>NW_024341893.1:1722611-1914244 GCF_902729225.1 Pteropus medius | reverse complement strand
GGGCCACCTCCCCATGGCCTTGGCTCTGGGTTGCCAGTAAGGAATGGCTTGCCCTCTTCTTATTCAAGTCACGCCCCTCTGGGCCACCTGGCTCCTGAGCCCAGAAGAACCACAGTTTATTCTAAGGCTGCCTTTGGTTCTATTTGTTTCCTTGAGATTTGTTTTTTATTATTACATAAGTAAAAATGACAATAGCTAATACTTGTATATCACTCTGCCAGGTATTCTAAGTCTTTACATTTATTAACTCATAGCATCTCTAAGAGTTAAGCCCTATTATTATTATCCCCATTTTACAGATGGAGAAACTGAGGTGAAGAGAGGCTAAGTGTCCTGCCACAGTCTAAGTAGTTAAGTGGCAGAGCTGAGACTTGAACCTGGGTAGTCTTTGCTTCTAACCACTGTGCTGCGGCTGCCATGTCAGGAAACATCTCTGAGATCTGGTAATATGAAAAACGACTATAAAAGTATTAACTTGTTTTCTTTTCATTTCTCTCCGTATGAGCATGTAATGATCCAAGCATTTAGTCTGTGTAACTTCAGCTATATTAGTTAGCAAACTGAAAACAAAGAAGGCAGCTTCAGCCCTTTGGGTGAGTACAGCCTCTGTCTCACCAAGGAGTAGGCGAACACAGATGGGGCACCCCTTCCTTCCAGATGTCTGGGGCGAGCATCTCCAGGCCAGAGAGGGGTCTCCACTGGGAGAGATGTGTATTTTTCAGACTCAGGGGACCTTAGAGGCAAGGCGGGCCTGGGGCCCGGTGTTCTTTCATTCTGACTGCGTCCCATATGGTCAGGCTTTCACTCCGCCATGTTTCCCCTCATGTGGCCACTTTCAAAATGGAAGCCTCACCCTCAGCCTGGGACACGCCCTGTCCCCCGGGCATCGTGAGCATTTCCTCGTAGATTCGCAGAGAAAGGTCTGGAAGAAGGCATGAAAATAAAAGCTGTTCCCAGGGCTTCTCTCCAGGACACAGATTCAAGGTTGGACCTTACAGGGGTCCTGTAGAGGGCCTTGAACACACACGTGCTTGCAAAAATCCAAACACAGGCTTTAGGCTGGTTGCCAGAGCAACCAATGGTATGTGATTAGAGGGTTGGAACTTCTGGCCCCACCCCTCCGACCTCGGGAGGGAGAGGGGCTGGAGATTAAGTTAGTCACCATTGTCCAGTGATCTGACCAGCTCACCTACGTAATGGAACCTCCATACAAGCCCAGGCAGCAGGGTTCAGACAGCTTCTAGATTGGTGAACGTACCCACGTGCTGGGAGGTGGTGCACCCCAACTCCATGGGAGCAGAAGCTCCTTGTGCTCAGGACCCTTCTGGACTTCATCCTAATGATCTCTTCCTCTGCTGTTCATTTGTACCCTTTATGACAAACCAGGCATAGTAAGTAGTGTTTTCCTGAGCTCCATGAGCTGTTACAGCAAAGTACTGAACCTGAGGAGGAAGTCTTGGGAACCCCTGGTTTGTAGCCAAGTCAGAGAGAAGGGCGGGTAACCTGGGAGCCCACTACTTGCAGGTGGCATCCGAAGTGGAGGGCAGTCTCGTGAGGCTGTGGGGCCTGCACCTTGTGTCAGAATTGAATTAGATTGTAGGGCACCAGTTGGCGTCTGCAGAGAATCGGAGAATTGCTTAGGGTGGAAAACCCGCACATTCAGTGTCAGAAGCGTCGAGAAGACAAAACAGATCACAGTGGTACACAGCATGCTGGAGGCCCTGCTCACTGTTCCCAGAGCTGATGGACAAGCGTTTCTGCTGTGGCACGTCCTGAGGAGGTGCCTGACAGTTCCAGCCATCTTGTTTCCTGGGGGAGCGCAAAAGCGGTCCCATGTATGCTTCAGTTTCTAAAACGTGAAGAAGGACATAGCGGGGAGAAAACATTCTTTCCCTGAAATCCACTGAGCTGTGGCTGCCTTTCCAGAGCTTTGTCCTTCAGAATCGATTTTGAAGACGCTCGCAGCATTCATTCACACGGCGCACTCGCTGCCTCTTTTATTCCGAGCTTAGCGGTGAGGGCGTGCGAGCCCAGCTGTCAGTGTGAGTCCCAGCTGCTCCACCTACCGGCTTACTGATGTGGCCATGTGACCTTTGTCTCATCCATAACATGGGCATGCTAGAAGTCCCTACTTTATAGGGTTATTATAACACAGAAGGTGATGCACGCCAAGTTCGTTGCCCCGCACCTGGCACATCAGGAGACGTCATAGTGTTATCTTTCCTGTCATTACCGTATCACCATATCATCTGTCCCCTCGCCCCTGCCCATGCACCAAGAACACATGTCCTAGACCCCAGTCCACTGCAGACTTGGGGCTGTTCAAAGTCTAAGGAGGACAGAAGATACTCACAGGCTTAAAAATCCAGTGGGCTAACTCGTGTAGTCAAGGTGTGTGCAGACCCCAGACCCCTGGGAGCATAACAAAAGAGAGGATCAGAGTGATTCTGCTGGGGATGTGGAGGGAAAGAAGGAAGACAGGGCAGGCTGGCAGCTTCGGGAGACGAGGCTCCCTGGAGCAGCAGTCAGTCCTCTGAGCTGCCTCCTGCAGTGGTCACCAGTTCCTTTCAGACCAATAACTGTCAGCATGCATGACCCTCTCAGCAACATCCACTCCTGCGGACCACCTGGCTCTCCCCAGACCACATCCACCGCCCAGCCCTTCATCACACCTGCACGCCTGCCTCTGCCGGGCCTGCTCTGGCTTGTGTGCTTGCTCCCTCTGGGATTTGCAGCCCCTCGGGCTTGGTGTCAGACCCTCCTCTCTGCTCTCTTCCTTCCTTTCCTCAGCCCTGGCCTCATATTAGAATCAACTAAAGAGCTTTTAAAAGACACTCAGGCCTGGGCCCCACCCCAGACCAGCTGGTTCAGACCCTCTGGGCATGGGGTGTGAACACCTGTATTTTTACAAAGCTCCCCGGTGCTTCTAATGGACAGTTGAGGAGAGAAGCTCTGCCTGAGACAACAGCCCCGTAGGGCCCTGTGCACTGTCAACTCCCAGTTTTCCTGCCCATGCTTGTCAGGCTTGCTCACTAGCACACCTGGTGCTTAGCAGGTGCCCTCTCTTCATGCAGATCCCAAGCCTCCACCCACAGCCTCCCAAGCTTCATCTATGACAGCCCCACCTCCCCACTGCCCCAGCAGTGGTCACCAGTTCCTTGCATTTTACACCTTTATGCTGCTGACCACCTTTTGAAATCATTTTGTTTTGTCTGTGTTTACTTGGCTTCCCTCTGCTTCAGCCAAGTTCATGGGAGCAAGGGTGGGGTCTTACCTGCTCAGTGCTACATCTTCAGCACCTACAACAGTAGCACATAGTAGATGCTTAAGAAATATATTGAATAAAGGATTTTAACACAATGTTTGTGGAATAAATGAATGAATGAGTTATACATGCCTGGTAAATGTCCACTAAATGAATAAATTTTTAGTGCTTTTTTTAAATGAATTTTTGGACTGAATGACTTGTAAGAATGTGGTAGGTGTTTGTTGTAGGAGTGAATAATGACTGAATGAATGAGTTGTAAGGACTGGTTCTTACCGGACGAATAAATGACTTGTACGTGTCCAGAAACTGCCTTGTTGGGTGCATGCCTGGAGGAATCGTCATTCCCCATGAGCCCCCGAGGGTAACCCTCAGACTAGGTGCTGCAGTCCTGAGCCGTCCAGAGGTCTTGGGTCCCACTGAGCCCCCATCACCGTGACTGGATCACATTTTCATGAAGGAGAAACCCCTGAGGCAGCTCAGGGCAGCCCGGGCACAGAAGGCCGCTTGGGAAGGAGGCCCTGGATACCCGCCCCCTCTCATGCAAAGGCCTGAGCAGGGGCAGTGTGTGCACATGTGTGTATGCATGAGCGTGCACACGCACACGCACACACACACCATGCATTACTTTCAGCTTCTTGGCCTCGCTTCTTCCCAGGGGCAGTCACACAAACCTTATATATGGCAAACAATTGATTACATGGCAGATTACTTACATGTGTTGATTCAGGTACTCCCAAAGAGAAGTGCTCCGAGAGCTCAGTTTGGGGATTGGACAAGGCTGATGAGAGGGAAGGTCACGAGGAGAAAGTGGCATTGGTCCTGAGTCTTGAGAAGGAGTTACCTGGATGGGGGAAAGGGCAGCAGGCATGGCATGTACAACGCCCTGGGGCAGCAGGGAGCGTGGGCGGAAGGACAGCTGAAAGGAGAACATTGTGGCCCCCACGAGAGCAAGGGGGAGAGGAGAGGGGAGCCCTGAGGGCTGAGGTGAGGATTTCGCATTTTATCCTAGGAGCGCTCTGCCGGCTGTGTGGGAAAGGGCCTTTGGGGGAGCAGGAGCAGGAGCAGAGGCGCCAGAGAGGCTGTGGCGTAGTCAGCCAGTGGGAAGTGATGGCAGCTCGGGCCAGTCTGGATGATGGGAGAGAAGGATGGACTCGGGTCCGCTGTGGGGAGAGTCACCAGATGGCGTGGAGTGGTGCATTGGACATTCGGAGTGAGGGAGAGGGTGGGTGAGGGGCCCCGTTGATGTTTTGGTTTGAGCCGTTGGATGGAAGCCAGTGCCTTTCACTGAGATGTGGTTGCATCCCTGTTCTGATACATATTCTAGGGTCCCACTTTGTTGACATCAGTCTTGGATGTATGGCTTGATTTGGCCAGTAAAATGTGAGCAGAAGTGACACGCATCACTCCTGGGCAGGAGCTCTAAGGGTCATTGTGTGGTTTGGTCAAGTCTCTTTCCTCTGAGATTGGCAGAGTCTCACTTAAGGGCTGTTCCGTCACCTGGGAGCGAAGCTGGCATGAGCAGGGCCGTGGCCAAGCCGTGATGGACCTGCAGTGTGGATGAGAAACAGACCTCTGTTGTGTAAGCCCCTGAGCACTTGGGGCCCCTCGTCACCGTGGCATAGCTTAGCCCATTCTGACTCTCCTGAGAAGGAGCGAGTTTTGTGGATGGGGAGATCAAGAGTTCAGGCGGGAATGCTCAGTTTGCAGATGCATCTGTGGTGACATCAGGTATGCAGGTAGGAACCTGAGTTTGGAACTCAGCAGAGTAGTCACATCCGGAGATGTCGTACTGTGTGTCACCAATGAGGAAAATGAGGAGAGAGGTCCAGGACCTTAGCTGGCGCTTGAACTCAGGGCTGCCTGACTTCAAGAACGAAGCAGCTGGGTCAGTCCCAGCTCTGCCACTGTGTAGCCATGTGGCCTTGGACACATTACCTTATCTCTCGTGCCTCAGTTTCTTCACGTGTAAAATGAGAAATAACAAATGTAAAGAGCTCAAAAAAAGACATAGACCATACAGAAGGATCCTATTCATGGTACCTACTGTTATAGATGTAGCTTTGTTGTTATTTACTTATTTATTATTTTTTTGTATAACTAACATGTCCAGTAGTAGGAATAGAGCCAACGACATGCCACAGGAAAAGCCAGGTCCACATCTCCCGCCACGACAGGACACTCTCCAGCCTTCCATGCTCTTACGAACCTCGCACAGATCCTGCAGGGCACACTGGACCTGCCGGCTGAGCCCTGGTCCCATGTCCAGCCCCAGCTGTGCCTCTGTCATTTAGGGGAGAGGGCTGGAGCTGCCAGAGAGACATGAAGGAGCAGCATTTGTAGCAGTGACTGCGGGTTAGGTGATATAGCCCCATTGACGGATTAAAAGTCGGTCACAGTTTCAGTAACCAGGCCGGCTGGCTCATAACGGAAGTTCCCCATCAAGAAGAGCAGAGTCCTTTCAGGAAGCGGGAGCTGGAAAGGAACTAGGGTGCACCAGTCCCTGAATCCCAGAGAGGCCGTGGGTATCACTCAGCCTCTGAGCCTCACAGGGAGACTCGGCTGCACCTGCTCAGAAAAGGGATGTGTGCAAAGAGACTGGGGCCTCGGGAACATTTGCGCGTTTTCATAGGAGGGAGCAAAAATGGATCGGGGGTTTCCACTGGCCTGAAAACAAAATGCCATGAGCAAAGCCCATCTGTCAGGGGGAACTTGTGTAAGCAAGTCAGAGTCACATCTGGGCCACTGATTTCCCCAGCTATCCCGAATGTGGCCTCAAAGAACATCCTCCCCACTCTCCTAGGCTGACCCACGCATAAGCTGTGCTGCCAAGCACAGGCAGTGCCCTCAGCTGGCGCAGACACCCTAGGCCGCCCTGGGCTCCAGCGCCTATTGGAGCGTGGGGCTGACCTCAGGCACTCGTCTCTGGCAGATGTCGCGAACCAGCAGCCCCTGCCCAGACCCAGCCCACACGCTTATTTTGTTGACCCTCAGTGTGGCTTTTGTTGATAATGCTCTTAAGAAGTATTTACTTATTGACTAGAAATATGTGCAAATAATTGGCAAGAGGTAGCCAGTGATGTACATGAACAGTAAGCCTCCTTCCCGGACCTTCTTTCAAAACACATATCCTGGGGATACACAGTAGGTCACATTCTCATGGGGTGGAGGGGGACAGGAATAAGAGAAATAAGTGGGTGTGTACTAAGTACTAAGGAGAAAAATGAAGCAGGAGAAGGAGCTAGTGGGGGCAAAGACACCCAGTTCCCCTCCCCCAAGTCACTACTAGTGATTTCTTAAAAATCATTCTAGAGATCTTCTCTGTATGTTGTGTTATTGTTGCTGATAGATTTGTTTTTCAAATTGGGATATATTGCCTACGATTCTAGATTTCTGGTTTCTCTTGACAAATCCAAAGATCAGGCAGCCATGTCCTACAAGGCTCGGTCGCTAGTGGCAAGGCTCACCTGCCTCTTTAAGGATGCCTCTGCTGTCCAGGTCACAGCAGCTTCACCTGGCTTTGCTCTGTTCCCTGAACCAGCCCAACCCTGGGGGTTTTCCGCTTTCCTCCCCCCTTCTCTGCCCCATCTCCTGGATGCTTTTCTGCAGTGCCTTCAAGAATGCTCCCAAGGGTGCCTTCTTCCTCTCCATCCCCGTCACTGCCCTCACTCTCTGGTTCTCACTTCCTCAGAAGATACAGGCTCACCCCACTGTCCTGTTCCATATCTGCTTCACGCCCCACCCCCTCCACCCCACGGTCTTCCTCTGCCAGCTCGCTCCACACCTCTGAGCATAAATTAGGAAATGCCCCTTACGCACACATGCACACGCGCACACGGGAGGCCTCCCACTGCCTCACTTGGAAAGCACCAGCAGTCATTGGCCAGAGTGGCCATGTCCAGCTCCATATTCCAGGGGAAAGAAAAGTTATTGGTCACCTTGAGCCAGATGCCCAGCCCAACGCAGCACTCTGCTGCCCCGAGCAGAATCAGTTCTGTTGGCAGGACGGGACACAGCTGCTGGGACAACCAACAGGTTTTCCCACGGACCGTGACCCACTTCCCCTCTCCTTTCCCCAGCAGAGGGTTTTATCTTTCAGAAGTTCAAGGTAGAAGCGGAGGGAGATAATGCTGCAGAATGCTTTGGGTTGCCGTGCAGAAGCAGGAGCTCCCTCCCCACAGGTCAGGATGTACTTACACGTCAAGTTGGAGGCTGTCCGTTCACTCATTTGTACAACAAACAATGACCTACACAGATGCCCCTGCCATTCTGGAACCGATAATTTAGTGGTAAAGACAGTAAATAGATAATGAATGATTTCAGTTGGTGAAAAAAGAAAGCAGAGGGGGTGACAGAGAAGGGCTTCGAGGAGACTGGGCTTCTCCATCTACACAGGCTGGTTTGAGAAGGCTTCATAGACACCAGGAGAGGGAACCAGCCCGGTGAAGGAGCAAGGGAGGACACCCAGATATCCTGATGGGGTTTGCTCTGTCAGAAGAACAGAAAAGAAGGTGATTGATGGGATCTTGTCAGGGGTTGGAGAGATGTCAGGGAAACTGGCAGGGGGCAGATCCTGTGGAGTTTGGGGACCAGCAGAAGGAATTTGGATTTTGTTCTAAAGAAGGAGTCACTGGGAAGATCTCAGCAGTGATGGGAGCTGATTTACCAGTTCATAGTATCAATCCTGTGGGTTTCTGGAGACATTCCCTCCCCCAAATCCGCCAGCACTCATGGTGACTCATCTGTCATTTCCACTTCCTTTCTGGTGGGGAGGCTGGTCCAGTGGACTGCAGAACAGGCTGACAGCAGTCCAGCCTCTACACACAGCCACCAACAGACAGGACTCACAGGGGCCAGAGGAATGTGTTCAGTGACACCGAGGAGGGGTCAGCCAGGTCCTCACAGTGGGAAACTACGTGGGACAAGAGATGCTACGAATAAATGGCATCAAAATAAGGCAGGGCAGGGGGGTGCATTATAGAGCAGACGAGACTTAAGAAATGCAGCTGCCAAAGCAAAGTTTGGATCTTGATGGGAACAAAACAACTCTCAAAGACACCTTTGAGGCGATGGAAAAAATACAATGCAGACAGGGTGTTCCATGGTTATTAAATCACTTTTGTTAATCTAGATGGGTGTGATAAAGTTATCTTGGTTATTTTTTTAAAGGCCTCGTCTGCTAGACATAGAAGCTGAAGTACGTATAGGTGAAATGGCCTATTGTCTGGAATTTAGTCTAGAATATTCTGTCCAAAAGAAAGTGTGGGAGTGAGTGGATGGATAAAACAGAAATGGCAAATAGAGTAGTTCCCCTTATCCGTGGTTTCAGTTACTTGCCATCAACCATGGTTAGTCTGAAAATATTAAATGGAAAATTCCAGAAATAAACTATTCATAAGTGTAAATTACGTGCCATTCTGAGTACCTCACTTCATCCTGTCACGTAGTGTTGTGTCATCTCATGTCATGACCAGAAGAAGGATGAGTACAGTACAGTAAGATATTTTGAGACCATATTCGTATAACTTTCATTACAATATATTGTTATGATTATTCTATTTTCTTATTATTGGTAATCTCTTACTCTGCCTAATTTATGTTAAACTTTTTTGTAAGTGTGTACGTATAGGAAAAAGCACCGTATACTTGGGGTTCCCCGGGGGATCTTGCAGCGTATCCCCCATGGAGAGGGGGAGACTGCTGTTGTAAATGGCTGTTGAAGCTGGTGGGGGCTCTTCATGCTCTTCTCTCCACTTTGGGGTATGTTTGGAAATTTCCATAATACAGAAGCTTTTTAAGTGAGTAAAGCTGTCGGAAAAAAAAAAGCCACTCTGGGAGCAGTATTATCACTTCTCACCTTTGCCTTTTCTCCCCTTTCAGCATGGCAGGGAAGACACCCCTGCAGCCAGCTGGCCCTCACCCCCATCTGCTGCTCTCTCTGCCCTGCTGAGCCACTCAGACTGAAGCCCTTGGGACAGCACCTGCCTCCCGAGATTGTCCTGGCTCGGTTGTCCACAGCGATGGTGGAGAACTGGACTCCACAGACTCACAACCTTCCCGTCAGACTTCAAGGGCCAGCATCCTTCATCCTGGGACTGGCAGCCCTGAACAATGGCTGAGGGCCAGGGGACCCCATAAAGTTTCTGCACAGCTTACGGGGGCCAGTAGCACTCCAGTGCCTGGGGACTATGACCACCTATCGGCCCATCCCCAGTGATGGTGTGGACCTGGCAGCCAGCTGTGGGGCCAGGGCGGCCGATGTCCTCCCTGGGCCGCATACGGGGGACTATGCTCCCATGGGATTCTGGGTCCAGAACGGAGGCATGCCCCAGCCCGCTGGTGAGAGCCCTGCCACCGCCACTACGCGCCCCAGTCCCAGCACCCCCGCGGTGCCCAAGATGGGCGTGCGCGCAAGGGTGGCCGACTGGCCGCCCAAGAGGGAGGCCCTGAGGGAGCAGAGCAACCCAAGCCCATCACAGGACACAGATGGCACGAAGGCCACAAAGACTGCCCATTCCATGAGGAGCGTACAGAACGGACAGCCCCCCGCCAGCACCCCAGCTTCCTCAGGGTCCAGAGCCTTTCACCGACTCTCCAGGAGAAGATCCAAGGATGTAGAGTTCCAGGACGGGTGGCCCCGGTCCCCCGGCAGGGCCTTCCTCCCCCTGCGGCACCGCAGCAGCAGCGAGATCACCCTGAGCGAGTGTGACGTGGAGGACGTGGGGGAGCCCCGGGCGGCGCGGCTCACGGGGGCACTGCCCCTCTTCCGCGAGTACGGGAGCACGTCCTCCATCGACGTGCAGGGTGTGCCTGAGCAGAGCTTCTTCGACATCCTCAACGGGCTCCGCAGCGAGCAGCCCGAGGCCCGCGGTTCCCAGAGCCTCAGCCAACTCCTCCAGGACGGTCATGGCCCGAACCTCACGGTGGGCAACAATGGGGCCAAGGGCGACCCCCATAACGGGCAGCCCACCAGGGACAGCATGCTCCCACTGCAGCCCGGGAAGGAGAAGGAGCGGGCCCGCAAGAAGCCTGTGCGGGGCCCGGGCAGTGGGGACGCGGTGGACTCGTCCATCTTCCGGAAGCTGAGGAGCAATAAACCCGAGGGTGACATGGGCCGGTTCCCGGGGGAGGCAGAGGAGGGGCGGGGCCCACCGGAGGCCAGCAGGCCGTGGGTCTGCCAGAAGAGCTTCGCTCACTTTGACGTGCAGAGCATGCTGTTCGACCTCCACGAGGCGGCCGCCAACAGGGTGTCCATGGCCCAGCGGCGGAACACCACCACGGGGGCCTCGGCCGCCTCGGCCATGGCATCCCTCACGGCGTCGCGGGCACATGGCCTCGGGGGCCTGGACCCAGCCTTCACCAGCACAGAGGACCTGAACTGCAAGGAGAACCTGGAGCAGGACCTGGGCGATGACAACAGCAACGACCTGCTGCTCAGCTGCCCGCACTTCCGCAACGAGATCGGCGGGGAATGCGAGCGCAACGTGAGCTTCTCCCGGGCCTCAGCGGGCTCCCCAGGGGGCACCGAGGGCCGCCTGGCCGAGCCCGCCCTCAGCGCCTACCGCACCAACGCCAGCATCTCAGTGCTGGAGGTGCCCAAGGAGCAGCAGAGGACGCAGAGTCGGCCCCGGCACTACAGCATCGAGCACGTGGACCTGGGCGCCCGCTACTACCAGGACTACTTCGTGGGCAAAGGTGACCGGGGCGGTGGGACGCTCCCTGCTCATCCACTCAGTGTGTGCGGGGACCGGCCAGGGTGGAGGTGGGGGCGCGAGGACGCAGTGAGTGAGCCTCAAGACACGTGGCCGGCCTCCAGAGCCTTGAGCTACGTGAGACAATAGATACGTATTTATTTAGCAAGTATTTATTTATTATTTAGCTTGGTTCACCTATGTGCCAGGCACTTTCTAGAGCCTGGGCATACAGTATTGGCCAGCTTAACACAAAAACCTTGTCTTCCTAGCACTTGATGTCTTAGGGGTGTAAGGCAAACCATAAAACTAGATAAATACATAAAATATATCATACATAAACACCAGAGAGTGATAAGTACTGTGAAGAAAAGTAAAGCAGGGAAGAGAGAAATAGTGTCAGGGTAGGAGTTTGCAATTTTCAATAGGTAACGATCAGGGAGGGGCTCCTAGGTAGGTGCCATTGAGTCCTGAGCCGAAGGAGGTAGGAGATTGGGGACCAGGTTCCTGGCATTGGGAACAGCAAGTAGAGTAGTTCTGGAACTCTGAAAAAATAGGGAAGAGGCCATCGTTGCTGGAACAGTTGACGGGGAGAGTGGAAGGAGCCAAGGCAGAGAGGGGACGGGGCAGATCATGTGGGACACTGTGGGCCGTGGTAAGGACTCTCACTTTCACCCTGAGTGAGATGGAGCTGCGGGAGGGTTCTGAGCAGGAGAGGGCCCTGATCTGCCTCGGCCGTTCATAGCCCCGCTCTCCAGCAGTCCAGGCAGGACATGCTGATGGATCCATCTGAAGTAGGGGTGGGGAAGAAGCAGGCAGGTTCTGGATCCCCTTTGAAGGTGGAGTTGTCAGTGTTTGAAAGGTGTTAACATCGGGAAGAGATGGGCTTCATACATCATTAGGTTCATTGGTGCTTGCGGGGCCGTCCCACGAGGCAGCATGGCGTAGTGCAGAGACCACAAACTCAGGCAGCACACGCATAGAAGTGAAGCACGCCAAGCAGGGACTGAGCAAAGAGCGGTTCCTGCTCAGCTCCAGCTCACCGTTGTCATGCAGGAAATGCAGACAAACCCAGGGTTGCCAGCCTGTTTAATTTTTTTTTCAAGATTCTCCTGAAATTCAGGGTTTTTTCATGTGGATTCTTCTAAATTTAAATGCTGGCAGCTGTATCAGTTCAGAATTGCTTATAACAGCCAGTAACAGGTTTATTCAACATAGAAGGTTATTTCTGTCATGAAGAGGACCAGAGGTCAGCAGCCCAGGGCTGCTAGGGTTACTCCTCAGCATCAGTGGGATGCCAGCCCTAGTGCATGGCCTCCAGCCCTCAGGTGGTCTCCTGGTCTAAGATGGTTGCTGGAGCTCCAGCTATTTCATGCATGTTTCCAGGAAAAGAAAAAGAGGAAAGGGTAAGAGCAAAAAGGCAGCCCTCCTGTCAAGTCAACCGCCTTTAAAGAGCTTTCTTAGAAGCCCCGTCCAACTGCTTCTGCTTATTGGCCATTCCTGTCTGCAAGGCAGACTGGGAAATACTGGTTTTTAGCTAGACACGGCTCCTCTCTTTTTCCCCCCAAGATTAGAAGGTTATCTTAAAATGGAACAGATGATGGATAGGTAGCTAGTACTCCACAGCAACTAGTTTAAATTTTTTTAAAGCAGTGTCCTAGTTGGACATAACAAATATCTGCGGGGTCATCCCACAGGGCTGAGTGCAGTCTCTGCAGCTCCAGCTTTGGAGCCAGACAGCGCTGTGTTTGGGGCGTCTGTTCCATAGCTTCTTAGCTACGTGACACAATTCACCCCTTGGACTCTGTGTCCTCATGTGAGGAATGGACATGATTCATGTATCTTAGGCCGCAAAACAAAATGACCCAGAAATTGAAAATAAAGAGTGAAAAAAGAAGTTCCAGACAGTTGCTAGCCAGGAGAAAGCAGATGAGGCCGCGTCAGTGTCACACAAGATGGATTTCAAGGCTCAAAGCACTTGTCAGAAGAACAGAAAAGGCCATTTCATGCTGATTTTTAAAAATTCACCTTTGTACTTGGCAACCTGGTTTAGGGGAATATAAATTAAAAACCGACATGGCTACAGGAAAAGTGAACAAATCCACAGTCAGTGGGAGATGCTGACAGGGGCCTCATTGAAATTGACGGATCTAATAGCCAAAAAATCAGGCTGTAGTGGATTTCAATAACCCCTCAAAACTGGATTTTACGTTTATACATATTTTGTGCCTAGCGAACAGAGAACACATTTTTTCCAACTCACACAAACACCTACTGGAAAGGACTGTGGTGAAGCTTAAGTGAGATTATACATTAATGTAGTTTTTCATCAGGCAGGTAGTAAATACTCATCAGGAAACTTTTAAAAAGCTGTTTTTTTCAAAAAAATTTCTTTGTATCCCTGGGAGCTCATAAATTAATTTGTTGGTGGTCATTGTATATTGAGTGCCTACTGTATGCAGGGTACTGGTTATGCATTGGTGGATTTAAAAAAAAAACAAAACAAAACAGCAACCACTTCAGGAGTGAACGGGTATTTGTGGAGTATAGTGTTTATTCTCTTCTCTGACCACTTGGGGAGATTATTTAACCCACTGCAGGTGCCGTTCTGATTGGCATCATTAATTAACACACGTTATTTGGGTCTTAGATAAGCCTTTGATTGGCCAAGAGCAGCATCTCATGAGAGTAGGAACCGTCAGTTCACCATCAGAGCTCTGGGGTGGGAGCGGTTTCTGGCCGTGGCGAGATGCTGACTTCGTGGGCCTGGGTCCAGTCAGACTGCTGGTGGCACCCAGCGTGAGCAGGGGACACGGTTATACATCAGAAAGACCTGTTTGGACAGGTTGTAGAAGAGCAGCGTGTTTTAGAGAAGGGGCTACAGCTGTCACTTCAGAGCGAGAGCAAGAGACTTCGTCCGTTACTCATCAGAGGCGCTTGCCAAATGGGGCGGAAAGAGCTTGGAAAGTTTCCTCAGTCTGTAGAAATGTGATCAGAGAGGTGATGCTTAGGGACTTGAATCTTGGTCCCTTTTCTGTGGCAAACATCATGCCCCGGAGATGGGAATGGCTGACACTTCTCACACGCTCACCGTGTGCCTGTCTCTGTGCCGAGTGTTCGTACTTATTAACTTACTTAATCCTCACCACCGTGTCAAGAGGTGGGTCCACCCTTGCTGCTCCAGTTTTACTGACAAGAAGGCTGTCGAGTGACTTGGGCCCCCCGTCCAACAGTGCCAGAGCCAGATTTCGGCTGCCCGGAGGCCATCTAGCTAGACTCTTAACCGTTTCACAAGGGCTGGTTGGCAGCTAAGCTGATGAACGTTTGCACACACGGGGTAGCCACAGCGAGGCTGGGTTTATTGTGTGTCCTGCACTGTGCTGAGCGTTTTGTACATATAGCTTCATTTCACTCTTTCATCAGCCCCCCATTTCTCAGATGAGAGCACTGAGGCTCAGAAACGTTGCGTGACTTGGAAGATGTGGTGTAGTAAGGTGGGCGTTCACCTCTTAACAGTGTCTCCACTGAGACAGCGGTGAGGAAGCGGAGTGTCTCCGCTGTGACCAGGCCTGAGAGCCGGCCCCAGCCGTCCCCTCAGCAGTCCTGCTGGGAGACGTCACCCCTCCTTCCCTGACAGCTGACTCTGAACTCACCTGCTCTTCCCTCTCAGAGCATGCCAATTACTTTGGTGTGGATGAGAAGTTGGGACCGGTGGCTGTGAGCATCAAGCGGGAGAAGCTGGAGGACCACAAGGACCATGGGCCTCAGTACCAATACAGGATCATCTTCCGGACCCGTGAGGTAGGTCCCATCACTCGCTATTGTTATGTAGATAATCGCCGCTCACGTGTGCCCTTGCTCTGCGTCAAGTTCTGAGGGAAGCACGTCCCCTGCCGCGTCCCGTGTCATCCTCCCAGCAACCTCACGAGCACAGTCCTGTTCGTCCTCCAGTTTACAGAAGGGAACCTGAAGGACATGTCTGAGATCGGTGAGGAAGCGGCCAGGCCAGGAGCAGGATTCTTCCATTTGCAAGAGATTAACTGGTTAGCGTAAGAAATAAAGGGAGAGAGGTAGGGGATTCCCTCAGAACCATGAGGTGCCCTGCAGAGTGGAGGGGCAGGAACTGGGCCAAAGGCGCTGCTGTTGCTGCTGGTGTTCAGAGCCTCCCTGCACTTCTCTTCACTCTGAGTCGAGAATCCCATTGTTCCCGCTCGGTCACAGGTCTTCCTCTTGGTAACAGGTCACCTGTTGCCAGGGAACAAGGCCCGTTGGGGGCACCCTGCTTGATTAGGACTCTTAAGTTATAAGTGACAGAAATCTACATCTAACTGGCTTAAGTCAGAAAGAATTCAGGTAACTGCAGATCCGGGGGTGGGGCTGGCGTCCGCATGGCGGACCCGGGGACTCCCATGACGGTACTGGAGAACTGCTTTATCTCTCTGATCTGCTCAGCTCTACTTTCGACACTGTGAATGCCATTATCTTCTGCCACCAACAAGTTCTCTCCATGTCATGGGAAAATGGAGACTGGCTGCCCAAGACTTCCACATCTTTATACCTTCTTCTCTACAGGGAAGACACTTATCTGCTGAATCTCTGGGAAGGGCTCTGATTGGCTCTGCTTGGATTACATGTCCACACCCTGGGCCAGTCACTGTAATCATGGGTAGCAGAGGAAACTGGCCAGATCTAGGATATACGGTCCACCCAAGATCCTGGGGCAGGGCAGGGCACCATGACTGACAGGTCCATCAGAGCCACCTGGAGGAGGCAGCGGGGTAGTTCCTCAGCAAAAAGAAGGGAGCCAGGCCAGCAAAAACGATGGAGACTTCCAAAAGACCTTTACAGAAAAGGGACCATCATCAGCTGGGCAAGCCCCCCAAAATGGGTCTCCTTCAATCCTGCATTGGCCCAGATGTGGGAGCCCATCAGGCGGCTGCTGCCAGAGACTTTGGGTTTGGGGCCCGGCGAGCCCCGGCCTCATCCAGACTGGCAGACGCTGCACTGAGGGCCCAAGCCCCGCCCCTCGCGAGGACCTTCCCACTCAGGGAGGATGTGATGACACAGAGGCTTTGTGGGCACTGAGAGGAGACAGCCCCAAAACCTCATGCCCCAGATTGCAGGTGGTCAGCGGCCCCACTGCCTCCCCAGCCTCCTCCTCCCCTCCTCACCTTTCTGGCCACGTGAGCACCAGGACAGAATGCGAAGTGACAGCTGACACTGCATCAGACTGTTCTGTGATGTTTGGGGAACTGCTGGGTGAAATGACGATGACAAATACTTAAATAATAATTACTACAATTGTTATCATATTGGAAATCTGCATGACACTGTGTTGGGCATTTTCTATGCCCTCTACATACTCATTTAAAGGTCATGACAATTCTATGATGAAGGCACCATTGTTGTCATTTACAGATGACAAAACAGGCATAGAAAGGTTAAGGGACTTGCTCAAAGCACCCTCCAGTAAGTGGCAGGGTGAGGTGTCAGCCTGCACCCCAGCCGCTGCTTGGCTGCCTCTGGGATTCCACTGACAGTTCAGACCACGTCAGACCCATTCATGAGTTGTGAACGGAAGAGTGCCAGTGTTTTTATGTTGTTACTGTTGTGTTTTAATGAAAATAGAATATGTAGAATGAATTTTTAAAATGCCAGACTGCATTGCACATTCCGAGAGTCATGAGGCTTTGGTGCAGAGATGCTGGGTCAGAGTATCATATTTTGCTGGGGTTCCTCTTTAATAAATTTGAAACTGTCTTAGTGCCATTTCTGGCTTATGCCTGCTTCTGTCCACTTTATACCCCAACACCCACAAAACTAGCCTCCACTCTGCCCCAGGCTGGGCCCAAGGCTCAGTGGCACAGGTCGGGGATTCATGCACCCCGCAAGAGACTCGCTCAGCACCACCCGTGACAGCCCTGTGCTGTGTGCCGAAGGGACAGTAAGTAGTGGATAAAGCAGCAGAAGTGCATGTGTACTGCGTTCCTGTGGGGGAGGCAGACAATACTCAAATGCCTTAGTGAATTATGGGGTGTGGTACATGGTGACAAGGTGGAAAGTCAAGCCAGGAAGAGAGATGTTAAGTGTGAGGGGCGGTGAGATTTTTAGACAGAATGGTCAAGGGAGGTGTCACTGGGAAGGTAAAGACCTGAAGGAGGTGAGGGAGGAGCCATGTGGACACCTGGAAGGAGAGCGTTGCAGACAGAGGGAACAGCCATTCGCCAGTGCAAAGGTCCTGAAGTAGGACTGTGCCAGGCATATTGGAGACCTGATATGGGTCCTGGTTTGGCCATTCAGCAGCTGTGAAACCTTGCGTATGTGGCTGCTTCTCTCAGAGCCTTGGTTTCCCCAGACTGTGGTGTGGGCTTGTGAGATCGCATGTGTAAAGTAGACAGTGCTGGGCCTGGCCCTGGGGAGAGCCCAGTGAAGTTAGCTCTCAGTCTGCTGTGCCCTCGTCACACTGCAGTCAGCCCTGTGAACTTGAGCCCACCATGAGGTTCACACCACAAGCAGCCCTTTCTGTGCCCTCACGCATGCACAGGCCACACCCAGACTTAGCGCGGGGCCAGGTCTGAGGACCTTGTCATCTGGAGTTGGAGATAAGGACAGTGACCAACAAGATCTGCCTGCCCCTTCATAAGGCCCCTCTGTGGCGAGGTAGAGCAGAGGGCTGCGTAGCGTAGCCCAAAAGTAACAACAGTAGTAACAGCAATGATAGCTAACGCTTTTAGCACACATTCCTGCCAGGCTCTGTCCTAGGTGTTTTATATGCATTGGCCTTCAGATCCTCTCAAGAGTCCCATGATGGGGTTTCCATTATTATCCTCATTCTACAGATGAGGGGGTTGAGGCCCAGGGAGAGAATCACTTATTGGGGTGCCCCCGTGGCAGAGCTGAGACGCGGACCCAGGCTTCCTGGCTCCTGCCCATGCTCTTCGCCACTTGCCACATTGGCTGTCGGGTCAGGTTTGAATTCTGGCTCTGGGAACAGACAGTCCTGGGTTCAATCTGGCTCTGCCACTCAGTAGCCCTGTGTCCTTGGGCAGATGGTTTTACTTCCGGTCCCTTAGTATCTTCACCTATGAACAGGCTGTGTGCTGTTCCCCGTCTCCTGAGGTGGCGGGAAGGTTCTCTTGGACTGACGCGTGTGGCAGCACAAGGCTGCAGGGCAGCAAGTGCTCTGAGCGGCGCTGTGATCACACTCTCCCCTGAGGTCAGAGGGCCTCGATGGGGAGCACGGGTGGAGCTGACAGAGTTCTGTCCTTCTGTCCACACACACATCAGGCTCTTACAAACCGAGGTGTGGGGGCCAGAGTGAGGGGCCCCAGGCTGTTTTCCAAGCCAGCTGGCTGGCCCACCCCAGATGGCCACCCCCGGCCGCCAAGCAGACAGTCGAGTGGGCCCACATCTCCTGGCAGATGGGATGTGAGCATTGCCAGCACCAAGCTCCCTGCCGGGGTGGGGACAGACTCGGAGCTGGGCTTTGGCTGCACGCGTATAAATGTTGGGCCCCGGTCCCCACCCCTGAGCCTGGACAGGATGACCTCAGGCCAGGGCTGCCCTTTCTGGCCCACCAGGCCCTGTGGGTTCCATTTAGTCTCTCAAACATGAGTTTTTGACAGATGTTAGTTTTGTTAGGGTTAGAGGTTTGGATTTTCATTTTCTTCTTTATTCAAAAAGTTAACAGTCGCTCATTGCTAAGAATTTAAAGAGTACATAAGTAGGCAGCGTACAAAAGAGAGAGTCTCATATTAAAGTGAAGAAAGCAAGCATAATGATGCATCAGTTGAGACCTCATTTGTGTTCAGTAGGTAGGTACCTCTGATTGTGCATGTATCTGTATAATCTGTATAAGCATACTGTTAAGTTAGGAGGGAAGCAAACTGTAGCTTCCTGTTCAAGGTTAAACTTTTTTTAATTCTTGACTGCGTCCGTGGCTTTGTACAAATACATTTGACATGCGTACACATAATAATGGCTAACACATTGAGCGTTTACCGTATGCCAGCTATAATGCTAAGCACTGTACGTGGATCATGTTATTAAATTCTGATAACCCTTTGAGGCAGGCACTATATTCCCCATTTTATAGATGAGAAACAGGCCCAGAGAAATGAAGTGCCTTGCCCAGGGTCACACAGCTAGAGAAGGGGTAGAGCCAGGATTCAAACTCGGTCAGTCTGACTTAAAAAGTGACCTTCCAGGAAAAGTTCTTACATGGTGCACCCACCACCCAGCACGGAGTAAGGCGGGGACGCATCTGGGCAGGAGAACCACCTGTGCAAATAGGAACGTCCTTGCTTACGTGGCCCTGAGGCCCTTTCACGGCTCACTTGATTGGTTACTCCAGCGAGATGCGTGAGTGTAAAGTTTTCGGTGAGAGATGGGAAGTCATTAGCAGGTTCTGTACAGAACAGAGACATGATCTGACTCAAGCTGCTTCAGGAAGAAGGCTGGGGTGGAGTGACAGCAGGGGCGGGAGCACGGAGACGCTGCTGTCACGGTCCAGGTGGACTATTATATGACAGTGGGCAGAACCAGGTGGGGAGGAGAGGTGGCCACTCGCTGCAGACTGCCAGTGCCCTACTTACTCTGCCCCACGGAGAAGGAAACCTGGGAGCTTTTCAAGTAACGGCTTTTCGTCTAGTCATCAGAGCCAAAACGTGACCATAGGCCACCTGTCTCCAGTGTGGAGGATGAACGAAGATTTCTGGCCCACACTGTCCCTTGGCCCCAGCAGAGGGCGCTGCAGGGCAGTGTCAACAGGACACAAAGACGCTGATTCTGTTGATGCATTGATTGAAACCTACAGCCCCAGGGCCACACAGATTGGCAGGGCAACGCATAAAGTATTGCTTTTCATGACCTATTTCAACACTACCCTGCCTATGATAAGAGAGATTTGTGCTTGTTTATTAACTACCAAGGCTAGAACTGGGAATTCCCAAGCATGAGATCATTCTGTTCCTTCCACGCACGCCTCTTGCCCTGGTCCTGTTTGGCAAGGGCCATGTGCTTAGAGGCGGAGTGATGACATGTTAATTTTGCCTGTGCCCAATCCTGTGTGTGCCCACTGGCTTAAGGGAGTGTGTTTTCCCAGTGCGCACTTACCCTCAGTCGTTAAACCAGAGCCCCTTGGTGCTTGTGACAGTTCCTCAGCGGGGAGTTTTCCCTTGTGCTGCTGCAGACCCTCGGCGCGCCCTCTTCGTGTGGTGTTGGAGCAGCTGTGGCAGCCCCAGGCATGGCAGCACCTGTGGCCAGCAGCACATCAAGCCTGAGCAGTGTCAGTGAGGACACAAAGCGACGGGGGCTCTCAGACAGGGTTGGCGGGTGCAAATTGGTACACTCGGAAGACTGGCCATGCCGTAAAATTAAAGGTTAACATGCCTGGTGATAGAGCAATTTCTCTTTCAGGTATAAACCCAAAAAGAAAATGTGTTCTTGTGCACGAAGAGGTGCTTCTGTGAATGTCCCCAACACACTGTTCATAGCCATCAAACACAGGGGCCATTCCCGTCAGTGGTAGAACAGGTTAAATCCATCATGGTGGAAATGTCAGCCTCTAGCAGCAACATGATCGAATCTCACATCCATAGCGTTCAGAGAAAGAAGCCAGATGGAAAAGAATCTAAACTGCATGAAGCTCACAAACAGGCAGAAATAAGTTAATGGGGTTAGAAATCAGGGGAGGAAGAAGGGGCACAGAAAGGCTTCTAGGGGATGGGACTGTTGTATTTCTGGATCTAGGTGGTGATTACGTAGGTGTTCACTGTCATAATTCCTTTAGCTCTACTTCTATGTGTTGTGTACTCTTCTGTGTGTAGATTATACTTCACAGTCAAAAAAAAAAAAAAAAAAAAAACAAAGAAAATAATGAGCTTTGGAGAAGTCAGGCCTAGGTTGGAATCCTGATTCAGCCACTTAGCTGTGGTGACATTAGATAAGGCTCCTAACGTCTTGGAGCTTCTGTTTTCTCATCTGCAAAATGGGGATAATAAAATCTCCCCTGAACGGATCTATACATATAATTAGGTAACTGCTGTCATACCTGAAATGCGGTGCAGTGAACTAAACTTTTGTAAATGTGACTTGTTATTAAGATATATCAGTTAGAAATTGCTTTGTCTGCAAAGTAACAGGAAACCTGAGAAGCCATTGCTAAAACAATAAGGAGTTATTTTAATTTAATTATCTAACAAGAAGTCTGGAGTCAGGCCACTGCTGGGATTGATATCTCTCTGAGTTTTTCGTGTGTCTTTCCTCATGATCACAAGATGGCTGCCACAGCTCCAAACATCACACCAATGTCCTTCGCAAGAAGAAATGGACAAGTGGAAAGGGGCTGTCCTTTTATCAGGGAGGACTCTACCCCACAAGTTCTCCCCAAGCTGAATTCCCCTCACGGCTCATTGCCCGAAAGCAGTCATGTGGCCAGCTGTGGGAAAACTTGGGCAGCAGCATGTAGGCCAGGGGAGCAGGATGGCTGCGATTGGCTTGACTAAAGGTCTTCAGCCCGGTTACACATCAGAGTCACCGGAGTGGTATTAAAAGAGTGTGTGTGCGTGTGCGTGTATAAGTACACACACAAGTCTACGTATACCTAAATGTATACGTACACGTGTACCTGGGCCCTACCACCGACCAGCTGAGTCACAACCGCTTGTCGTGGTTTTGTCAGGAAACTGGGTCGAAAGCAGGTGCCACGGTTCAAGATCCAGGATGGTACTGGTACCCAGGGCAGGCAGGTATTTTACCCAGAGCTTATGATAATGTGTTTACATTTAATAATGCTATAATAACGAGAGTGTTTATTCAAGTGCCCACCTCGTGCAGCCTGTTTTATTCGTTATACTTCTTACTCCCTGACATAATCCATCTCCCCCAGGAAGGTCAGCTCCACAAGGCAGGGGTCTTTGTTTTGTTCCCGGCACTGAGTCAATGTCTATTAAAACAAATGAATGTATGTTCCTTGCACTGTCTCGTTTGGTCCTCCCAGTGCCCCTTCAGGGTTACGATACTATCACTGTACCTGTCTCACAAAAGAGGATGTCGAGGCTCAGAGATAGGAAGTCGCTTGGTCAACATCATACAGCCAAGAGGCAGCAAGTTCAAGTCCCGGTCCAGACTCAGGGCTTTCTGGCCCTAGAGCCCAAGCTGCTGACTGTCATGCATGTCACTTTGAGAGTAGGACACCTTCATGCTCTAATCCCTTCTCGGGTCCCAAAAGCCTTCTGACCGTCTCTTGTCTCCCTGGAACAGCTCATCACCTTGCGGGGCTCTATCCTGGAGGATGCCACGCCCACAGCCACGAAGCACGGGACAGGGCGGGGCCTGCCCCTGAAGGATGCCCTGGAGTACGTCATTCCTGAGCTCAACATCCACTGCCTTCGGCTGGCTCTCAGCACTCCCAAGGTGACGGAGCAGCTACTGAAGCTCGACGAGCAAGGGGTGAGCTGGGGCCGGGGCCAGAGCCACCGGGGCACAGTGGCTCCGCTCCTGGGACCTCTTTCTGTGTTTGTCACTTTCTTTTTATTAAGTAAAAGGAGTGATCTGTTACCTAATTCCAGGGGTGCCAAGGGCCAGAATGTGACTGGGTCTCAGGAAAGAAATAGTCTAGGGATAAGATGACCACCAGGTTCGTGTGTGTGTGTGTGTGTGTGTGCGCGTGTGCGCGTGTGCGCGTGCGTATGTACATATGTGCACAGTCCTGTCTCCTCCCCTCTCTGCACACTGGCCTCCGTCGGCTACAGAGTTGCTACTAGAATTGTAGCCACAGACCGAGCCCCACTGGCTGACTCGCATTCCCAAGAGAACCTCTGACTGCCCCACACTTAGGTCAGGTGTCTTTCCCTAGTCCAGTCACCAGTGACCAGAGGAATCAGGGCTACATCTAACAAACATAGTTACTGGGGACCCACCCCCTAAAAACAGTGTCAATTCTACTGAGCCCTTCAGAATTTCCCTTCGCAGAGCCTTAGCCACTTTCAGTTCACCGACACTGGGAAGCCGGCCGAGGCAAACAGTCTCTCTCACTCGCGAGAGCAGCATCGCTCTCTGCCAAGACGATGAGAATAGGCAGCATGGGCACCTTGTCATGCGCCTCTGGAATGGGAGGGAGGTAGAGGGACAACTGGGACATGCCCCCAAGCCTTTTTCCTTCCTCTCTGGCTCTGGTGCTGAATTCTCCTGTGACCCCAGCAGCTCCCCGGGCTCAGCGCCTGAGAAAGCCCTGTTTGTTCTGTTCCCTCTGACATCTGTGCCTGGCCTGCCTCCATTAAGCCGCTCTCGCTTCTGCAGCTCTGCCGGAAACACAAAGTGGGGATCCTCTACTGCAAGGCTGGCCAGAGCTCGGAGGAGGAGATGTACAACAACGAGGAGGCCGGCCCCGCCTTCGACGAGTTCCTCTCCCTGATCGGGGAGAAGGTCTGCCTGAAGGGCTTCACCAAGTACGCCGCCCAGCTGGACGTCAAGAGTAAGTGGCAGCCGCGGCCTGGTGGGGGAGCCGGTTAGATCAGCCACCTCCATACGCCCACCCAGTGGCAAAGTCGAAAGGCCTGGAGATGCCAGGGAGAGGACTGGGGCCGCGCGAGCTCTGGGACCCCGCCGGTGGGAGTGCTGTGAGCACAGCCACTTGGGCAGGTTTCGTTTAAGTCTGAAGAGTCACCGACTCTGTGTCCCAGCAACGGCACTGCTGCACGTGTCCTCCGAGGACGCGTGCATGTGCACGCCGGGCAGTGTCCTGCATGCTCACAGCTGCAGGCACCGGTGGCGCCCAGCGTGCGGGGGTGGGCTTGTGGCATATCTGTGCAGGGTTACGGTGCTGTCACTGGACCTGTCTCACAGAAGGGCATGCTGAGGCTCAGCAGTAGGAGGTCACTTGGTCAAGATCACGTACTGGGACATATGTCACTGTCATTGTATGACAGCGACAATGACAAACTGGGGCCACAGGCATCAGCCTAGATGAGAGCCACATACTTTGTGTTGTACACGGCCAGCGGGTCTCAGAACAAGTCTGAATGACGCCTTCTGCAAGCACACAACAGTGTATTGTTTGGAGGTTTGTTCTTATCATAAAACTAAAGAAACCGAGGCAGTGGCCGACACGATGTGCAGGGGTGTGGCTGCCTCTCCAGAGAGAGGACGGGTGTCACTGGAAAGTGGTTCCTGCAGAGCATCGGCAGTGGGCTATTGCCAAAGGCAGGTGACGTGCACAACATACGTTAGAGCGTTCCCTGTGCATATATGTGCACGTACGTACGTAGATTTTGAATGATGTATGAGATCGAAATGTTTCATGATAAGTAGATTGCGAGATAGAGATAGGTGACGTTGTGAACTGGTGTCATGGCTCCCTGGGGAAGGCATTGCCCATTGGCCTTGGGGGTGGGCCGTCATCAGGTCAGTTTTCAGGCTGAGTCGGAAAGCCCGAGATGGGGCCCTGACTTGCTCGCTCACTCTTGCCTTGCCTCGCCAAGCCTCAGTTTCCTCATCTGGAAAACAAAAGTCCAGATGAGGAGACCAAACTTAGGGGTGAATCAGGAATTGAGCAGGCGCAGGCAGCTGTCGTCATCCTCGCCCTCAGCTCCTCCGGTGAAGGAGGTGGTAGGAGGAATAGCATCTTATTGCGCCAGCTGCTAGTTTTGGGGTCTTGGACAAATAGTTTTGCTTCTCTGCCTCAGTTCCCTTATCTGTAAAATTACGGTAATAATTGCGCTTACCTCTGGAGTTGAACCTAGCATACTGGGCCCTCACTCTGCGCCAGGCACTGGACCTGTCCAGCCTCCCGGTGCTCCGCCCACAGTGTGCCGACGGGCACAGGCCTCTCACTGCTGCCTGGCAGCAGGCATGAGCGGTAGTGGTGTGGTTTTGTTGGTGAGCCACCAGAGGGGCTGTACACTCAGAAGAGATAGACTTGCTGTCCCCCTTCTCAGACAGATGCCTGCTCCCAAGGCTCAGCATCTGCCACTAAGTGATGGCCGTGAGCTTGCCTCCTCGCTGGCTTGCCGTGAGGATCAGATGCCCAGCACAGTGCCATAGAGAGAATTAGCTCTCAGATAGTCATCGGTTGCTGCCACTCATTGCAAGTGTGACTTTAGGCACATCACTCCCTCCCTGTGCTTCAGTTTCCCCCTCTGAGACATGGAGTAATTAGAGATAACCAGTATCCTGACCATCGATTATCATTCTCTGCTTTTCTTTGTGGTTTTGCTACCTGTGTGTGCACGTCTATGGAATATAATTTGTTTTGCCTGCTTTTGAATGTAATATGAATGCAGCCGTACGGTATCTGCTCCTTTGTGTCTGGTGCCTTTCATTCAACATTATATTCAGGGATTTACTCATGTGGTGGTTGTGACTCATTCCTTGTCGTACGTGTGTATTTGTCCACAGTACGAATATACCTGTTAGTTTATTTGTTCTTTTGACCAACAGTTGAAGACGCTCGTACCCATATTCCAAGACATGGGTGTGCGATCGTTTAGACTGTGATCCTAAGAGAGGAGGTGCAGGGTCACCCATTAAACCTAGCCTCAGCTTCAGTGGATACTGCTGAAAAATTTTTTCAAGTGGTTGTACCAATTTACATACCTAACCAGCCACATAAAGGGTTCCAGTTGCTCCACGTCCTCACCAGCCCTTGGTACTGTCAGAATTTTAAATTGTTTCCAGTCTGGTGGGTGTGTAATGTAAGGTTTCCTTTTTATCTAAATGTATTTAATTTTCAAGAGTGGAGTTCAGTGAAAACATCAAGTTAAAAACTGACACAGATGGTATGTGGGATATGGCAGAAGCACAGAGGTTTTGGAAACGTGGTACTAACTGTTGTTTCTTTTCAGCGGACTCCACAGGAACCCATTCCCTCTACACGACGTACCAGGACTATGAGATCATGTTCCACGTCTCCACCCTGCTCCCTTACACCCCCAACAACAGGCAGCAGGTCAGTAGGGGCCAGGGCGGGGGGCACATGATTTCCATCAGACACACAGCTGAACCCCAGGCACCTGCCCTCCCCACAACTGTTAGCTGGCTGCCTGCCCGGCATTGGCTGTCCTGGTGCTGTCCTGTGCAGCAGATGGAGGCCATTGGCCTTGGGGACCCTCTGCACCACAGTCACGTTCTCTGGGTCAGGTGTCATTTGATGTCAATTTTTTCTTAGTTGTTCCTTGGCCACCCTGCTTGCCTCTGACTACCCCGGCTCTCCTCAGGGATCTCTTGAGTCATCAGGGAACCTATAAAAAAAAGAAAAGAATGAATCTATCAACATTACTTCAACTGCAAATGACAGAAACGCAAATCAAACTGGCATAAGCAAAAAGCGAGATTTATTGGGCTGTATAACTTTCAGGTGCTGGGAGAGGGCTGGCTTTAGGTGTGGCTGGATCCAGGGCCTCAGACGGTGTTAGGAATCCTATTTCTCACCTCTTCTTTTCTTCATAGTGACCTCATTAATAGGTCTTCCCAAGTAGTGGCAAAGGTGCCCCCTAGCCGCCCTCATGTCACACTCTCCCAGTGCAGTCACCCCAGGGGAAAGAGCGCTGTGTCTCCCAGCTCTTCCAGAAATGTTTCAGGGCTGAATCTCATTGGGCCATTCACTTGCCAGTCCCTGGGCGTGGGGTGAGGATGGAATGGGCCGATTGGCCAAGCCTGAAGCACCTGCCCACCCCTAGACAGAGTGGGCGGGGTCACGGAAGTGCATTCCCAGAGGGGATGGATATGGCTGACCGAGGAAGGAAGAGGCGCTGGGTGGCAACAACAGCTAACGCCCACTGCCAGGGGGCCCCCCCCGGACATGCCATGCAGACGTGGTCCGAGAAACCCCACAGACTCCTCAGGGTTTAGGAAGTGTATATTTTTTCTGTTGGTACAGGTGATATCGTAGATTTTATAGGCCAAAAAGGGTCAAGTATCACTGATTTCATAAGGTTAACCATTGGCACGCGGAAAGAGCGTTGGCCTCAGAGTGGGACCTGAGTCTGAGTTTTTATGTTGCTTCTTCCTAGCTGTGCGAACTGGCCTCTCCGAGCCTTGGGTCTCTGCTCTGTGAAATAGGTGGAATGATAGCGCCCAGTGACCTTTCCCAGGGTCACTGGGAAAGGTCCTTGCACTTCTGCATGAAATCAGAGCACGAGGCAGGGTCCGACTGGAGGGCCGCGGAAGTCAGAGCTGTTCCTGGGTGTTTGGGAGGTGTGCTGGGGGAAAGCTTGGGTTGTAGAATCAGGCAGAAACGGGTTCAAATTCTGGGTCTTTCCCTCCATGATTCCATAACCCAGGACAAGTCGTTTGACCGCTGTGAGCCTGCGTTTTTTCATGAGTAAAAGGGTGTGGGACGAGTTAATGGTTCATAGGGTTGTCGTGAAGATTCAAAAAAATCGTGACTTTAAGATGTGGGTGTAAAGTGCTGGTGTAAAGTCAGTGGCCATTTTTATCTAGCAATTTCATTTAATCGCATTTAAAACACACTGAAGAACTAACGATATAATAGTGTGAGCTGTGCTGCCGAGCGTGTCTGGTTCTCTGTGGGCCACCTCGCGTGGAACTGACTGCACGTGGCTCCCGTCTGGATTCCTGAGAGTTATGTGAGGGCCAGACAGTGTAAATAAGAACAGTGTAATTTCAGCAAATAAGTAAAATGCCATGACTACATCATTGCCTGTGAAGATACCATGGTTTCCCTCAGACTATGATAAGCAAGGGAGAGAGGACAGGGCACCCGGAGGCCAATATGAAGCCTCACCTGCCCCCGTCTGCTCGACTCTGGTGGCCCGGGGAAGGGGTGGTGGCCCGGGATTGGCCCCATGGCTGTCCCCAGTGCGCCTCTGCTCCGGCCAGCCGTGAGCGTGGCTTTGAGCAAGCCGAAGGCCGTCAGCTCGTGCTGCCCCCTGTAGATGTTCATTGAGCACCTGCTCTGTCCCAGTCACCGCTCTCAACACTGACAATATAGCAGTGACCAGCAAGCAGAACACAAAATTCTGTTCTCCTGGAGCTGACACATTAGTGAGAAGAGGCATGAGAAACGAAAGGAAGAGGGGAAAGCTGTCATGTGCTGAGTGTCGATACGTACGTCATGGGGGCAGAAGAGCAGAGGTGGGAGGTTTGAGGGGTGAGATCTTGGATAATACAGTCAGCAAAGGCCTCCATGGGAGGGTGACATTTCAGTCAAGACCTGAAGGAGGGCGGGAGGGAGCTGTGTGGGGATCTGCAGGAAGACCGTTCCAGGCAGAGGGAACAGCCAGTGCGGAGGCCCCGAGGAGGAAGTGTTTCCGGCGAGTTTGAGGAACGGCAGGAGGGCAGTGCAGCTGGAGCAGTGTGAGCAAGAGGACTCGTAGGCGGAGATGTCAGAGAGGTGACAGGGCCGGTCGTGTGGATTTCCCTGGGCCATGTGGGGACTTTGTCCTTTACCCTGAGTGAGACGGAGCCACAGGACTCTGAGCACGGAGGGAGGTAATCTCTCTCAGGTGTCCATGGCTCCCTCTGGCTGCAGCTGGGGGCCAGCCCGTGGGAACAGGGAGACAGTGAAGAGACTGCTGTGATGGTCCAGGCACGACCCGTGAGCCAGGCTGACCTATAACCCTCTCCCTGTCTGTTTCCCATGTACCAGCTGCTAAGGAAGAGGCACATCGGAAATGACATTGTGACGATCATCTTCCAGGAGCCAGGGGCGCTGCCTTTCACCCCCAAGAACATTCGCTCACACTTTCAGCACGTCTTCATCATTGTCCGAGCTCACAACCCCTGCACCGATAATGTCTGCTACAGGTACGCACCTCCACACGTGGCTCCAGGAAGCCACATGGGGGACCACCCCACCCCGCCCCCTACGCCCACACAGGAAATCCCACAAGCTGTTCGCGGCATCCAGGCAGCATGTGGATTCAGACCAGAAGCGGACAGCTGGCCCAGGTGGGCGGCCTCCTGTGCTTCTCGCTTGTGCTTCTTGCTTGTGCTTCAGTAGGGGAGCTCTGTCCTCACATCCCACACCTTCTAAGAGAGTGATTCTCAACCAGAAAGGGGCACCGTGCCCCAGTTTTGACAAGGAAGCCATCAGGGATTTGTATTTTCCAGGAATCTTTCAGTTACAAGTGACGGAAAATCCGCCTCAATCTGGCTTAAGACAAAAAGGCAAATTGCACATGCTGGCTGTCACAAACGACACGTTCAGGCCTGGCTGGATCTGCCTCACTTTCTTGTGTGTTGCTTTATTTGCTGGCCTCTGAGCGTAACATCCTCCCAGCTACAAATCCAGCAGAATGAGAGCTTGCTTTTCCCAGAAAAAGAGCCCCAGAAGTGAGACTTGCTGCCCTGGCTGGAGGTCAGGTGCCTATCCCAGAGCAAAACCACCAGCCACAGCTGGGCAGTGGGTATATGGACTGAGAATCACAGGAGCAGTGGCCCAAAGGGAAATCGGAAGATGGGAGGATGGAGGCGGGACAGGCAGCCCCCAACCCCACTCCGCAGGAAGTATTGCTGAGGGTTTTAGTTCACAGATCAACAAGCAACACAGGCTTCAAACTCATTCAGTAGCCTCCCCAAGCACCATTGTCACCTGGTGCCCAAAGGCCACATGGGAAGCTCTCTGTGTGTGGGGCGAGGATAGAACTGTGGTCCTTGAAAATCAGCCGATCAATAGCACTTGACCCTGGGGCGGCACTGCACACGGGGGGAATGGGCCAGAGAGGTTTTTTTTTTGTCTTTCGAAAACAGTTTGAAATTCAAAAGTGAAAAAAAGACCCAAGTTTCCTTTCGTCCCACCTCTGACCCCCTGACAGCCCAGCCGCCCTCTAGAGGCAACTCCTGGGAGCAGTGTCCCATGCATTCTGATATTTTGTGCTCATGCATGCAGATACTTAAAAGTATTCCTTTTCTACCTTTTCAGTACAGATGGTAGCATACCACACACACACTGTCCTGCAGCCTGTATTTTTTCACTCAACAGCCCTTGAGATCTTTCCAAACCAGTACCTAAAATGCTTGCTCGTTCCTTCTGACTGTGTCATATTCCATCACGTGGATACCTAGAAACTTCCCCCGTCCCCTGTCAGTGAACAGTTGGGTTGTTTGCTGTCCCCTGCTATTACAGTTCACCCTGCAGTGAATAACCTGGTTATACTCGAATTGCACCCGTGTCCAGGAACAGCCGAGATAGATAAATTCCTAAAAACAGGTATTAAGTCAAGAGGATCTGTGCTTAAGTGCACTGGTAGCCTTAGCGAAATTGCCGGAATCTGCCAGTTTCTTCTCTTAGCCAGGTGCGTGAGAGCAGGGAACGGATTCCAACGTGGGGTGCTTGCTGCCGCGGACCACCGTGCTGGACGTGCTGCCCGAGACAGGGGGCGGGGCCCCCTCACCGTCCCTCCCACCCTCACCCGCTTATTCTTAGGATAGTCAGCAACAGCTGCCGGTGCCTAGGCCTGTGTGGCTTGAGGTCATTTAGTCCCGTGTTCCTTGGCAGCTGAAAGGTCGCCCTGGCAAGCGAAGGCAGAGTCGTTCATGTGTGTAGAGGAGGAGGAGGCATCTCTCCCGGCACGGCGGAAGCGGGCTGAGCTGGGTCGGTGGGCCCTTCTCCCCTTCCTCACCCCGAGCTCCCCTCTCCGACCTGAGTCGCCAAGGGCGCCTGCGGCCGACCTCCTGCCTTTCCAGACCAGGCTTTGCGTGGTCTCAGGATTTCTTTTCTCTGATGTACAGACCCTTCTTGTTTTTTACAGTCTAATTTGAAATATTTTTATTATGCAGTATTTTCAACATTCTGAAAAGTACAGAAAATAATACAACAGACACCCGTGTGCCTACCACCAGATTTAACAGATGTTAACATTTAGCCATATTTGCTTCAGCTCTCTTTCTTTTCTTTATTTTTTAAAAGAGAAAGTGTTAGAGATACAACCAAAGCTGCCCCCTGCCGCACGCTCCCCCTCCTGCCCCACCGGCAGCTCCTCTCTGGGCGGACCGTACCCTGTCCCTGCCGTGTTCCCAAACACACTCTGTCAGAGCACTCATCAAACTGAAAATGGCTTACCAGTGTGGCTCTCGCCTCCCTCGAAGGGAAGGCCATGTCATATTTACCTTCATATATCTGTCATGGCATGGTGCTTGCCATATACAGAAACATTTTTGCTGGCTAGACAGATACCTGCCCCAGATGCCGTGGACACAGAGAAAATGATTGTTAAAAAATTGTGAGTTTTCTAGAAACACTTATTCAGCTGCAGTGCGCAGACGACCTGGTGGTCACATCATCCCCTTGTTGGGTGACGAGTTGCTGTTTTTTTCCTCTTTCAAGTGTGCTGTTTCTGAGTGGTACCCTGGCACCCTTGTAGCCTGTGGGCTGTGAAAACCCAGTACCTCCTGCTAGGGAAGTGAGGGACCAGCTGTTCTGATTGTCTAGAAACCTTCAGAAGCTTACAATTTTATGATTCTTAAAATCATGGATCAAGACAGTGGGAAAAGCCAAAATATGTCACTATAAGCAGCCAGGTGCTGAACGAAGAAGCTGCAAAGCTGTTCGTGTCTGTAAAGCACAGTCTGAGTGCACCACTAATTAGAGCAGAGAGGCTGGTGAGGTCATCTCATCCATCGCCCTGCCTGGGGACAAGGCCACGCCAACAAGGTTTCCTACAAAACAAGGTTTCCTGTGTAACCTTTGAAGAACATTTCCAGAACTGGGAAATGCCTGTTTCTTTCAAAACTACACACATTGTATGTTGGTAGAAATCTCTTCTTGGTCTGTTCAAGATTAAGTCTTTGTTTTAAATTACTTTAATCAGTATTGAGCACTCGTGCTGGGGAACCAGCTAATGCCAGGGTGGCAGCTACCTTCACGGCACTCCTGGGACACGGAAGTGGAGAGCAGGGGGTCTGGCATGATCGCTGGGGTCACGCAGGAGCTCCCCCAATGGTCTCCTGCAAGGATTCGGTCCCTTTCAGGCTTTGCTTCGCAGGGTAGCCACAGCGATCCTTGCAGATTGTCAGTCTGGTCGTCACTCTTTGCTAGTGCCTGCATCCATCAGGGACCCCTCAGGTCTTAACTGAATGACTGCTTATAGGTGTGGTTGAGTTAAGGGAACTGATGGATGCAAGGAAGTGAGGCATCCAGGGCCAGCAGCCACCGGGAGCCATCACCCCATCCCCTCAGCTCGATTAGGTCAGAGGGGCATGGGAGAAGTTTCTAGAAGCTAGGGAGAGCTATGGCTCTGGGAGAGGGGCCACCCGAAAGGAGCTGTGGCTGTGAGTAAAGGACCAGGGACCAAAGCCACTGCCACTGTCCCAGCCCAGCAGAGGGGCAGCAAAGAGAAATAAATACTCCGCCCTCTTTCCTCTCACCTTCCCATCACCTCCCTGCGTCTGTTGGTGACCTCAGCGGGAAGCCAGGGGCACAGGAACATAGGTGAAGGTGACACAGTCCATAGAAGTCCTCTTTCCGGGGCACGGAGGGCAGAGAAAGGCAGGGGCTGGGCCTGGGGGCATAGACAGCGACTAGCCGACCCTCATGGTTCAGTGGTCGTTAGCACGCGTGACCAGGGTGAAAGTGCTGACACATTCTCGAGGCCCTGTGGCCTGGCCCCTGGTGACCTCATAGGCCTCCTGTCCTTTGCTGTCTGAGCACCCGGCCTCATCTCCCCTTGTGCTCTTCCCCAGTTGGGCCTTGCACGTGTTGCACCCACTGCCTGCAGCACCCTCCCCTCAGCTCTTCCTCGGGCTCCTGCTCAGCCTCAGATGCAGCTTAATCACCACTCCTCCAGATTCCCCCTGTTCAGATCAGGTCCTCCCGTTGTTCTGCCTTACCCCATGCCCTTTTTTGTCTTTATAAGTTAGCTCGTGAGTGTGCGTTTAGTGTGTTTCTCCTCCTAGATTCAAAGCTCAGGAGGGCAGGGACCACCATATCCTCAGTGCCCAAGGGAGAAGGCATCCCAGAAATGGTTGGCAGATGAATGTCTCACTGTCTACTGTGTCAGGTTGGAGAGAGGGTTTGGGAGTCAAAACCTGAACAAGCCTTACATGGTGTTTGGGGTTCATGGAATATGTTTTAATCAAGAATCTCATTATTTAAAAATTTTTCTTACAGTAGAAAGAGAAACAATAGGAAGTCTCTCCTAACACCGTACTCACGAGCTGAGGTTTTTATAGAGGCTGAACACAATACTCTTTGAGAAAAACTTAGAGAACGTATTGCTCACTCATTTACAACAGTTGTACCATTTTTTAATTGTCCTTATGTAAAACAGCATAATTCACAGTGACTCTGTAGCCCCTTGAGTGTGTTTCAGTAGGAGTTGTTTCCCCTGGCCCTGGGTGACCACTCTGGCAGGTGCCGCGGCCAATTTGATCACTAGGACTTCACGTCCGAGATACTCATCAAACCTCCAAACTTGACCTATCAGCAGATCTTCTCCCGCATGGAAGCTCCGGGCCGCTTCCTGCTGGAAGCCTGGGTGGACACGGAGCCGCCTCTCCATTCCACCCCCTCCCCGCCCTGCTAGCCCCAGTGCCTTGCCTGGGTTGGAGCAAGAGGCAGAGAAGTATCACGGGGGCCGACTGCAGCTGGCTGCGTGCTTTCTGGGCTCTTCAGGGGCTCCCTGGCCATTCTGATCTCCCAGGCAGGAGGCACACCCCAGTCTCCTCCTGACTGTAAGGGTCACCTAGGAGGCCCTGACCTGGGGAAGCAGGGCAGAGAAAAGGGGGCTCACTGCCCAGAGTTCTTCAAAGATTTCCTCCCTCTCTCTGTAGTTGGCATGGTGGATGAGGAGTTCGGGAGTTTGGGGAACGGGTTTTAGATCATTTCCTTTTCACATTCTCACTCAGCGGCTGTCTGATTTCTGTCATAGTGGCATCTCGGTCAAAACTAAAGTAGGAAGGGCCCCGTGCTAATTTCCTGTCACAATGAATTTTTAAAATGACCTTTGTCGAGATGATTTACAAAGTGTATTAAGCAGTGTTACCCACGTAGTTGAAAGAAACAGATCCCATACACATCCCCTGTCAGGCAGGGGTTCTGCAGTAATGCTGCTTAACAAGGCACCCCAAAACTCACTAGCTCACAGCATTAGCATTTACTTCTGGCTCACATTGCTGCAGATCAGCCAAGGTCTGGCTGGCCTTGGCTCCAGGCCACTGGGGAGGTCCCAGTCTATGCTAGGTGTCCCTCACCCTTCAGGGACCAGGAGAGCACCCAGGGCATGTTCTTCTCATGGAAGAGCACAGGAGGCAAGCCCAGCCCCTAGCCCTCACTTTGCATGTCTTTGCTTGAAAACCATTGGCCATATCAAGTCACGTGCCCAGGCCCAGGGGCAATACAGTAGGGCCAGACCTCCCCACAAAGGAGGAGAGAGAGGAGTGACTTTTTGCCAAACTATAATCGACCATGCAGTCGTCCCTCCATCTCCGATGGGCACTGATTCTAGGAATGCCCCTCCACCCCACCCCGGATACCACAATCTGAGGATGCTCAAGTCCCTTACATAAAATGGCATAGTATTTGCACATAACCTACGCAAACCCAGTATACTTTAAATCATCTCTAGATTACTGGTAACACTGAATACAACATCAATGCTGTGTAAATAGTTGCTGTATTGTGTTGTTCAGAGAATAATGATCAGGAAAAAAAAGTTCATTACAGATGCAATCATCTTACACCTAACTTCACACTACATGTCAGCAACAATGTAACTTCTTTCTAAACATTTCCAATCCACAGTTAGTTGAATCTGCAAATATATAGAAAATGAGAATAACTGACGCTGAATGATGCTAGGAGAATTATTTGAGTATCAAAGGACATTGTAATACCCACTATATAGGAAGTAAAAATGCACGTATGTGCCCTGAAATTTTCTCAAATATCCAGTCAAGTTAGCCAGCAACACTCCTGTTCTTAAAAAGGACCCCCGCATCCCTGATTGTATATTTTCTGCTTAAAGAGACTCTTAAGGGCCCTTCCTTCCGCCATCTAACCGATTTCTCCCTCCTCAGTATGGCTGTGACCCGATCCAAAGACGCCCCTCCTTTCGGCCCCCCTGTCCCCAGTGGAACCACATTCCGCAAATCTGATGTCTTCAGAGACTTCTTGCTGGCCAAGGTGATAAATGCGGAGAATGCCGCACACAAGTCCGACAAGTTCCACACCATGGCCACCAGGACCCGCCAGGAGTACCTGAAAGACCTGGCCGAAAACTGTGTCTCCAACACACCCATTGACTCCACGGGCAAATTCAACCTCATCTCGCTGACCTCCAAGAAGAAGGAGAAGACAAAAGCCCGGGCGGGCGCGGAGCAGCACAGTGCGGGGGCCATCGCCTGGAGGGTGGCAGCGCAGGACTATGGCCAGGGCGTGGAGATCGACTGCATTTTGGGGATTTCCAACGAGTTTGTGGTGCTCCTGGACCTCCGCACCAAGGGGGTGGTATTCAACTGCTACTGCGGAGATGTCATCGGCTGGACCCCAGATTCCTCAACGCTCAAACTCTTCTACGGGCGAGGGGACCACATCTTCCTGCGGGCCACGGGGGGCTCAGAGGACGTAAGGGACATTGTCCAGAGACTGAAGGTAAGAGAGAATGCTCGCAAGGGCACAGCCCTTCTGTGGTTTGGCAGAGGCCGTAGGAACCACTGAGATGCTTCCCTTAGCCCGTCCGTTAGACCAGGACGCTGATTGGTTCCCATAGAATCGTCACTTACGCACTGGGGTCTAGTGGGTCCTGCAGCCTGAGTGTGTGCTGGGGAAGGTTTGGGTCAGGGATCTGAAGCCGTTCATGCCATCACCTTGGGAAGACAAAGGCATATATATTTATTCACTGTAGATGTTGATAGGAAATATAAGTTTAAGCTCGTGTTGAAAATGTGAGAATACTTTATGGAAGAATTAAAATAGAGTGAAAAGCTTCCAGGCCATTAAAAGATAAGGCATAAGCAAGGGATGGGGGGAGGATAAGAAAGCATGATAAAAGAAAAAACAACATGAAATTACATAGCAGGAATAATTCCACATGAGTTACCACAATAAATGGGAGTGGTTTTACTTCCCCTTAAAAGACAAAAGATTCAGTCTGGATGACAGTCTCACCCTGAACTCCCAGTAGACAGCTCAGGCTCAGACCTCTAGCCGAGCCGAGGGTGGCAGATTGGTTTCAAGTCAGATGGCAGCTTAGCTGATAATGGCTGCTTTTGAAGCACTGTGCTCTCTCAGCTTCCCAGACTCCAAAATTCATGCCCAGCTTTGGGTAACAACAGCTAGTGTTTAGATGCCCCGGTGGGATGTGAGGTCTGTGAAGCTGAGCCTCGTATGTTTTGCTTACCTGATATGCATAGATCAGGGCTGGGACATAGTTGCTGTTCAGTTAATACTGATTAGTTGGTTAGTTGGATGAGTTTATTGAACCCTGCCTCTATGCTAATTACATGCATGATCTCACAATCCTCCCAGGTGTAGATGCTGTTCTTATTCCCACTTGACGGATAAGGAAATCGAGACTCAGAGAGGCACAGATACTCACATAAGGTTATACAGCCACGAGGTGGCAGACGGGGGTCTGAATCCAAGTTCTTCTGACTCCAAAACCTCTTTGTGCCCAAACTCGAGACTGGTAGCTGACTGCTCACTCAGCACCTCCACTCGGGTGTCTTTAAACCCCTGGAACTTAACATGTCCAAGATCAAACTCAGTTTTCCTCCCCCTGCCTCCCAGAGATTTTCTGTCTCAGTAAAGGACAAATCCGTCACTCCATTTGCTGAGGTCAGAAGCCTTGGCATCAGCCTCTCTCCTCTCTTTCTCTCACACCCACATCCGTTCTGTCAGCTTCACCTCCATTAGGCCGGCTCCAGCTCCCCCCCCGCCCTGCCCTCGGCCCCTGACTACCCAGAAGCCTCCTGGCCAGTCTTCCTTGCCTCCATCCTTTCTTCCCTATGATCTCTTCTCAGCGTGGTGGTCAAGGGACCTGATCACATCACTGCTCTGCTCAAAACCCTCAGCCCACTCTAGGTAAAAGCCGAAGTCCTTACGGAGGCCCGTGTGGCCCTGCATGACCTGGCTTCCTGTTGACCTCACTGCTCCAGGCACACAGATCTTTGCTGTTTCCCAGGTGTGCTAGGCAGGTAACCAGCCTCGGGGCCTGTGCACTGCCTGCACCCTCTCGCTGGAACACTCCCTGGTCCCCACATGGCTCCCTCCCTCCCCCCCTTGTCAGTGAGACCCCATTATCTAAAATAGCAGCTTGACCCTGAGCATATACCACCCACTGTCCCTGCTCAAATTTTCTCCAAAACACTTACCACCACCTGAATTGTGTTGACGTTGTGAATTGTTCACTGCTGTGTCCACAGCACCTAGGCTAGCCTCTGGTATGCAGTGGAACTCGGTGGACTTGTCCTGAATGCAGGCTGCCCTGGGGAAACAGCAAAAGTGAACATTCACTGTGTTAGACCCTGCTCAGCACCTTGCACGGCTTTGCATTTCTTCCTCAAAAAACCCAGTGAGAGAGATACCGTTGTCCCCACTTCTCAGATGAGGAAACTGAGGCCCAGAAGGTTAAAGCGACTTGCCCGGGACGCACAGTGAGCTACGTACCTGGGTTCTTGAACGTGAGGGTGTCCCTCCCTCAACGCCCAGCAGCGACCGTGCAGACACTGCACTGGATTACGTGTTCCCCGTGTCCTCCGCGCCTGCTGTTGGTGTGGTGCTTTCGCATGTTTCTGTAGCCCCCTCTCACGGTCTCAGCACCCCAGAGCCCACTGGGCAGCCAGGCGCCCGGAAGCGATGACGTAAGCCATCTCCTGCAAAGGGCCGGTCTGTCCTAAAGGACGCATGACAGCCATCTCTTCTTTGTCCCTCTTCTGGGTGAGGAGTTCACACCCTCCCCAGCAGGGCCAGGATTCAGACATTGTCGTTAGTTAAGTCAGCAGTTCTTTTCATGTGCCTGGGTCACAGCAGCGACCATGGTGGGCCCAGGCCTGTCTTCCTGGGGCTCCCATCGGTGACAGATATTGAACAGGAATTACAAGAGCCAGGAGGTTGAAAGGGGGAGTGTCGAGGATGCCAGGGGAACCTGTAGTGGGTGTCGGTCTCAAACTCGCAGGGTGGGTGCAGCCCCGGACGTAGTCACTTAGGTGCAGAAGCTTAACCTTCAGAGGATTTCATATGAATCTAGCTTTTGGCTTTTCTTGAAAAACTGGAGGAATCTGGCTATAGTGGGTTTTCGTTTGGGCAGGGCAGTGATCAACCGAAGCAGATGATAAGTGCCCCCTTTATTTTTATTTTTTCATTGTGACATTGATGAACAAAATCCAGTAAGTTTCAAGTGTACAAGTCACGTATATTTTGCATTGTGTGTTCACCGCCCATAGTTAGATTTCTTTCTGTCACCATATATTTGACCCCTTTTACCCCATCTATCTTCCCCTACCCCCTACCCTTTGGTAACCACTAGTCCATTGTCCACATCCATGAGTCTCTGTTTGTTCTGTTTGTTTGTTGCTTTTTGGTTTATATCCCACATATAAGTGATATCATGTGGTTTTCAACTTTTTCTGTCTTGCTTATTTCGCTTAGCATGATTATCTCGAGGTCCATCCATGTTGTCTCAAATGGCAGTATTTCATCTCTTCTTATGGCTGAGTAATATTGTATATATGTACCACAGCTGCTTTAGTCAATCATTTATCATAGGACACTTCAGTTGCTTCCATGTCCTGGCCACCTTGAATAATGCCGCTGTGAACATCAGTGTGCAAATATCTTTTTGGATATGGGTTTTCAAGTCTTTGGGGTAAATACCCAGTAGAAGGATTGCTGGATCATGTGGTAGATCAATTCTCAGTTTTTTTGAGGAACCTCCATACTGTTTTTCTTAGTGGCTGTACCAATTTGTAGTCCCACCAGCAGTGTATGAGGGTTCCTTTTTCTCCGCATCCTCTCCAGCATTTATTACTTGTCCTGTTGATTACAGCCTTTCTAACAGGTGTGAGAGGGTATCTCATTGTGGTTTTGATTTGCATTTCCCTAGTAGCTGTCGATGTTGACTATCTTTTCATATGTTCGTTGACCATTTATAAGTCTTCTTGGGAGAAGTGTCTGTTCAGGTCCTCTGCCCATTTTTTGACTGGATCGTTTGTTTTTTTTTGTTGTTGTTATTGAGTCATATGAGTTCTTTGTATATTTCAGATATTAGGCCCTTATCAGAGGTGTTGCTTGCAAACATATTTTCCCATTCAGATGGTTGTCTCTTTGCCTTGATGATGGAAGCTTTTTAGTTTGTAGTCCCATTCATTTATTTTTGCTTTTACTTCCCCTGCCTTTGAGGTCAAATCCATAAAATCCTTTTAAGTCCAAGGTCTATGAGTTTAGTTTCTACGTTCATCTGTTATGTATTGTTTCAGGTCTAATAATCAGAAGCGCCCCCTTTAGATGGGACACACATGCACTCTTTGGCCATGGTTCCACCAGCCTACATGTCATTTACATCACCCACCAAGCACCCCAGCTTGTGAGTCTGGGCCTGGGCCTGTTTTTAAGAACATGAAGTAGAAATTCCATCACTTCAACTCATATCCTGTTGGCCAAAACCAAATCATGTCCACACCAGCTGTGAAGGAAGCTGAGCAATGTGGTCCCCAACAAGGTGGCCCTGTGCACATCAAAACTCTGACTTGCAGTGGGGGTGGGGTCTTATTACCACAAGGAAGAGGGGAGAATGGAGACCGAAGGCCGCAGCATTCCTGCCGCGCGGTGTTGAGGGAGATCTCCTGGCCTCCGTGGAAGGCTGAGCCCCCCGGGTTCCCGGGACTGCCTGGCCTGACTAGTTCCAGGCTCAGACATGCAGCCTTCTCTCTATAACCCACAGCTAAATTCTTTGCATACAAGGGTGACTGCTTCAAAGGGAAGAAGAACTTCGGTCCCCAAAGGGAAAGTAATGGGCCAGGATGAATCTAGTCATATTTTCTCTTTCAGGGCACTGAACAGACTTTCCTTTTGAACCAATTTTTAAACCTCTTTGATTTATGGAAAATCTCAGATGTCCACAAAAGGAGAGGGACTCACATCATGAACTCCTAGCCCCGTCACCAGCTTCCACAGTTACCAACCCGGGGCCACTGTGTCTCCCTTCCCTCCTTTACCTTCCCACTGACCATTTAGAGGCAAATCCTGGACATCTTGTCATTTCACCTGTAAACATTTCAGTACCTATTTCTAAAACACACAGACTCTTAAAAAACAACGGTTTAGTCATTATCATACATAAAGAATTAATAATTTCTTATTGTCGTGTCAACAGGTTGGGTTGTAAAATCAATTATGGTATCTCAATCAGCAATTTTCAAAGATAAGATAGGGAAGAATAGAAAGTGTCAAGAGTACATCCCAGCGAGTAAGGATCTCTGCTGCCTCCCCCTCCCCCACCGCTTCCCAGATCCTCACTGTCCAAATCAGGGACCAAACAGATGTGGTCACATTTTCAGGTAAGTCCTTTCCCATCCAGGCGCTCATTTCTTGCTACCCATAGTCACAAATGTATTCGATTTAGATTGCAAGGAAGATGTTTATGAGTAGGGAAGAGTGAATGTATACATGAATGCAAGGTGTGACTTGTGACAAAATTCTTTCTTACTGTGAGTAGTCAGAAAAATGTGAAAGCCACCACTCTAATAGGTACATCAAATAGCGTAAATTCTAGCCAGGGAATGACTTCTTATAGGTAATTTGAATGATCATGCATTTTCTTTCCTTAATACAGTTTTAGGAAAGGGTAGACAGGTCTTGATGGAACTTGCTTAATGACCATAGCTTGCTAAGTTCTTTTTTTTATCCTAAGAAGAGGACAGAATCCCTGTGGATGTGCTGGGGGTTCTGGGGAAGGACTGGGAGTTCTGATCGGTGGATCCTTATGTCTATGATAATGCATTATCATGGTGAAAATCTCACGCAAACGAAGCAGGGAGTAATTTGGAGGCAAGGCCCATGTGGTCTGGTCAGCTTCACACGGGGCACAGTCTGAGGAGGAGATTTTGCAAAGGGATTTGTGCTTCTAAGAATAATATGAAGTAAAGAATACGGCATGATTCTCGCCGTCCCCAACGTAGACAGGATTCCAGGATTGCTGATTTGTTGGTTTTCGGACTGACTTTGGTTAGAATCATTGTATCAGCCAGGATGCAATATTCATGGCTTAAAACAACAAAGGTTTATCTCTAGGTCATGCCACATGTCCATCTTAGGTTCAGCTGGGGTCTCTGCTCCACACTGTTCTGACTCCAGGACCCCCGGTGATGAAACAGCCACTGTCTGGCTTTAGCAGAGGGGAAAGGCCAACGGAGGGTCTCGCACTGGCAATTAAATGCCCCAGCCAGATGACACGCCAGTTTTATTCACAACTTACTGGGCAAAAAGTCCCAGAGCCCACCGACCACAAGGGAGCCTATTAGTGCCATCGTGCCGTGCCGGGGAGGGAAGGAGGCAGGGTGCTCGGGGAACACGGCTTGCCTGGTGATGGCGGCCGCGCCGTGAGGCCGTTAGCCGCGCAGGCACACATCTCTGTTTCCTCTCCAGAAGTCAGGAGCTGGGCCGCGACTGCATGCGTTCATGCTCCTGCATCACCTGGGAAGGTCGATGGGGAGCAGCCAGGTCTTTGGCTTCAAAGTTGGGGATCTGACCAGGAGTCTTCCGCAAGAGCTGACCCCGAACAGCTCTTGAGGCTAGATCCCTCCTGTCGCCTGCAGGTAATGACCAATGGCTGGGAGACGGTGGACATGACCCTGCGGCGGAACGGGCTCGGGCAGCTGGGCTTCCACGTGAAGTACGACGGGACGGTGGCCGAGGTGGAGGACTATGGGTTTGCCTGGCAGGCCGGCCTCCGGCAAGGCAGCCGGCTGGTGGAGATCTGCAAGGTAGCTGTGGTCACGCTGACCCACGACCAGATGATCGATTTGCTGCGCACGTCCGTCACCGTCAAGGTGGTCATCATCCCACCCTTCGACGACGGCACTCCCCGCAGGTAGGGACAGCTGCCCTGCAAGGCGGTGGGGGGTGGTTGGCGGCTCCCTGAGTGCGGGCACAAGGTCTCCCCAGGGCTGTCCCTGGAGGCCCTTCCTCATCCGGAAGAGTGTCAGTCGTGACAGGGTGGGAGTGCACATCTGTCAAACGCTTGCTGCATGCCAGCGATGGTTTGAGCTCCCTGTTTCATCTCCACCGCAGCCCTGTGAGATGGGCGCCCCCATCAGTGCCGTCTTCTAGATGACAGACACAGCGATGAAAGTAACTTCCCCCAGGACATGCTACGCGTCGTTCATTTGTCCCACACATATATTGAGACCCTACTGTGTGTAAGCTCGTTCCAGGTGCTCAGGATAGAGCAGTGAACAAAATACAGTGCCTGCTGACTTGGAGTCCGTGTCCTAGAAAGAAGGACAAGCTATTATTAAAAGATAATACAGGATCAGGCAGTGGTGAGATCTCAGGAGAGAAAGTGGGATAAATAAAGGGTCTGCAACGGGGCTGGAGAGCTGCATACAGGGTGGTCAGGGAAGGCTCCTGGGTGGAGGTGGCCATCTGGTTTTCTGGGCCAGCAGATCTTAGATGGGGACTAGCCAGGGCAGAATCTGTGAAGTACACGTGTGTGCGGCACGTTCCTGCAGCACAGGAAGACACTGTGGCTGGGCAGAGTGAGCAGGGGTGAGAGGTGGGCGAAAGGGACAGGGAGGAGGCCGGGGCAGGGGGGTCACCGTGGGGTGGGGCTTTCTGGACACGGTGACAAGCTTGGATTTTAATGGAACATTTCAAACACATTAAAAGTATACTGAGCCCGCTATTTCAGCATTTAACATGGCCTGTTTTTTGTTTTAAATCTCCATAGCACCCTACCTAGGACTATTCGAAGTAGTCGCAGTCCTTGGACTGTATCTCTGTCCAATGAGGACCTTTAAAAGGTTATTACTACACTTAAAAATTTTTTAACGGTAGGTCAATATCAGTTACCCAGTCTGTCTTTAACTTTCTGTCGTATGAGAGAGAGAGATTTTTAAAAACAGTTGTTTTGTTAATCAGGCTCCTCTCATTGCGTTCAGTTGATGTATCTTTTCAGGCTCTTAATCCGTAAGTTCCCCTTCACATTGTTTTGTTTGTTTCTTCTTGCAATTTATTTGGGGAAGAAACAAGGCCATTTGTCCTTTAGAGCAGGGCTCCCCAACCCCTGGGCTGCGGACCGGTACCAGAACCTGGCCACACAGCAGGAGGTGAGCAGCAGGTGAGCAGGTGAAGCTTCATCTGTATTTGCAGCCTCTCCCCAGCGCCAGCATCACCGCCTCAGCTCCGCCTCAGATCATCAGGTGTTAGATTCTCAAAGGAGCACCGGTCCCTGGTTTCAAAAAGGCCGGGGACCGCTGCTTAGAGTTTCCCATTTCCTGAACTTAGCTGCTTGCATCCCCCTGGTAGCTTTTAACCTGTTCCCCTAGTGTGTGTATTTTCCATAAACTGGAGTTCAATGCAGAAGTTTGACCAGATTCTGATTAACATCCTTTGGTAACACTTCCCAGGTGTGCATCCTTTAGGAGGCCCCATGTGTCTGGTGTCCCTCTGTGAGTGACACCAAGGGCGATCAGAGGGTTCAGAGGGTGGCAGCCTGACCTGTCATCGTACATTTCCCCTCAGCTCTCGGCAGCCATCGTGATCGTCGCCCAGTCCTTTACTTCATTGTCGTCGTGATGCGCTCAGTGCCATCATTCCTTCTTTATTTATCGGCTGTACAAATTAATTCTTCTGAAAAGAAATTGCCTTCAGTAACTGTGTGGTTATTCTAAGGTATAATTTATTCAAGGAAGGCAGGGTAAGTGCATGTTTAGAGTAATGATTTGGTACCCTAGCTACCTCCAGAGGTGACCCCTGTCTGCAGGGGCAAGACAGAGAAAGGGAGAGTCACCACATTCCAGGCTCTGGAAACACAGGCGCACAGAGGACAGCCAAGGCCTTGTCCCTCGTAGAGCTGATGAGTGAATTGGGGAGACAGACAAGAAACAAGTAAGCAGATAAGATGACTTCATACAGCAGAAGGGGGAGGCAGCCGGGCGTAGAGGGAAGACAGGCTCTGCAGTGAGACTGCCTAAGTTTGCATCCAAGCTCCTCCCCTTTACTAACCCTGACCCCGGGCAAATGGCTTCACCCCTAACCGTGTGCCTCAGTTTCTCATTTGTAAACTGCAGACCATATTAGGTCCTTCCCCCAAAGGGTGGTTGCGAGGTTGGAGGAGGTAAGACTTGTAGAACCAGTACCTGGCATGTAGGAGGTGCTCTGGAGACACTGGCCGCAAGATATAGGATGCGGAGAAATAAAGAACATGACCCAACCTTGGACAGGATGGTTGGGGAGACCGGAAGGTGAGAAGGAGCCAGAAGAAGGGCCTTGCAGGGAGGGCGTAGCTGTCACAAAGGTGGGGACAGAGCCCTCAGATTGTTGACATATGCAAAAGAAGGTCCTCTGGTTGGAGCAGAGTGAGCCAAGAGGAAGGCATGAGATGAGATGACACGGGGTGCTTATACAAGTGACCTCACAGGGCTGATGTGGTCTCTACTTTACAGATGAGAAAGCCGAGGCGCAAGCAGACCAGTCACTTGTGCAGAGTTGTACAGCTAGTTGGTGGCAGAGCAAACTCAGTCCAGGTTTCCCAGCTCCATATGCTCTGCTGCCTCTAAAAGATGTTGAGAGCTCTGGGCCTGCGACTTCTGGTTGCTCTTCCCCGCCCCTCTTCCTGAGTCCTGCTTGCTCTGAACGTGGTGGAGTGTGGTTCTGAGCAGCCCTAAACCCGGCAACCAAGGGCTTGGCTACCTTCGCCCATACCCTGGTCCTTCAGCCTCGGGACTCCACTCAGGCCCCAGCCATCTCCTCCCAGCCCTCTTCTGGGGCCTCCTTCACCGCTGCACAGAGCCAAGGCCCAGCCGCACCCACTCCGGGCTCTGCAAGGGCAGGGCAGGCTGAGGTAAGCCCACAGGCAAGCTCCCTGCAGACCCCTTTTCCTCTCTCTACACACGTGCTCACACCCACACGAGTGCACGTGAAAAGCCAGCCCTCCCATTGGATGACTCTCCAAAACTCAGGGAGTGAGAGAGGCTGTGAAGGCGTCCCAGGCCTGCAGGTAGGGACCAGCTGAAGCCAAGGTAAAAGTCTGCAGACTCCCTTCTGTGGCTTTGGGGAAACAGGCCAGGGAGGGTGTGACCAGACAGACGAGTTCTGCTCCCTGCCCTATTTAGGAAAAAAAACCGTCATCCTGTTCACAGGGTTGGATGTGGGTTGGGACTTGCGTGGGTTTTGTTATTCTTTAAATGCAGGGGTGTCTGGCTAGCCTCATTTGAATTGCTGATAACCCCAACTATGGGGTCCTTCCAGCCTCTTGCTGCAACCCTGACCTGGCTCGAATGTCACAATGAGCTCTGAGGGGAAACACCAGGGATGGGCAGAGGTGCGCTTCCTGCCACCAGCCGGGCTCTGCATGGCATGTGTCCAGACCCTGTGCTCTTCGGACACTGAGTACATTACAGGGGGTCATCTTTGCACCCATAGTCCACAAGACTGGGGTTCTTGAGTGAGCCCTGCACTGCTGGGCCATAGCTGGGCGGGGCCTGATAGCCAGAGCCCCCGATGAGATGTGTCATCTTGACCTCGGGTACTTGCGCAGGTTCAGGAGCGATGCTCTCATCTCTCTGTCTCTGTCGCTGCCTGATGGGGAAGGTGATCTGGGATGCTTTTGTCCCCTTTAGTTGGACTCCAGACCTCTGGTCAGGGGACTGTTGGAAACTCCTGCCTGAGAAGGGAAATTGAAACCGTACAAGCAAGTGAGTAGGAGAATTAAGGAAGAAGTCGCCACGGCCCCCAGAAACTCGGCTGTCAGGAGTCAAGGCCAAGGAGGCGATGAGAAAAAGTGGTGTGTGAGCCTAGGGACATCTTCCCTCAGATATTTCCCACGTGTGGCCGAGAGATTGGAACGGACTATTTAGCACAGAGTTGTTGGTTGAGCAAAAGACCGGAAGCAGCCTAAGTATCCAGCCGTAGGAGACTGGCCGAGTAAATCCCAGGTCCTTCATGCGATAGAGTAGTGAGTGATTGTTTCAAGAAAGTGAGGTGAATCTGTTTGTGCCAGGAGGGTCTGGCAGGGAATACTGACAGTTGTGGGTAGGGGAAGGAAGCAAGGTGGTATCCGGTGTTAGTGTGTGGTTTTTATTTTCATTTTAAATATTTGCTTATCTGCATAGGATATTTCTGAAAGGATGTGTAAGAAACTGGAAGCTATGGTTGCTTCGGGTGGGTAAAACTGGGGGATGGAGTAGGGGACATGAATGCCTTTTTATACCACTTAATCTTGAAAACAGATTCAGAAACTTAATTCAAGAAGTGGACTTCTGAAACTCGTATCCCTAGCAACTCAGTAAAATGCAGACTCCTGGGCCCCACCTCAAGGAGGATTCTGCTTTAGACGAGCTGAATGAACTTCGCTAAGTTCTCAGGGTGACTGAGATGCTGAAGGTTCTCAGATGGCTGGGAAGGAATTTGCTCCTGAGTCCCGAGGTGGGTGTAGTTGGATTTTGGAAAGTGGAAGGGAGACCTCCGGTTCTGGGCATGTGGGAGGAGCAGAGAGACCATCCACAGAATTGGCTGGAAAAGGCTGGCCAGTGAGAAACTGCTAGGGGGGAAAAAAAGGAACTGCCTATTTATTAAATATTTTCTGCTAATGCCTATAGAATGCTCACAACCACCCCATCTTACAGATTTGGAAACTGAGGTTCTTGAAGGGAAATCCCTCCCCCGAGGCCGTGGAGGTCCTAAGTGGCAGAGCTGGGATCTGAGGGCCCAGGAGCCCTGGCTCTCCACCACTGTGTGCTGCCTTCAAGATGACTGGATAAGGCTTCCCTCTTGGAGGTCATGCCTAGGGGCTCGTGGCCAGAAGTGAAGCTTTTAGTAACTAGGGGAAGGGGAACTCAGGGACACAAAAAATCTACTCCCTGGCTCCCAGATTACTGCCAGTGTGCCTGGTGGTTAATCTCGTGGGCTCTGATGTCAACTTTCTGTGTTTAAATCCAGCTTCCACCTGTTACTGCCTGTGTGACCTTGGGCAGATTGTTTAACTTCTCTGTGCCTCATTTTACTTTTCTCTGAAGTGTGATGGACTAATCAGGACTCTGGTTACCAGCAACAGAACCAACTCAAATATGGTGAAGCCAAAGAGGGACTTGGCTGGCTTCCATACCTGACAAGACTGGGAGATAGGGCAAAATTGAGGCATGGCTCTGTGTGGGGCTCAGACACCCTCATCAGGAATCTCTGTCACCTGTTTCTCCTGCGTTGCTGTCATTCTCAGGCTGCTTCCTACTTTGTGGGGACAAAGATGGCCTACCCCTACTCACAGCTCCAGGTTAGGTCTCCCTAGCTCAGCAGCCCTAGTGAAATAGATCTTTCTCCCAGAAATTCCAGAAGCAGTTCCAGAGTTGATGTTTACTGTGTCTGATTGGCCCCACTTTAGGCCACATGGCAATCCTGTGCCAGTCATGTCCAGGGGAAGAGGAGTTTCTGATTGGCCAGGCCTGGGTCACATGCTCATCCCTGGAACCAATTAATGGGGTCAGCCCCACCCAGAACACACAGACCTATTCTCAGGAGCAGGGGTGTGGAAGCCAGGCAGGCAGGAGCAGCAGGTGTGCCTGCTTGGGGCCATGATGGTGCCCTCCTCCACCTCCGCCTGGCCTGGCATATCTACAGGCTCTGTTAGATATGTGTTCTTGTCATTCCTCGCTTGGTAGCTGGTGAGGCATCAGCACCTACCAATCCTGAGAGACTGCCAGAAGGAGCTGCCGGATGTCAGCTCTGACCCTCCTGCTGCTGAAGGGCACGGTGTGTCAGGCCCAGGTGCCAGAGCACATCCTCGGGTCCTTTTAATGACTCCTTAGCAGCCATGTCCTGGGCCCACAGCCTCCCGGCCACCAAGGCCACCAGACCTTTAGCCAAGTGGCCGTGAAAGTTCCCTGGGCTCTAGGGGACTCAGAAGAGGATCGGCTCGTTGGGGGCATGAGAGCTTCCAGGCTGAGCGCTCCTCTGAGCAGAGCTCCCGCAGCTGCTGGGAGGTGGCTTTTGTGAGCACAGCCCCCTCTTCGGAATCAGAGCCCCCTCCCAGCTGCACCAAAGCCGCGGTGGAGAATGCCAGCCCAGCCCGCGATCTCCCTGCCGGGAGCCAGGGACGCTGCAGTGTGCGCGCCAGCCTGGTCGGGGGGAAGTCACGGGCCGTTCTGCATCTATTTCAAGGTTCTGCATTTCATGGCTTTTTTTTTTTAACCCCCCTGCAAAGTAGGTCACCTGCTCTTCTTCTAGCTGCCTTTGAGCGTCTCTGGAACAAGGCAGATCCTAAGGGCATCTGCCTTCCTGACCCCGAGTTCCGCTGAAGGGGGCTGAGCCACTCGAAGGAGGATGGGCTGACTTGAGGCTTGGGTCAGGGGGAGGGGAAAGGAGGGGAGAGGAGATGCGATAGAGCAGGCCAGGCAGTCGGAACCCCTGTGTTGGGCCCTGTCCTGACTGAGGACTCAGAGCTGGTAAGTTTCAGACCAATTTAAAGGGGATCTACTCAGCCTTTAAAGTAGGCCATCATGGTTCAGATCTGGCCAGGGAAAGCTGCCCAGTGTCACAAGGCAGCAGGTCTCTCCCAGGCAGCAGGCATGGCTGGCTGCTGGTGGGCCAGAGCCTTTCTGGATAATAACCAAGCTTCTCTTCGCAGGGGGTGGCCGGAGACCTATGGCGTGGACACCGCGGAGCCCAAGCCTGAGCCGGAGAGCTTGGCCCCTGGGGTCCGGCCCCCCTACCGCAGCAACGCGCCCTGGCAGTGGAGCGGGCCCGCATCCCACAACTCTCTGCCAGCCTCCAAGTGGGCCGCTCCAGCCACCCCGGGCCACGCCCAGTCCCTGAGCCGGCCGCCGAAGCAGACCCCCATGGTCCCCTTCCGGGAGTCCCAGCCCCTGCACAACAAGAGGTAAGGAAGGGCCTGCCGACGGCCACCACACCCGGCCCCCACCTCCCCCCGTGCTTTTCTTTCTCCTCTTTTTTCCAGTCTCCTCTCCTCAGTCTTTCTCCTGTCCTTGTTCTGTGTCTCCCTCCATCCCCGCCTCCCTTCAGCTTTCATCATGAGCCCCTCACGTGGGCCCAGTGCTGGGAGCTCCGGGTCTGAGGTTGGAAGTCTCCGTGCCATATGTGGTTAAAACTCTATATATTTTTTTAAAAGGTTAAGGGACTGATACGCACAAGATATGAGATGCGATGCCTCCTTAGGGGCATCAGAGGGGTGGGAGGAGAAGCCCACAGGTGTGTAGGTAGCACCCCCATTCTGATTCTTGGGTTACGGGCAGCAGCTGCAAAGAGTTTATTACAATGACATGTACCTTAAACTGCAAAGAGTTTATTACAATGACATGTACCTTAAATTCACTTAAATATGTTAATGTTAAAAGATAAAGAAAATTTCCAAGAAATGAAGGAATCTAACCTATGAGGGTGGGCAAGAACAGTGGTCAGCTTTTGGCCGCCCCTGTCAGGCCACGGACACTGACAGGTGGGCTGGGCCCCACTGGGCCAGGAAGAACCAGGGGTATCCCCGCTTCCTGCCGCCCTTTGCTCAGCAGCCTCTCTCCATCCCCACGGGAGGGGACAGCAGATAAAGCAGATGGGATGTGGTTGGGTCTGAGGGTCCGTGTCTGCCCCTCCTCTGTGAGGACAGGGGTGTCATCCTCACTCACCCCACCTCCTTCCTCCCTGTCTCTGTTTCAGGCCTGTCAGCTTCCCAGAAACCCCTTACGCAGCATCACCAGCAGGGGCCGACAAAGTCCCTCCCTACCGACAGCCTTCCGGGAGCTTCTCCACCCCCAGCTCCGCCACCTACGCGAGATACAAGCCATCCCCAGAAAGGTCAGTCGCTTCACTCTTTTAAAATTAAGGATCCGATGACAGCTAGGGATCCTCTTTTCCCAGTAAATGCACACGCCCCACAGGTTTTTTGCGATTTTATGGGGTTTCTGGCTCCCTGCAAGTCATCAAAGGACCTGCAGGAGGCCTGGCTGAGTCTGTTAGGGTTTAGGGCCAGGCCGGCCTGGGCAGGACTCGCGTTGGCCTTCCTCGCAGCGGTATTTCGGTTGCCACTTTCTTGACAGCTCTGCCACTTGTGTGAGCCAGACCGTCTTCCTTCCCGTACGGTCATTCATCCACCAGGCCACCAGCATTACCCAGTTTTCATGGCCTTGTAGGCCTCAGTCCTGTCACCTTAGATCCTTCCCCAGTCTGGCAGCCTAAGTGGTCTCCCGAGCTCCTTCGTGCTCCCCCATACCCTCAGGATGAACCCAAGCTCTCCCACTTGCTCTCCAGCTGCCTTCAGCCCTGGTGCCCTGTGCCCTTCCTTCTCTAGGGTCCCAGGGACCCCCACTGTTCCCTCGTCCTCAGGCCAGATCCACGGGCCTCATCCTGGATGTCTCCGTCCCTCCTTCCTCTCCCTTCCCGTGTCCATCTTTTCAGCCTTCTGAGCATCTCTGCCCCACCCTGGCCGCCTCCTGTGGTCCACCTTCCCCTCAGCAGCCAGGGGAATCTTTCTATGTCTGGCCATATCTGTCCCCTGCTCCCAGGGTTCTAGAGCCCTCAGGACACAGCCTCAGTGCCACCAAGGCCCCCCCTGCCTCTCCAGCCCTGTGCAGTGCCACACATCACCCTCACAGGCTACTTCCAGTTCCCTAGTGAGGCTGTCTGCATTTCAGAGCCCTCCTCATGTTCTTTCCTCCACCTGGAAATTCTTCATGCTCTTCACCCCCACGCTCCTCCATCCTGCCAACCTGAGCGTTGGTGCTCCTCCTCCAGGAAGCCTTCCCTGAACCTCCCCTAGCCCTAGGTGAGGTGCTGCCCCTCTGCCCCTTAGTTCCCGATGTATTTCCTGACCATGGCCTTGCGCACTCTCCATTCTGTTAGCCCAGTTGTGTGCGTATACAGGTGCATGCCTTCCAACATCTAGGACCTTACGTGTTCGTCTTTGTATTTCCATCGCATAGCACAGGGCCTGACACGTGGTAGATCCTTGGTATGTGTTTGATGAAAGAGTTGGAGTGAGTCAGTGAGTTTGTTTGAATAACACCACCTGCCGTAAAAGCAGGAATTAATTCACTAGGCCAGTGGGTCTTGATCTTTACTGCGCCTCAGAATCACCCAGAAGGAAGGCTTATTAAAATACAGATCGCTGGGCCTCGCCCCCAAGTTTCCAGGTTAGTAGATCTGTGGTGGAGCATACGATACCAGTGCTGCTGGTCCAGGGAACAAACGTTGAGAGCCACCGAACTAAACCGTTGTTTGGTCCTAGGCCTCTGCTGTAAAGTGGAGGAGAACATACTTACTTTCTGGTAGCCACCATTCAGCTTCCATTCAGCAAAGGGACCCTGGAGCCTTCCGTGTGCCAGGTGCAGGGGGAAGTATTTGAGACACTCATCAGGGGCTCCCATTAGCAGTGCTGCTGGCTGTGATGGAGAGAGGGTCTTAGACCAACCTCTGGTGAGTGCCCTGACAGACTCAGGCCTTGGAGGAGGGAGCCCAGCCCAGCCCCACAGGCCTAGGCTGGCTGCCCAGAGGAAGTGACATTTAAATGGGGTTTTGAGAGATTAGTAAGAATTTGATGCAGAGCCAAGGGGGAAAGTCATTCCAGACAGAGCAAAGGCCGTAGACGCGGGTAAGCAGAGTGCTGTGGGATGCAGGAGGCATGGAGAGAAGTCGGGAGGTGGGGGTAGAGGGGGTGGGGCTGTGGGGCGGGGGCACCTGAGTAGCAGCAACACTGGGGCTGGAAATGGCTCAGTGGCCACCAAGCAATTAGCTAAGAGCAGAGGTAGTGGGGGCGATGTTACTTATGACTCCAGGGAGCATTTTTTTTCAAAGTCTTTGTGTCCCCCCTTCGTTATTCTTATTTTTAAGCTTTTTATTTGAAATACGTATTCACAGGAAATCAAAAAGAAATGTACGGGGAGCTCCGTGAGCCCTTCACTCAGCCCCACCCCCACCCCCCAGTGTTAATGTTTTGCGTGACCAGGATGTCAAAGCAGGACGTTGACGGTGGAACAATGCCAGAGCCTGTTTCACACTCACCATTTATCCATGTACTTTTTGTGCACGTGTGTGTGTGTGTGTGTGTGTGTGTGTAGTTTCATGAAATTTTGTCACTGTGGTTATTGTCAACCACCACCACAAGTACTGTCACCACAAACTGCCTCCTGCTGCCCCTTGCTACCCCTTCATGGCCACACACCCCTTTCCCCATCCCTGACCTCTGGCAGCCCTTAATCTGTTGTGCATCTCTTTAACTATTGTTACTTTGTGAATGTTATGTAAAAGGAAAGAAACATAAGTGCAGATCTTTTTGAGATTCTTTTTCTCTCAGTGTAATTTCCTTGAGGTCCATCTGAGCCGTTGCGTGTATCATAGTCAATTTCTGATTATCTCTGAGTCGTAGTCCACGATATGGAAGGAAGGGCCGTAGTTTGTGTAACCATTCACCCACTGAAGGATGTTTGGGTTGTTTCTGGGCTTGGGCTTTTAAAAACATTCATGCCCCGAGCTTGCATGAAAATAAGTTTTTGTATCTCTGGGATAAATGCCCAAGAATTCAATTGCTTGGCAAGATACAGAAACAACCTAAATGTCTGTCAACAGATGAATAGATAAAGAAAATGTGGGACATATAGACGATGGAATATTATTTGGCCGTAAAGAAATTCTTCCATTTGTGACAGCATAGATGAATCTGGAGGGCATTATGCTAAGTAAAATAAGTCAGACAGAGAAAGACATACTGTATGGTATCAAAAAAAAGAAATGTACAGGGCAGAATAAAAAAAAAGTCAAACTCATAAAAACGGAGTAGAATAGTGGTTGCCTGGGGGTGGGGAAAATGAGGAGATTTCGCTCAAAGAGTACCGAGTTTCGGTTATGAGATGTTATCTGAGGAGCCGGTATGCAGCATGGTGGCTATAGTTAATAATTCTGTATTGTACACTTGAAGTCTGCTAAGAGAGTGGATCTTAAGCATTCTCCGCCCACAAAGAACTATGTGAGGTGGTAGATGTGTTAATTAACGTGATTGTGGTAATCCTTGCATAATGTAGATGTATGTCAACTCATCGAGTTACACACTTTAAATGTATTACAGCTTTGTTACTTATACCTCAGAGCTGGCGGGCAGATGCTTCTAAGAGTGCTACCTGCTCAGCAGATCGAGAACAGTGTTAATTCAGTGAACGGGTGTGCTGACTATTCTGTATTGCACGCAGAGAAGTGCTTAAGGGAAAAAATACAATTGCTTACTGTGTGGCAAGTCCATTTTTAGTTTAAAAAGGAACTGCCAAACTGTTTTCCAGGTTGGCTGTGCCATCCCACGTGCTCGCTGGCAGGGTATAGTGATTTGGTTTCTCTACGTCCTCACCACCATTGGGTGTCATGACCGTTTGTCATTTTAGCCATTCTGATAGGTGTGTAATGGTATTTCATTGTGGTTTTAATTTGCATGTCTCTGATGGTTCATGATGTTAAACATCTCTTCATGTGCTTATTTGCCAACTGTGTATCTCATCAGCAAAATGTTTTCTGCCCATTTTCTCGTTGGATTTGTTGTTTTCCAGTGTGGTAGAGTTCTTCGTATATTCTAGATACGAGTTCTTTGTCAGATGTGTGATTCACACATATTTCCTCCCAGTCTTTAGTGTGTCTTTTCATTTATTAATAGGGTCTTCCGCAGAATGAAAGTTTTCATTTTGAAGAGGTCCAAATTATCATTTTTTTCCTTTTATGGGTTATGTTTTTGGTGTAAGGTCCAATTCTTTGCCTAGACCTGCTTCTAAGGATTTTCTCACTTTTTTCGAGAAGTTTTATATTTTACATTTAAGTCTATAATCTATTTTGAGTTAATTTTTGCATAAAGCGTGCAGTTTAGACGGAGGTTCTCTTTTATGCCTGTGTTCATTTTGTTCCAGCACCATTTATTGCAAAGGCTTCATCTCCATTACATCGCTTTTGCTCTTTAAAGCAAAAATTCCTTGGAAAGGAAAATTAATTGGGTACATTTGCATGGGTCTGTTTCTGGGTTCTCTAGTCTATTCCATTGATCTACATACACAATCTCAGTGAGTGCTCCCAGCAGCCCCACAAGGTGGTGGTTGAATTATCCTGTGTTACAGCGGGTAAACTGAGCCTCGATGGGGTGAGTCTACTTGATCAAGGTCACTCTTCTTGGAAGTGGCAGATTCAGGACAGGCACCCAGACCTGTGCGATTCCAGAGGGCTGACCCCGGCCCCAGGCTCTCCTGTCTGCTGAAGGACTCTGGGCTCATCTTCCAAGTCAGGGTGACATGCATGGTCCCTGCTGGAGTCCCCAACCCCCAGTGGCACTTTGTATTTCAGGCTCTCGGCATTGGCACATGGGAAAGTGACACCTTTTCCTTGGATTCCAGCTGTTCCCAGGGATCTAACAGAGCCCGACTCTGCCCTCTGCAGCCCAAACCTCAGCATTTGTTATCTCTGTCAATAGCTGGGTGCCAAGTTTTATCCAATGTTCCTAGCGCACCTCATCCTCAAAACCCCCAGAAGTGTCTTTCACAGGCAGTCACCAGCCTGCGGTAAGTGGCTGGGAGCAGATCATGGTGGCCTTTGGCCTCAAGTCCTTTCCTCTTTGCCTGCTGCACAGTCATTCCATGACACCCTGAAGCCAGATATTTCGGCCCAGCCCGAGACATTTCTCCCTGTGGACCCCTCCGTCTCTTGCTGTCTCCTCCAGCGGGCTGCTACTTGCCAGATTCATCACACTTTTAAGAAAGCAAAGGCCATCACAGGCAGAACCTGCCCATCTCAGATTTCCTGAGAGACAAGGTGACAAGATGGCCTGCCCCTTACCAGCTGTGTGAGTGTGGACAAGCAACTTCCTCTCTGCACTTCAGTTTGCTCACATGTAAAATGTGTGTCTCTGAGCAGTGTTAAGAAGATTGAGGGAGGGCCACCCTCTGGAGCACTTGGCACTGTGCCTGGCACATAGTATGTGCTCCGTGGGGGTGATGACTGTTGCCGCTGAGTGTGGTGCCTGTGCTGGCAGCTGAGGTACAGAGGCTGCCAGGTGCTGTCTCTGTCCTCGGGAGTTTGCCATTCTCATGTGCAAGACGAGCAAACTACCGAAGTCAGGACACAGCCTTAGGGACGGAATCACATGCCCAGCTCAGCAGGCCTGCGGGGCCGGACTGGCCGCTTGCCTTCTGCTCGTTACAACACCTGTTTGGCTTGATTTTTTCCCCCGTTTTTCTCCGCCAGCTCCGTAAAGACTGGTACATCAGTCAGGAGGCATTCGACTACAAGTGACAGAAAACCTAACTCAAGAAGGCAGGAAGCGTTAAGGGGATTTATCATCATGTAACGTATCCCGAGAGAGGGTACTTTAGGGCTGCTTAGTTTTGCAGCAAGGTCCTCAGGGATCTGCCCCACTCATGACCCACGATGGCTGCTGTGGCCCCAAGCAAAGCCAGTTCCCTGCAGAAGAAGAGAGAAGGAGCTTTTGTTAAGAGCGAAGGAACCGAGTCACTTGCCCATCCCTGAATCAGCCCCTGATAAGGTCACATTGGACCTGCATGGCTGTCTGAAACTGTAAGGATTTACTCAAGCCACGTGGCGGAGCAATGGCTGCCAGAGCAGAATCTGGGCTCTACCACCAAGGACAAGGATGACTGTGGCTTTGGGGTGGCAGCCAACAGTGGCTACATCATCCATCCACCCTTTTACTCAGTCATCCCGTAATCCACCCATTCGTTGTCCCATCAGTCAGTGCAGGAGATTGACCGCAGGCGGGAGCCTTCCCCTCAGAGAGGCTGCTTTCCATCGTAGCAGCCTGACCCTGCTGATCTCAAGGCAACCCCCACTTCGGCTTCCCCAGTCTCCGTCAGTCTGTCCAGCGTCTGTCTGGAGACACCTGAAACTGCAGCTCGTTAGTTCCTCACTAAAACCTCAAACCCTTTAGCTTTGAAGTGTTTTTTCTCTTCTAAGTAAAGATAGAGTACTTGAAATTTTCTCAGATGAGATCGAAGATGTTTGATCTCTTGTTCTGGGCATTCTTACCCAGAGCTATACATGGTGAGATGCTTGGCATGTCCCTGTTTCTAATCAACTTGACCAGTATTGCAGTGATAGAAATGACCTCAAATGTGACATATTCAGCAGCCCCCAAAGAATGGTCAGCATAGATCATTTGGTTTGCACTGGGATTATTAAATTAGCAGACAAAGCACAGGTTGTCTTGATTGAGGACAGTGGCTAAGAGAGGAAGTGTGGTAAATATGTCCCACTGAAGGTGGACCAGTTAGGATTAGGTTTAGCTGCGTAATTTAAAACCAGTGATTCAGATGAGATGGTTTCTTCCTCCCACTTTGCCAGGGACCCAGGCTCCTTCTCACCAATTCTCTGTCATCCTGGGCCTGTCACCTGCTGGTCTCAAAGTGGCTGCTGGAGCTTCAGCCTTAAGGAGGTGATGAGGCAAAGGCACCCACAGCACACCCCCAGAGATTTCCTGGAAGTCACATTTAGCACTTTTATCTCATTGGCTAGAAATGCAAGGACTCCTGGGAAATGTAGTCTGTTAACATCACATTGCTGCTCTAAATACACTTGAGATTCTGTTACCCGGGTAGTTTCAGAGAGTCCAGTGAAACTTGGCAGCACCCCTCTGCTGCTTTGGAGGTGCCGAAGCCTAGGGGTTTGGAGCTGGTGTTTGCAGAGGCAGCCCTGGACATTGGCGGCTCCCAGTTTATCACCCTCCCAAGCTGCAAGTACAGATGCATGCAACCAAACGACAAGTCGCAATATCAAGTTGACGAATGGAGGTTCAGTGTCAGTGGGTGCTTCCAGCTACGGGTAACCAAAATTTGGCTGGAATTTGGTAGGAATGTGTGATCTCACAGAAAAGGAGGCTCAGAAGCAGGGCAGGCTTAATCCAGCATCCTGACCACATGACCGAGGGCCCAGCTCCTTCCGCCCCTCTGCCATCCTCAGCACTGACCCCGTCCTCAAGCTGGTAGTGAGAAGGCAACAGCGGCTCATACCGTTGTGTCTGGACCCAGCAACACCTGGAAGATGAAGACGAGAGGCCATCTTTTTTCATCATCTCTCTTAGGAGCAAGAGACTTATCCCAGGGGCCTCCTCGGCAGACTTCTCCTATTTCAGTCAGGTCGTGCTAGGTAACAAACATCCAGAAATCTCAGTAACTTGTATCAACAATAGTTTATTTCACACTCACACTGCAGCTCCGCTGCCAGTTGGCAGGGGACCACTCAGGACCCAGGCTGTTGAGCAGCCACCATCTCCAAGTCACTTCCCTCACAGTCCAATGATGAGAACTAGTCACACAGCCCCACACAGCCAGTCCCAAGGGGCCTGGAAGTGCGGTCGTGCCACATGCTTGCCAGATGAGGAACCAGAAGTATTTTGTGGGAGTCTTAAAAACTCACACCCTCTCATACCTCATTAGCCAAAACTGTGTCATATGCCTGTCCCTGAGCCAACCCCAGGCAGGGAGCAGGGTCTCCGCCATGACTGGCTCTGACCTGAGGGCAAGGACGTGGGGCGGTGCTCCTGGGATCCGCTCCGGGCACAAGGATTGCTGCCGGGATGTGAGGCCCCAGGGACACCCTCCTACTACCTCGTCTGTTGAACCTGAGCCTCTGCCGTGGGTGTGCAGAGCCAGCCTCCAGGAGACTCTGTCTAGGAGATATCTTTATTTCATGCACTCCAGAACCCTGTGGGGGAGAAATGTCGTTATCCCACTTTTCAGATGGGAAAACTGAAGTTCAAACCAGTGAGCGCTTAACCAAGCGAGGTCACGCAGCTAGTGAGGCTTTGAGCCCTGATCGCCCCATCCTGAAGCCTGAGCCCACAGCTGCTCCCCTGTGGCGCCTTCCCCCAGCAGAGGGACGTTCACAGCGTCCTGGCCTATCTGTCGGCCAGCTGTCCCAGCTCACCCTGTATCATGTGTCAGGCTCAGTCTAAGTGCTGGCTGGGCACCTGGAATGTCATTCAGTCCTATAAGGAAGGGCCTACTGCAATCACCACTTAACAACTAGGGAAGCTGAGGCTCAGGGCTAGGACGTGACTGTACCTGGCCGGGCAAGAGGCAGTGGTAAAGTTTGAACCCCAACCTGCCTGACTCCAGACCTCCTGCACCTGTATCTGCCGCCTTATCCACTGGAGAGAAAGGGAGCCCGAGACGGGCCTGGGGCGGGGAGGCTTCTGACAGCGGCTCACCCCGTTTCACAGCTAGGAAACGAACCCGTGCAGAGCCCATGGGCAGGGTCGTTGGCCTGAGTGGCTTCTGCCTCCTCCCTGGAGCACCGCACATTGCCCTGCGCTTCCTGCCACCACCAGCTCCTTGGCGTGCTTCCCAGGCGAGACTCATGCCTGACCTTCAGTTAATAGCACGTTTCTAAGCTTACTCATCTAGCCTCCCCTCCCCTTCGAGCCTCCCCTGTGTTTAAAACCCACCGCAGAGCCAGCCTCGGGCTCAGGTGTTTTTTGACGCACCAGCCCTTCACCCTGTGATTGCCTCCTCTCGCTCCTCTGCAGGTATGCGGCCGCCCCACACACACTGCTGTCTTTTGATCCCCACTTCGGCCATGATGGGACGTCCAGCGGCGACTCCTCCTCAGGTGGCCTGACCAGCCAGGAGAGTACCATGGAGCGCCAGAAGCCAGGTAGGGTCCCCCTGCCCACTTCACCCTGCAAGTCCTCTGCCTACAGTTTGATAGTGACACCCCTCCTCGCGGCAGACGGATAAAACACAAAAGAAAGCAGTAAAGGCCACACGCGAGGTTAGATCAGAGAGGTCACCCAGGACAGCAGAGGGGACCAGTGAGCAGATCCTTCTCCATCCAGGCAGGGCATCAGCAGATGGCGTCTGCCAGCACCGTCAGTCAGGATTCAGAGTACAGATGTGCGACATGGAGGTGGCGACGGCCAGGGGCAAGAGTCGAAAAGGACTGAAAGTAGTGCCTCGGGGGAGGCTTCGCGTTTCTCGGCTGTCATGCGTGTGCAGCACATGCTAAGAGCCCAAATCCTGAGTGTCCGACATGATGCCATCACGAAGTGACCGTGCCACGTTCCACACCTGGGTGGGGCAAGAGATGGAGCGTGCCCAGCCTCGGAAAGCCCCCACCCCTACCAGTCAGTACCCCACGGGCCCCCGTGTCCTGCTTCTCACAGCCGAACTGCATTTTGTCTGGTTTTGAATTTCACGTCTACAGAAACACTAGATGCGTTCTGTGTGTCTGTCTGGCTTCTGTCACTGAGTGTTACGTTGATGACAGTTGGCCATGGGGTTGTGTGTAGCCACACAATTTCCAAGTAGTATTCCACTGTAGTGTCGGGGGACATTTGGGTGGTTTCCAGTTCGGGGCTGCTGAGCGTAGTCCAGCTAGGGCTGTCCTATGTCCATCTGTTGATGAGCACAGGCTCACGCATCGGTAGGGTATACACCTAGGAGCAGAATTGCTGGGTCACATGTTTAAGTTAACATGAGACTGCAAAACTTTTTCCTCAAGCGACAAACTTTCACACGCCCGCCAGTGACGTATGAGAATTGTTGCTTCATGTCCTCACCAACCTTTTCGTGTCAGCCAGGTAGGGGTAGTCCATTGCAGTTTTAGTTTGCATTTTCCCAGTGCCTGAGGAGACTGAGCATCTTCTCATCTGTTTATTTTTCTTTATAGAATGATGATCATGGGTGCATCCACTTAGATAAATATTTTAAACATAATTTCACATTACAGACTTGTAGCCCCCTTGGAGTCTGAGGACCATCAGATGAGTGGGTGGGCGCTGAAGAAAGAGAAGGGGTGAGATGCCAGAGAGCGTTGGCGCTGCGGGGACAGAGATGGAGATGGCCTGTCGGGGGGTTCCAGGCTTTCCAGGCAGCTCCGGGGGTGGCCGTGTCGGCCCTTCATCAGCTCCCCGGGCACTGCGGGGTGGGAAAAGGCTGCATGCCCGGGCCTAGCGGCCTGCGGAAGGCCTCGGCTCCCAGCCCCATGGTGCCCTTAAACCTGGGCAAGTGGCTGGACTTCAGGCAGCCTGTCACCCTCGAGACCCTTTCTCTTTCTGTGCCTCCAGGGCCTGCAAACCCATGTGATCCTGCCTGTCCCCGCCTGCAAGTCTGTGACCTTTTCCCCAAGACAGACAGATTTGCATCTTTTTTCCCCTCCCAGTTCAGAAAAAGAAAAGTGTTTCTTGGTGATTTCATTGCACCAAAGTGTAAAATGAGAAGGAAATTTTTCCAACGTTCACCGTAGGCCCCAAATAAGCTGTTGCAGAAACTCACCATTGTCCTTCCCTTCTCCCTTCTGTCTCCCAGAGCTTGGTTCCCCTCTCACCTCCTTGGGACCTTGTTATAAGTTGACTAACACCTCCTCCCCCGCATCCCACTCCTACACAAATCAGGGCATTCATCATGAAATCTAGAGTGTATCCAGGACCCGGAAAAAAGGTAGTTCAGGGTGGGAGGTTCAGGCACCCAAGCACACATGGGGATTCGCCCAGGCCTGATCAGTAGTCATAGTAACAGCAACACAGTTTTGTGTGCTTGTTGTATGCCCAGCACTGTACTGGGCATGCAGCAAGCATACTGTATGTGTGAGCATGCAACAAGCTCACTGCACCCCACATTCCTTCCTGTTTACTCACCTCGGGAGCATGACAGTGGGCACTTTTTACTGCCAGTTTTAGAAATGAGGAAGATGAGGCACAGAAACGTTGTCACTTGTCCAAGGTTCCTGCTGATAAGTGGCATCATTGAGATTTTAACCAAGGCTTGTTGGGTTCTGGAACCCTTTCTTAACCCCCACCACCCACTGACACCACCTGCACCTCAAAACCCATAGTGTGGGTGTTTTTCAAGCCTCAGAGCACCCAGGTTGGGAAGAGGTCCCCAGGGTCACCAGCTGCCCCGAGTCCATGCTTGACCATGGTTTCAGCATGTCTCTTGCACCCAAATCCACGTCTGTCACTCAGCATGTCGGGGTGAAGCAGGAGAGCCAGAAGGTCCCTGGGGGCCAGTCCAGAGGACCAATGGAGGGCCCAGGATCAGGGCCTTCCACAGGCAGAGGCAGGGACGCTGGAGCGGCCAGTGGGGGAAGAACCCGGCCCCTCAGGAGCGGGACACCAGACCATGCACCAGGGGTGCAGCGTGAGCCAGGCAGGCACATCCCCTGCCTACTCAGAGCCAGCAGTCTGAGGGGAAAGACAGACAAGAGACGGGGCACACAATGGTAAATACTCACCAGCGATGCCGAGTATCAGGCGGGAGCTAACGTAGTGCTGGGAGAATCTCTAAACAAATCCCAGTCGGGCAGGGCTGGAAGAGCACAACGCGGGCACTGGGAGGACATTCCAGGGAAAGGGAACAGCCAGTTGAAGACGCCGAGGTGCCAGTGAGGCTGCTCTTAGAGGAACCATAGAAGGCTGGAGGGCTGGTGGGAGATGAGGCCAGGGAGGTGACAGGGACACAGCACGTGGTGAGGACTTTGTCCTCAGCTCAGAGTGGATGGGAGTCACCGGCTTGGTACAGAGATGGGTGGGACCTGACTTGGGAGTTCACAGGGTCCGTCTTGCTGCAGATTCTTGCCAGGTCGGGACAGTGAAGGGGGAGAGAGCACTGGGTTCTGGACATAGTCGTTTCAAGGTGGAGTGGACAGAATTTCCTCATGCCTCGACACGGGTGAGAAGGGAGGAGTCCAGGATGGTACCAGGTTTCAGCCTGAGCACCTGACAGGGCAGAGTGGCCATTGGCTGAGCAGGGGAGCCTGAGAGCTGCAGGTTTGGGGAAGATGAGGAGTGGACTTCGGTCATGTGCGGTGGAAGGTGCCCAGCAGATGCCCAGTGGAGGTGCTATGAGGTAGCTGTGTATCCAAGTCTGAAGTCAAGGCAGAAGTCTAGAGACAGACACGTGTGTCGTCGGTGTTGTAGGTGGTAGTTAGGCTGGGCGTATGGGCCACAGGCTTGGCTCTCTGTAGAAATGTGGTTTCCGGCATGGGCTGGCCACCTCCCAGGAGACCAGCACCTCCTGCGTGTACGGGATGCTCCAAAGAGGAGAGCAGTTTCCTCAGGTAGAGTAGGTGACAAAGCGACCTGCCTCCCTGCTCGTTCATATCCGTGGCTCCCAACTAAATGCTTCATGGGTAGTGGCACCCTGGACTGTGCCAGCCAGCTGCCCTCTGCAGTGACCCCAAGCGCCCTGCCTAGCCGGCCAGGCCCACCTTTCCCGAGTGTTTATAAGATCGATAACTAGCCTTCCATCGGTGGTGATTTTTGTTTTTGTTTTTAAGGTCAGATGCTTAGTTCAGGCTCATTGGCTTTGGGAGTTTAGACTAATTTATACGCATACCAGCCATCACAATTTTAAACTTATTTCGCATTTGAACTAGCAATTCCACTTAGAGAATTCTGTCCCAGACACAAGTCCCACACTTGCTCAAAGTTGTGTATAGCGGGAAGGCCACCAAAACATTGTTTTAAAGAAAAATCAAAAATAACCTAAATGTCCATTGATAGAAAACTGGTTAAATAATTGATGCCCATTCACACAATGGAATACTACACAGCTATTAAAAATAAGATAGCTTCATGTTCAGTTGTGTGAAGATGTATTATGAAGACATAAAGCAAAAACAAGTGTAAGTATACTGTAAAGTGAAAATCAACTGGTAGGATGATGTTTATTATGATTCCATTTTCATTTAACAAAATAGTATGCATGTTTAACCAACAAAGGATTGCAACCTTGCATATATAAAGAACCCTATTCACCAATAAGAAAAAAGATAGTCGATCCTGTGGAAAATCGGGTAAAGGAAATGAACAAGTAATTTACAAAATAAAAAAGCCAAATGTCTAGTAAGGATGAAAATGTGCTCAGCCTCCTTTGCGTGACGATGGAGGATTGTTGTAAGGCTTCGATGAGTTCATCCATGCAAAGCACTGCATTGGGGCCTGGTATAGAGAAAGTGCTCAGTAACTGTTCCGTTACTGAGTATTGTCATACCCCAAGATGTAAGTCGATGGGGTCGTGGCCCTGTGTGAGCTGAGCAGACAAGCTGGCAGAGGGGTGGCTCCATCAAACCAGATTTAGGGCCAGATTCTTCACGTGGACTCAGGCCACAGCCTGAGTCACCTCTAACCACTGGTATGTCTCATGTCTTCCTACAGAGCCTCTGTGGCATGTGCCTGCCCAGGCCCGGCTCTCGGCCCTGGCTGCAAGCAGCGGGAACAAGCACGCCTCCCGGCAGGACGCAGCAGGCAAAGACTCCCCCAACAGGCATTCCAAAGTGAGTCTGGGCTCCGCCTGCCCCACCCTGGGGAGTCAGGGCTGTAGGAGTTGGCTGCTTGGCTTAACATGACTACCGTGGGCCCAGCAGCTTCACCTGCCTCCGGTGGGTGTGGGCTTCTGAATGCCATACGTGAGCACCTTTGCCACTTTCCACTCGGGCAGAGGGGCCAAATGCTGGACTTAGAACCAGTCAGATGCACATCTTGACTCCATCCCTCACCAGCTGTGTGATATGAAGCAAATCCCTTCACCTCTTTAGGCTAGTTTCCTCTTTATTACATCGGTCATGGTAGGTGTCTTGAGCTTGGGCTGTTATAACAAAAATACTGTAGACCAGGTAGCTTATATACATCAGAAATTCATTTCTCATAGTTCTAGAGGCTGAGAAGTCCAGGGTCAAGGCCCAGGCAGAATCGGTGTCTGGTGCGGGCCCGTTCCTGGTTCGCAGACGGCCTTCTTACCTCATGTGGTGGAGCGGGCAAGGTAGCTCTCTGGGGTCCCTTTTTATAAGGGCGCTAATATACATATGGATTTTATAACCTTGCTCACGAGGAACATATAAATTCATATATAGGGATAAATAGATAAATATATATAAGGATTTTAAAATCACATTTATGAGGCTTAATGACTTAATCACCTCCCGGAGGCCCCACCCCCTAATACCAATACTCTGGAGATTAGGCTTCGACGTGATTTCCGGGGAACACAAACATTCAGTCTCTGGCAGTAGGTTAACTGCTATGACACATAGTCCCCAAATCTCCGCGACCTCCCACAGTAGGAGTTTATGTCCCTCTCATGTAACAATTCACTGTGGGTATTCAGTGAGCAGCTTCCCACGTGGTAATTCAGGAACCCAGATTCCCTCTCCCTGTGGCTCCACTTTTCCTCAGGTCTCTGCCTCTTTCCAGCAGGTGGGGGCTGGAAGAAGAGAGGTTCACATGGGAAGTTTTTGTAGCCCAGGCCTGGAAGTAGCATCATCACTTCCACTTAGATTTTATTGGCTCGGACTCTATCACATGACTACTCCTCACTGCAAGAGAAGCTGGGAAATGTAGTTCCACGTGCCCAGGAGAAGAAGATCGTTTTGGTGAACACTTGGCAGTCTGTTCACATCCATTCACTCAGTGGGTGTTTGATGAGCACTTACGGTGCCAGGCCTTGAGGCCTCAATGACGAAGAGAACAGACTAGCCCCTGTGCTCACAAAGCTGATGCGCCAGTGGGGGCAACAAGCACTAAGCAGATAAACGGATATATCATGGATCGCCAAGAACTATTCCTGGCTGGGAAAGGAAAACAAAGCACGGTTAAGGGAAGAGTGTCAAGCACTGCTGCTTTAGGATGAAGTGGTTAGAGAGGGTCTTCGAGGAGGTGACCTTTAAGCCGAAACCTTGAATGAAGCAAGGGGTGATCTGTGAAAATATCTGGGGGAAGAGCATTGCAGCCAAAGGGAACAGCAAGTGCAAAGGCCCTGAAGTGGGAGTGTGCCTGGCTTGCTCCAAGAGCAGCAGGGAGGTCCACGTGCTGGAGCAGAGGGAGCGAGAGGGAGAGGGAGAGGCAGATGAAGTTAGAGACCGGGACACGGTCCAGGTTGCCCAGGGCTTCAGGGCGGTGGCGAGGACTCTTGCTTTTCCTCTGAGTGAGATGGATCCACCGGAGGGCTCTAAGCAGGGAAGGGACATGAACTGACACAGGTGTTCACAGCCTTCCTCTGGCTGCATGGAGGGAACAAAGTGGAGTGGAGGGTGTAGGGAGAGAGGGACAGGAGCAGGGAAACAGGGAGGAGGCTGCTGCTGTGGTCCAGTGGGAGGCAGTGGTGGACGGAGCCACGGAAGGAGAATGAGTGGCGGGTTCTGGATCTGTTTTGAAGATGCCGGCAACAGGATTTGCTGTTGGACTGGACATGGTGTGAGAGCAAAAGCCGGCTCCAGGGTGACTCCAGGGCTCTTGCATGGAGGCGGGCAGCTGAAAGGGTGGGGGTGCCGTTATTAAGACGGAGAGGCAGATTCTGGAGGGAAAGATGGGAGCTGAGTGTTAGACGTGTTGAGCTTGAGCTGTGGGCTCACGAGATACATACCTAAGGTCATTTATCCCTCCAAGCAACCCCCTGAGGCAGAGTTATTATCCACCCCATTTTACAGATGTGGATACTGAGGCCCTTGCCCCAGGTCACATGGCCAGTAAGTAGAGGAGCCAGAGTTGCCAGATGTCTGGCTCCAGGAGTCTCACTCGTCGGAGGGGGGCCCAGGGAGGGGAAGTTTGCCCTGCCCTGACGTCTGGGGATGTCACGCTTCTCTCGCCCCCCAGGGAGAGCCCCAGTACTCCAGTCACTCCAGCAGCAACACCCTCTCCAGCAACGCCTCCAGCAGCCACAGCGACGATCGCTGGTTTGACCCCCTGGACCCTCTAGAGCCAGAGCAAGACCCCCTCTCCAAAGGCGGCTCCAGCGACAGCGGCATTGACACCACGCTCTACACCTCCAGCCCCAACTGCATGTCGCTGGCCAAGGCACCTCGGTCCGCCAAGCCACACAAGCCCCCAGGAAATATTGGCCTCTGTGGGGGCGGGCGTGAGGCCGCCAGGCGACCACATCATGCAGACAAGCGGCGGGAGGTGTCACCCGCCCCTGCAGTTGCTGGCCAGAGCAAGGGCTACCGACCGAAGCTGTACACCTCGGGCTCCAGCACCCCTACAGGCCTGGCTGGGGGCAGCCATGACCCACCGAGGCAGCCCAGGTAAGGCACTGCTCCTCCCCTGGGCCCTTCATGGAGGCCTGACACCCTTCTGCTTCCCGCACCATCCTGACGGCAGGGTCCCCTCCCCAGAAGCATGCTCACAGGTGTACGTGCTTGCACACTAGTTGGCTTAGAGTGGGGAGGCTCACGGAGCAGCCCTGCTGCCCATCCCTCAGCCTTCGAAGACCCAGCAGAGGAAGAGAAACCCCCGACTGTCTCGTCTGTCTCTGGTTCACTCTGACCCTCTGTGTCTCATTCCTTCTCCCTCTGAGACCACCGGTTTTTATGCTTTCTGGGGTCACAGACTCTATCGGTTAGGAGTGTATTTGGCTGGAGGTAATAGAGGTTTAACAGTCCCCTGATGGGAGGTCCGGAGAAGGCTGAGCCAGGCTGGTGCAGCGGCCTGGGGAGGCCTCTAAGGCCTGGCACCCTGTGTCTTCTTGCCCCGTCATCCCGGTTACACGAGCTGAGACTTCCTGGTCTCTAGATGGCGGCGGTGCCCCTGGCGGCGTGGGGGCAGAGCGCAGAGGAAGGACTGCAGCCTGTGTACAGCTCCCCTGCCATGGAGAAGCAAGAGCTTTCCCAGAACCCCCTTCAGCGAACAGCGTCACATGACCGTCCCAGCTGCAAGGAGGTCTGGGGCATCACCGTTTAGCCTTCCAGCCGACGCAGTAAAGGGCAGTGGTCCCCGGACAGTCCCCTGGAGGGGGCTTTTCAACACAGAAGCTGGGCCCCACGCAGTTTCTTTTTTATTTTTACCATCTCCAAAAAAGTCACATTGATTACATTAACATTATGGAAGTTTAAGAGTGTCTGATTCAGCAGGTCAGGGTGGAGCCTAAGAATATGCAATTTTTTAAAGTTCCCAATAGGTGCTAACGCCGCAGCTCCCAGGCCCGCTCGCGGCTCCCAGGCCCACACGTTGAGGGCAGGCAGGGGGTACGCGAGGGAGAACAGGCGCTGAGGAACCAGCAGCCTGGAGTCGGAACCACACACTTTGAGAATCTGATGAAAACAAACCGTGAACCGCCTCCCGGAAAAATGCACAAAGGCGGAAAAATCCTTCTGCAGTCACCTGCTCAGCCTGGTCCGTGGACCCCCTGAGAGGACCCGCCCCAGGCAGTGATTCCTGAGCTTCCACTCCCAGGGCGGACCCCTAAGGCCACAGCCTCCCTTCCTGTCCTCGACCGCTCTGAGCAGGGCCAGCACAGGGCCAGTCCCCCATCAGGGGTCCTCACCTCCTTGGGCTGCCCGACACCTTCATGGGTCTCAGACCTGTGGCCCCTCTCCACAGAGGACACAAGCACCCGGCAATAGCCTTGGGCTTCCTTGACACAACACACAGTGGACTAGTGTGTATGTCTATACAGAAATGGCTCTGTTAGAAAAAGGTAAAGCAAAAAATCCGCAAACAGTACATAGCCTGACTGAGGGCAAAGCGCTTGGATCTAGTCTCATTTGTTTGAAATGTCAAAATGCTGTGCAACAGACACCTCCTGAAATATCATGGCCTAGCGGTGGTTCTCTGGCAGGTTTAGAAAGCGCTGTATTTGAGAGTGCCCTATGTCGGACCTTCCCCTCGCCATGGTCCACGGACCTCCTGAGTCAGGAAGCCCAGGAGAGAGGTGCAGTTCGGGAGAGAGAGCCTGTCCCTGTGAGCTTGGTCCCCGCCTCCCCAGACAGGAAATTCTTAGTTGTTGGAACTCACAGACTCTTTTGACAACTCCATTCATTTATCTGTTTGCTTCACTCAAATATTTCTTGGGGATTTGCTATGTCCTGGGCTCTGCGCTGGGAGGTGAGGAGAAGTAATGAGCCAGTCTGGACGAGACCCCGGCCCTCACCTCAGCCCACCATCATTGAGGGAGACAGACAAGAATCAGGTCATCACTGAGATGTCAAAGTGCACCCACCCAGAGGAACTCGGTGCCACGGGGTCCCGGGTCTCAGCTGTGGCGGCCCCTGTGCTGGGCACAGCCCATGTTAGTGAACCCGAGTAACTGCAGGGTCGTGAAATCTGTGACAGAAGCAGCTGTGGTGCTGGGGCGTAGACGGTGGCTGAGGAGGGTGGGGGGTGAGGGTGGGGCATAAAATTACCCTACGTCTGAGGGAAGGATTTGCTGAACCCAGAAATGAAGACAATAAAATGGGAGAGGAGCCCGCTACAAAAGCGGGCCCTGTGGTTGGGAGCTTTAATTTGCATACAGACAATTGATGCTAATTGCAAATCATTCTTATCTACTCATTAAAGCTGCTTCCCCAAGTTCTCTCCTAGGCAACCAGGCTCTAGTGTGGAACAGCATTTCCCAAAACGGGGTGCTCGAGGTGATTTGGGTGGGTGAAAAGGGAGGAATATGTTGTATTTAAAATGGATGTATGTTTGCTTTAATGAGTATTAGGGAAAGTGTGACCCACTCATCCCTTGATTTTACAGATAGTGCCTTGGACAAGTTCAGGAAAATGAAATGAGTTGATTTAAAGAAACATCTTCACAGTAGATGAGTGTGTGAGCTCCAGAGTCAGCACACCGGGGTTCAAGCCCCACCTTTGCCTTGTCTTGGCACTGTGGCCTTGGGCAAATGACTGAACCTCTCTGGGCCTCAGTTTCCTCATCTGTGAGATGGAGGATAAGTTGCATAACTACCTCATAGGGATGTGGTGAGGTTTAAATGAGCTCTTTGTAGAGCCCTAAAAATAGTACCTGGCAATGGACCTCAAGCCTGGTTGTCATTAGAGTCACAGAGGATGTTACAAAAAAGATGAGGTCTGTCTCAGACTAAATCAGAAAGTCTCTCCTGGGTCAGGCCTGTTACAGGCAGCACTGAGGATGCCGTGATGACAGACAGCCCAGGCCTGCCCTATCAGGGCTCACAGTCTGATGGGAGAGACACTGTCCCCAAACAGTGATGGGCCAGAGTGGTCAGAGCCGGGGTGAGGGAAGCACCTGAGATATGGGAGCCCACAGGAAGGGCCTGACCCACGTGCAGGAGGGGTTTTCCTGGACAGAAGAGGGTTAGCTAACCAGGGACCAGGAGGGCAGAGTGTTCTAGACAGAAGATGCGCAGGACTCACTGTATGTCTCACTCCCAGCTCATTCCTCCCACAGTCTTTTCATCTCAGTAGGCACCAGTTCCCAGACGGTGGCTGAGTGCTCAAGGGGTCCACGGGTGCCTCTGCCTGCCTCTGGCCACGCCGCCGCTTCCCCCAGGCAGCCCAGCTGCTTCTGCATCTGCTCTCAACAGCCGGTTCCCTTGAGCCACGCTGGAGGGACATCCTGCTGCCCAGCCGCAGCTTCGCAAGGGCAGGCACAGGTGCTCAGTAGTCGCCCTTGGCTCTGCCTCTGCAGCACTTGGTAGCGTAGCACCTTATGGCTTCATACCGCGAGCACCTGCTGTGTGCCCAGCCCTCTGCTGAGCACTGCAGGCAGACAGGGCCCAGGCTGGCCTGGCACAGGCAGGTATCAGAGGAGACGGCAAGCAAATACTTACAAAGTCACGAACGAATTATGCTAAGGGAAAGCCTACTGCGAAGACTCATTGGGGTCCGAGAGGGGATGTGGTGCAGGGCTGGAGCGGGGTGTCTGATCTAGCCTCGGGGTGGGGATAGTGTTCCTGAGGAGGGGTCATTTCTGCCAAGGGTGAGAGGGATATGGAGGAAGGAGCAGGTAAAGTGGTTGCCAGGGGAGCTGATGATATATTTTTATTGGGGTGATATTTATTAACAAAATCCATTGTTTCAAGGGTACAATTCAATAGTAAGTTATATATATATTGCATCGTCTGTTCACCACCCAGTTAGATTTCTTTCCATCACCTATTTGACCCCTGATGATATATTCTTGACCTGGGACGCAGTTATATGGGTGTTTGCTGTGTCGCTTTTTATTAAATTGTACATATGTATTTTATACACTCTGCTGTATGGGGGCAATTTTTTTAAAAAGAGTGGAAGGGAAGATCGGGTGTGGTCAGGGTGTCCCTATGAGCAGATGAGGAGGGTGGGTGTCACCAGGTCACTGAACAGAGGCCCCCTGGCTCGTGTCCACATTGAGAGAAGGCAGCTAATGGGAGGCTGGGGAGGTCAGCAGGGGCCGGACCTGCCAGCTGTGTTGCAGAGTTTGGATTCCGTGCTAAGAGCTGTGGGCAACAGGAACAGGTCTCAGCGGAAAAGGTGGCACAGGCAACTTTACGTTTTGAAAGATGGTGCTGGGAGCGAGACCAGAGGCCAAGTCTCAGATTATGAGGTTGAGGCCAAGATGTGAGTGAGAAAGAGGAGGCCTGGACCGGAGGACAGAGCATCCGTGGCTGCCTCAGCAAGTGACCTTGCGGGGGCGTAAGGAAGGAGACAAGCACAGGTCCAAGACAGTGCCGGCTGAGCGGCCGGAGACTGCTTCAGATGGGGACATGGAGGTTCTTGAGAGAGGAGAAGAGCAAGGCTGGGCGGGCCTGACCACTAAAGCGCCCACTGTGTGCCAGGCACTGTTCCCAACATGGTGATACAGCAGGGAACAAGGTCAAGTTCCTCCCTTGTGGAACCGACACTCTCCTGGAGAGAGCGAGCGCGAGGCAGACAGACAGCTGAGCAACCCTGAAGTAATATGCCAGGTGGCGGCGATAAGGTCTGGGGAGGAAACCACTCGGGGCCACTCTGGAGAAAATGGATTAGTTCCTGGGTAGAAGGGGATGAGTTTGCCTGTGAAATCTGAGGGCTTCCGGGAAAGGGATGGGCCCTGGCATGCCCAAGCAGGGAACCCCCACACCACCCCGCACTCCAGCCCTGCCCGCCGTGCCGTGGAAGATGCTGCAGCCTGTAGGAGCTTGTGTCCATCGATGACTTCAGTGACTTCACAGACTCTCCCCCCAGACGTTCGTCATGGGAGCCCGGCTTCCGGGCACACTGCCAGGCGCCAGCGCCTACTGTGGGCACTGCATTGGGCTGAGTGATCCCGGGCGGGCAGCCACCTGGCCCTCTGCCCTTTCCTGAGGCAGCACACACTCCAAAGCTTCCTGGGTTTCCAGAGCAATTTGTCAGAGCTGTTTAGGGGCAGTCAGAGGCTCTGCTGCACGTGGAGCTGACGCAGCTGGGCGTTCCCAGGCAGGCAGGAAGCACGAGGCCTCGCTTCCCAGGCCGTGCTGCGGGAGTCTCCAGGACACCTTCCTGGGGGCACAGCCCCGAAAGGTAACGCTAGGCCCTTGGGACCCACCCTGCCTGTTAGCTAGGAGGCTGGGATCACGCAGGACAGACGTCCTCAAAGGGCCCCAGTCTGCCTGGGAAGGGGAACCCAGGCCATCTCCGGGGAAGGAGGGAACCATGCAGAGATCTTAGGGGAGGGGGCAGTGCAAAGGCCCTGAGGTGAAAATGTTTCTAGCGTGTTTGGAAGAGCTGAGGGCAGAGGGGACAGGAGGTTGTGTGGGGCCTTGTGGACACAGGGAGGACTCTGATTCTCACCCTGGGGGAGATGGAGCACAGAGGGGCCAGAGCAGAGAGCAGAGAGGGCTGTGATCGTGAGTGTTCCCAGGCGCCTCTGGCGGTGTTTGGGGCTGGGCAGGAGGAGGCTGCCGTGACGGCGGGTGGGTGGTGGTCGGTGGAGGTGGCCGGCACTGGTTGGATCTGCTGATTTTGACCCCATAGCCCCTCTGTTCCCACTCCGAAGACTTGCCACTTCTACTCCCAGATCACAGGGGCGAGTGTGGCCGTTCATGGCTCCTACACTGGAGCATTATTCCAGCCACGTGCAGGGACTGACTGACTCTCAAGCCATGCCAGACACGGGCGAGAGGGCGAGAAGGGTCCAGCAGTAAAGGACAAGCAGCGAGGGGCCACCTGGGGGTATCCAGGTGAGCGGCGTTGTCTCCCAGGCTCCGGCCGCTGACTGCTTATGTCCAAATCACAGCTCCGCCACTCACCAACTGTACGATCTCCATCAGGCTTAGTTTCTCTCAGGCTTCATTTCCTCATCTGTAAAATGGGGGTCATGATAGGCTCTTTGGTCTAAGGTGGCAGGGATGAACCGACATCATGCAGTAAAGCAGCGGTTTCCATCCATTTTTAGCACCGGCTCCCGGTGCTCCTGTGAGAATCTAACGCCTGATGGTCTGAGGCGGAGCAGAGACAGTGGTGCTGGCGCTGGGGAGCAGCTGCAGATACAGATGAAGCTTCACTCTCTTGCTCACCCACCGCTCACATCCTGCCGTGCAGCCCGGTTCCTAACAGGCCACGGACCTGTCCTATACTGGTCCGCAGCCTGGGGGTTGGGGACCCTTCACTAAAGTACTTAGCACAAGGTCTACGGCATAGCTAGGTCCAAAAAGATCAGCTATTGCTAGGTTTTCTATTCACTTCTATGTATTTATTGTGACTGCTGTTGTCATTGAGAGTACAGGCTCGTGGTTAAAATCAGGGTCTCCTGAGCCAGACTACTTGGATTTGCATCCTGGCTCTATCCCCTAGCCCCTCTATCATTTGGAACAAGTTATTTAATCTTTCTCGGCCTCAGTTTCTCCACCTGAAACATGGGGATGGTGGTAGTTCCTGCCTCATGGGGTTGCTGGGACTAAATGAAGTGACACCTGTAAGATGCTCAGAGCAGGGCCTGGCTATGCTCACAAGCCCAGCGCAGTCCACACTGTCACTGCCACCTGCTCCGCCACTGTTCTTCCTCCTGAGGTCGGGGACATGGCGCCCTTCGTGCCTGCTGCCCACCCCATGCCACCCGTCTGGGCCAGAGCATTGCTCATGCAGCTGTGTGGTTTCTTCATCTAACCAGTGGTTTTCCAGCTTTTTATGTAAACCTTTTTACTCCAGCAAAATCTTCAGTGCTCCGCTAAGATGTGGCGCAGGTAAATGCATAGCCTCGCTGGGCGCCCCCAGCCCAGCCCTGGTTGAACCTGGAGCCCGGGCTTTTAGCCCCTGTACACACCACACCCCTTTATAAGTGCAGCTCGGGAAGCACGTTCCCACTGCCCTGGCCTGTGCCGAGCATTTGTCACATATGATCTCGTGAGGCTGGTGCTGTCGTCACCTCATTTCTCAGAGGAGGAAACTGAGGCTCACCGAAAGGAAGGGACTGGAGCAAAGGTTGCAGGATAAGATTGGAACCTGGGTCAGGTGAATGGTACTACCTGGTGCTACCTCATTGTTCAGGTCAAAGCTAAGGCCCAGGGAGGACACCTGTCCACGCTGGTGCTTTGAAAGAAAGTACGTTCACCCTGTGGGTTGGTAGGCACGTGAAGAGCCACACCCTGTACTCGGCTCCTCCGTGGCTCCTGGCCCGTGGGTGTATCGGAGACGCCTGCCTCAGGGCCGGGCACACATGGGCAGCACACCCAGGAGGAGTCCTGAGACTTGTGGTGGGTGAAGACGGGCACAGTTATGCCAGTGCCGTTGGCTGTAGGTAACAAAATCCCAGCTCAGTTGGAGGAAAGCTCTTAGCTTACAGAATGTGAAGTCCCAAGTTCCAGAGGCCCCCAGGGATTGAGTAATTTATTGACTCAAGGATATAGGTTCTTTCCTCTTCGATTGTTCTGCCTCCGTTGGCCTACAGGGTGGCTCCCCTCATAGTCTGTCATTTACCCAAATAGTCACAGTATCCACTGGAAGAGGATATGATGTTTTTTGCCAGTGTTTTTTTGTTTGTTTTGTTTTTTTGGCAAAGAGATGTGCCCCAGAAGTCGCCCAGCAGACCACACTCACACACACATGCATGTGATGTCTCACTGGCCAGAAGTAGATCACAGGACCACCCCAAACTCATCCCAGACAGGTGCCATCAACCAATCAGAATTTGCCCTCTGGCTGGGTAACAGATCACCTTCCTCAAGCAAAGGATGAGTAAAATCAGCCATTATTTATAGGGTGATGGGGGATTAGGATGACACCCACAGTGTCTGCCCCAGGGCCTGAAGAGGGTGCGAACCTGTCTCGAAAGAGGCAGTGCATGGAGCTGGCTGGCAGACACAGAGACGTGTGTTCACCTTTTTCCCTTCCTCCCTTAATTATCTCATGTTCTTCAGCTCACAAAAGTTGAACATGCCTGATGACAAGATAGAGAAATATGTGCTATAGAAAGTAAAAAGTTAGGGTTAAAATAATTTACGATATGTTCATAGAGTGGACCTGCTGTAGCCACTGAAGAGAGAGGGGCTTATATGGACTGAGAGAGAGCTCCAGAACATATTGTTAAGGTAGAGGGCAGGTGCAGAGCAAGCTTACAGCATGCTCCTGTTTATAAAGGAAAATTGGGAGGATACACACTCCCTCTTACACACAGGTGCTTGTATATGCACAGGTGCTCAGAGAAGAAAGGGTGGACCAGGGTTGCCTCGAGGAGGGAGACTGAGGTGTCAGATGGCACTTCCTTTTTGCCCTATGACATTTATATGGTTTCATTTGACTATTCCGTACACATCTCCCACCATTACTACCTACAGTGATAATCATTTGGTGTACACTCCCACAGAGATTTGACTCCAAACTTCTATCACCCTAGTTCTTTTCAATGTTTTTGACCATTTCCCCAAACAGGAAAAGCATTTTATATTACAACCCAGCTGTTGGCTGTTTTTTATACTGGTCTATCCACCCTCACCACCCCCTCTTCCCACACACACACCTTAATAATGGTCAAAAAACATTAAATTGCTTTCATGACCCACAGTTGGGGAAAAAACTACATTCCTTTTTTTAAAAAGACAAAACCCAAAAAGCCCAATAATTATACAATATATGTACATTTAAAAAAAGAAAAAGAGCAGAGGCATGCTTTGCACCATGCCTTGTTTCTACTTGCTATAACTCAGACATCTGTTCTCATCCACACACAGAAATCGACCTTTTTCTTTGCATTGGCTGCGTAGTTTTCAATCATATGGTATGGTTGGAATGGTCTGTTTAATCCCCTAATGAAAGACATTCAGGCCATGTCCAGGTCTTCCTGATTAGTCACTCACAGCACTGCCATCCATCTTCGTATGTGCCTCCATGGACTTGTGCAGGCCTTTCTGTGGCATGGATTTCTGGGAGGTCAGATGTTAGACCGACGCTACTCATCCTTCAGTTCTCAGCTCAGACGCCATTGCCTCCTGGGGAAAGCCCTCCTGACCACCCCAAACAAAGTCCATTGCCAGTGTTACACACTCCTTGGCTCCCTGGACGTTCCGCCACCAATGCGCAACCTTGGCCTTCTTAGTAGACATTGCTAAATTGCAGAAAGCATATACATACATAGTCAGAGCTTGCTTTTTTTAAATCCAGTCTGACAATCTCTGCCTTTTGATTGGGGTATTTAAACATTCACGTTAAAAAAAAAAATTCACTTTAAATGAAATTATTGATAATGATTGGATTCACATTTGCCATTTTGCTCTCGATTTTCTATATCTCGCTCCTCTGTTCCTTCTCTGCTGCCTCTTTTTGTGTTAAATAAATGTATTTTAGTGTACTCTTGTAAAGTATACTACTTCAGATTCCTCTTGATTTTCGACCATTTTTTCAGTTGTTATAATGTCCATCTTATTGGTGTAATTCAGATTAATATTAACCGAATTGCAGTAAAACATAGAAATTTTTCTCCGATACAGCCCCATTCTCCTCCTCATCCTTTGTGCTATTTTGTCATATATGTAATAAACCCAACAATATAGTGTTACTGTTATTGCCTCATATAACATGTCTTTTAAGTAAGTTGGAGATGAAATAAATTTACAGAGCCTTTTAATTCTGACCCAGAAATTTATCACCTTGGACCCTTCATTTCCCCACGTGGGTTCAGATCACATCCGCAGTCATGTCCTTTCAACCTGAGGGCTTCTGTTATTGTATATTATTAGGCAGATGTGCTAGCGATGCATTTTGTCAGTCTTTGTTTATCTGGGAACATCTTTATTTTGCCTTCATTTGTGAAGGATAGGTTTACTGAATATAGAATTTTTGGTTGACAGTTTTCTTTCAGCCCTTTGAAAGTATCATTCCATCCCATCATTTCAAATGAGAAGTCAGCAGTTCATCATATTGCTACTTCTCTGTATGTGATGAATCCTTTCTCTATTAATGCTTTGAAGATTTTTGTCTTAGTGTTTGACTTTCAGCTGTTCTTCTGGGTGTGAATGTCTTTGAATTTATCCTACTTGGAGTTTGTTGAGTTTCTTAGATGTGTAAATGAACGTTTTTCATCAAAATTGAGAGTTTTCAGCCATTATTTCTTTAAACGTTTCTTCAGCCACTTTCTCTCTTCTCCTCCTGAAATTCTTGATGCACGTGTGTTGGTGTGCTTGATGCTATCCCAGAGCTCCTGCTGTGGCACAACTTCTTTGTTCACTGAGCCGGGCAGGGGGATGGGAGGAGCTCCAGGCCAAAGGGCCACAGACTCCCTCTGTTCTTTCTTACCTGAAGTTCAGCAGTTTTCAAGCATAAATGATTCTTGGATCGTTTCATGCCCTTGGTCAATTCCCAGAGTGCTGAAGTAGTTGTTTTATCAATTTTGTGCTTTCTGGGGAGAGGATTTGCCAACCTCCTCATTCAGTCATAGTCAAAAGTCTCACCCCTTAATATTGCTAAATTGACCTTCTTAAAGGATTTCTTGACTTACACTCCAATGGCATTAATTTTCTAATTAAATACCTCTTACTTGAAATGGAATTGGAATTTTATTGAAAAGTTTTAAAAGTCAATCTGCCTCACTGGGGTAAGCGGTGGGGTCCGCAAGAGTTGGGTCCTAGTTAACAGCATGAGGTTCATCATGCCAGTAATTGCACAGGAATTCAGCATTTGGGATGTTGAGCTGCGGTTTTAGATTACATCATCGGGAGTAGTGTCTGATGCGTTCTAGGAGCCTTCAGTTATTCTTGAATGAAGAGCTACATAGCAAGGTATATTTCAAGTTTTAAAAGAAAACTCAGAAGTCTACGGCCATGCCACCCTGAACGCACCCGATCTCATCTAGTCTCAGAAGCTAAGCAGGGTCGGGCCTGGTTAGTACTTGGATGGGAGACCACCTGGAATACCAGGTGCGGTAGGTGTTTAAAAATAAATATAAATAAATAAATAGAACAAAACCCACAAGTTACAGAACAATGTATTAATGGAACCCCAATTATATAAAAACATAATTTTCCCACCCACCTACTCCTCCTCCCAAAAAAGGTCCTATTTCCCTGATTGCATGCACATGTATATTTGTAATGCATAGGAGGTTAAGAAGACAATAAAGCAAACTAAGTCATGGTTGCCTCTAGAGACGGGCGGGCGGGAACCCCCATCTTCAGATGTGTAGGAGTGCCCAGGACACAGGAATTCTCACTGTGGGAGTCTCCACTACAGAGGTAACTTTTTTAGGTTCCCGTAGAAGTACCAAATGTGCTAGCAGGGCTGAGATTGGGGGCTATAGAATTTTTCACAGCGGTAATTTATTTGCGTCTCTCTTGGATGATCGAACTTTTTTTTCCCCAAGAGTAAATTTAAACAGATCAGTTTTGTGAAATGGATGGATTTGATGATTTCTTTCATTTTTACTTCGCAGTGACATGAACTCGAGGGCTGGCTACCCCACTCAGGTTTACAAAACTGCCAGTGCAGAGACTCCTCGGCCCTCACAGCAGGCCCAGCCCAGCCCCTTCCAGCTCTCCGCCTCCGTTCCCAAGTCCTTCTTCTCCAAGCAGCCTGTGCGCAATAAGCACCCAACAGGGTGGAAGAGAACAGATGAGCCCCCACCGCGGCCACTTCCCTTCACTGACCCAAAGAAGTAAGTGCCTGGGCACCCAGTGAGTCACTGCCGGAGCCGAGCCTGGGCATCTCGGGGCAGGGCAAGGGTGGCAGCTCAGTCACTCATCCATCCGGACGCTGTGCCAGTCTGACACAGCTGTGAACAGGCGGGCAGAGACCCCTGCCCTGGGGGAGCTGACGTTTTGGTTGGGGAAACAGACAACAAAGAGGGTAAGTAAGAAGAGCGTTCAGTAGGTCAGACGTGACTAGTGCAGTGTGGTGTCCGCGTGAGGAACATTCCAGGCAGAGGGAATAGCAACTGCCAAGACCCCGAGGCAGGAGCAAGCTTGGTCTGCAGGAGGAGGGCCGGTGTGGCCGGGACAGTGTGAACACATGAGGTCAGAGGGGCGATGGGGACTGGTCGCGGAGGGTCTTGTGAGCCACCTGTAAGGGCTTTGGCATCTGCTATAAGCGAGGTGGTGCCATGGGAGCGTGAGGAGCAGAGAAGGGACTTGATCTAAGTTGGGTGTTCCCAGGGTCCCTGCAGCTGCATGTGGGGCAGGGCCTGTGAGGAGGAGGAGGACCGGGCAGGAGCTGCTGTGATGGAGACGAGGGTACAGGAACAGGGTGGAGGCCGAGGACGGGGAAGGGCGCAGCTTCAGGGTAGAGTCTCCGAAACGAGAGCAGGCAGTGCTTGCTGGCAGATGGGCCGTGGCGGGAGAGAAGGTGCGGTGGAAGCTGGTAGCAGCGCTCGTGCCCCAAAGGGTGGACATGCCTCGATCTGAGATGGGACTGACCGAGGGGCAGGCTTGCAGGAACACTCCGGAGCTCAGTCCTGGATGGCTTACGTTCGCCATGTGCGAGAGACATCAGGAGGCGGTCAGATAAGGAGTCTGGAGCTCAGGGGACAAGTCGGGCTGGAGAGAAATTTGAGTGTCGTCAGCATGAGGGCATGAGGCTGGAGGAGCTCCCCGAGGCCGGGAGTGTAGGTGGGGAGGAGGGGAGGTGTAGGGCTTGAGGCCCATCCGGCTTCAGAGCATTGAGGAGGAGCCCAACCATTATGGGTTCCCAAGAGCCCAAGGGTGATGGACCACGAGCAGTCAAAGACCTGAGTGTGACATTGAGCCTCGTGGAGGTGACTCGGTGCAGGAGAGAAGGGTAGGGCAGAATTGGAGGCAGCTATGTACGTGGCTCGTTTGAGGCATTTTGCTGTAAAGCAGAAGAGTACGCAGTTGAGAAAAGGTTTTTGTTTTTAGGCAGACAAACGTGGTATCTGACATTCACGGAGTCCTCGCTATTCGCCAGTCTTGGTTCTAAGCTCTTGCACTTGAATAAATTCACTGAGTCCTCGTTAGAGCTCCACGAGGTGGACCTGTTATTCACCCCATTTTACAGATGAGGCAACTGAGGCCCAGAGTCACAGAGCTGGTGAGGGGTGGAGCTTGGATCGGAGCCTGGGAATCCTGGTCCAAGGCTCTTCTGTTGGGTGTGAGCAGATGTGCCATCCTCCATCCTGTTTGTAACATTGTCTCGTGACCTGGGTAGAGCCATTCAAGTGTGTGGATGACCCAGAGCTCATGAGAACAGAGGTGTCTGGAGACAGAAGCGGGTCCCTGGAGATGGTGGCAGGCAGGTAAGCCTGCTGAGTTCACACTGAGAATCCAGTTCACACACCTCACTGCCAGCCAGGGCGCTCTGAAAACTGGGTTTTCATCCTCCGTTCCCTTGATTAAAACTTCAGCAGCTTCCCCACTCTCAGGATTAATTATAAAGGCTCATGTTTACTGAGCACATACTTTGTACCAGGCACCATTGTACCATGTGCTTTGCCCAAACTCCTGCCCAGACCCTGCTCGATCTGCCCGCGTCTCCTCCCACTCCCCCCTCGCGCCCTCCCCTCCAGGCACACCGGCTGCTTGCCAACCACAGGCCGGCCTCAGGGCCTTCGCAGAGGCTCTTCCAGTGCCGAGTGCTCTTCCCCCAGATCTGGCTGGCTCCACAGGGGCTCAGTCTAATGCCACCTCCTCCAGTGGGCCTTCTCAGCCTGCCATAGCCCCTGCCATCATTCTGTCACTTTTCTCTGTTTCACTGCCCATTTCTCCTACGGGAAAGCAGGTGCCACACTCGGTCACCAGACACCCTGGGTGCTTCATCAGCGAGTGTATGAGCCAGGCATCTCATTCATTCTCACCTCAACCCCACAAGATCCTGCAAGGCCCCCACTTTTCAGGGTGGCCAGAGGGCCAGGCCCCGCTGACCCTGTGACACTCCTCCATGGTGGCAGCGGCTCTGGCCGCCCTCCCCTGCATGCTGTTCCCTCTGCCCGGGGACTCCCCACCCCCAGCTGGCTTACCCCTACCCCCGTGTTGGTGTCCTACGGCCGCCGAGACAAACTACCACAGACTGAGCGGCTCAGCAACAGAATTTCCTGTCTCACAGTTCCAGAGGCCAGAAGTCCAAGGTCAGGGTGTCAGCAGCGTGGGTTCCTTCTGAGGGCCGAGAAGCATGCCTCTCTCCCAGCTTCTGTTGATTTGCTGGCAGCCTGGGATTTCTTGGCTTACAAGTGCCTCCCCAGTCCCTGCTTCATCTTCACCGGGCCTTCTTCCTGTGCAGGTCTCTGTCTACATTCCGCCTTTTTGTAAGGACACCAGTCTTACTGGGTTAGGATCCACCTTAATAGCTTCATTTACCTTGATTACCTGTGGAAAGATGCTATTTCTAAATAAGGTCACATTCTGAGATTCTTGGGGGTTAGGACTTCAGAATATCTTTTCTGGGGGAACCTATAATACCAGCCCTCAGGTATCAACACAGACACGCATTCCTCAGAGAGGCCCTCCCAACCTCCATCCAGACTATCCCTCCCTCCCTCCCACCGCATGCTGCTTCCTTTCCACCATGAAAACACCAGGCATGTCAGACGGTCATTTGCTAGCGACTTCCTCTCTGTCGCACTGTTGGACTGAGAGTCCTTTGAAAGCAGAGACACCCTGAGCCCCACCCAGTGCCCAGTACATAGTGGGTGCTCAGGAAATACACCTGGACACGTGACAATCCTAAACAAACAAGCACCTTCTCTTTCCCAATGATAAGATCTTGGGAAGGCTTTTTACAAATGGGTATATGTTTACATAAACATATGTAAACTAAATATATAAAATATTTGGGGACACAAAATAGTTTCACGGATTCTTATAATATTCATTGATAGATACATTTTTAAATCACATGTGTAAGATAGTATGTTAATTTAGAATTATCGCTTTTGTCTGTCTGCATACTTCCATTTCATAAAGCTGTTTTTATTCAAACTCTCCCTGAGCATTTTCAAGATAGTGTCTTTCTTTGTCATTGTCAGAGACACTTCTGAGTCACCTAACCTAGTTTTCCAGAAAACATCATTGTCACTTCCAGCTAAATTATTTGAGATTAAACATGTTTGTTTAATCTATGCGTGATGCTCTTGCTGAAATTTTATCCCAAAGCATAAGAACTATTTTGCATAACGATTTACCTGCATTTATTGATATCTGCACTGCCAGGGACTACTGTAAATCCTTTACCTGCATTAACTCATTTAATCCTCACTACAGAACCATGAGGTGTAGGTACTTTGCATCCCATTTTCCAGATGAGGAAAACAGGCACAGAACGGTTAAGTCACTTGCCCAGATTCACTCAGTTGGTTAAGGTTAATCACTGCAAATATTATGATTGTTGGCTTTGTCATTTTTGTCCCCACAAGGTCACCAAATACTATGAACTCATCCCCCAGGAGTAATTACCACATCTGTCTACTCTATTTCTTTGCCTCGTTTTCCATCGATTCTGGTCAGAGACCGCTAACGCATTCAGAAGCAGCCTGACTGAGGCTGTGCATCCCCCAGAGGAATAATAAGGGCCACAGCCAGCACAGGGAGCCCTGCCTTTCAGCCCCGCTGCTCCACTCAGGCCGTACAGACCTGCTGTCCCACGAGAAGGATTCCCACTTCCAGATGAGGAAACTGAGGCACAGTGAGAAGTACCTAACCCAGGTCACCCAGCTAAGAAGTAGCAGAGCCAGGATTTATACCCAGCAAGATAACTAACAGTATCTTGTCACGTGAGAGACTGAAGGAGAACAAGCATCCAAGGCAGTGACCTGCGTTTTCTGAGGATCCGTTTCTCAGAGGGAACGGTCGCCTGTATTTGGCACATGCTGTTTGGTGAACGAAAGACAGAGTGAGCTAGTGAGGGCCAGAGAATCTGTATTCTGAGGGAACTGAGAGCATCTGCCACAGAAGGTCCCTCGCACTCAGCCCTTCTGCAGGCCCCCGCTAAAGCTGGGGACAGGCCAGCAGCTCTGCCTCTGCAGGTGGCCAGACAGCCCTGTTTTGCCCACTTTGTCCCAGGACTCTTAATTCGTTGCCCTGTCCTGTCCCAACCTCTAGAGGGGCAGAACAGCATGGGGGTCAGGACAGGAACCCCTCATTGGCTGCTCACCCCCTCCTTAACCCATTTCCCTCTCTTTTAACTGGTGACCATCGTCCCTACCTCCAGGGTTGTCGTGGAGACTCACTGAGTTAATCCGTGTGAGACCCCCAGCACCGAGTCCGAGCTGCAGAACAGGGGATGACAGCGTTTCGGCCCTGCCCCGGCGACACCGGGCCGCTGAGGAGGAGGCAGGCCCCAAGGAACAGCCTCCTGTTGTTGCCTTAATTGTGGGATGGTGTGTAGGAGAGCAAGGTCCCCAGTCACGCCTGCCACGTGCAGGCCCCTGAGGGAGTGAGTGAGATGATGCATGTGAAGGGCAGCCTGGGAGAGGGAGCTCTGTCTGACCGCGTCGGCTCACGTTGCGGCTCACTGTCACGGTGTATCAGAAGCTCTCAGCTCATCACCGCCCTCGCCTGCAGAGTGAAGTGATGCTAGAACCTGTCGCCGTGAGGAAAGAATACAGCCCACGAGGCGTCCTGGCCCCGGGCGAGGGCCCGTGTCGCCAGGAGCTGCTGATATCACCCTCCGTACACTGCACAGAGCTTTGCTTTCATCATGAGTGAATCTCAGGGTGGCTCAGACCATCAGGTAGACGTGGGTTCTGGTGTCCTCAACTCACTGTGCCTCAGTTTCCCTAGCCTTGGAAGTCCACAACAGGGGTGTGTACATCCAGAGGTGGGGTGAGGATTCAGTGAGTCGTAGGGAAGTGCCCGGTTGTTATTGGCCAGGCTGACGGGCACTGACATCTGGTGGTTGACACCTGGCATTTGGGCACCCTCCTTTTTCAGATTCAGGGCCCCTGGGTTCAGCACAGTGCAGCCATGGAAGGAGCAGGGGAAAGCCTCTCCCCAGCACTTGCACCCCACAGTAGGTTTGCCCCCCACTCCGGGGCCCTCTCCCAGCCATCCTTCCAGGAAACTCCGCCTGCTGCCTCAGGCACAGAGAGAGACCTGTGAGTATCGTCGCCAGCCCTTGGCAGAACCCCAGCTCAGGCATCCTACGGTGGTGCTAATTAGCTTAATTAACCTGGCCCCGAGGGAGCCGCCCCAGTTGGAGGCCAGGACTCCAAGTCAGCTGGGATCAGGCCCAGCCAAGTCGGAGCCTCTGGTCGGCCCTTCTGTCAAGAAGAAAAGAAGTTACTGTTGTCTTGGTCCTCGCTGCAGGGCTTTATTTATGATTTTTCTTTCTCTTTTCTAACGTAAGAGCTTTAATTCCACAACATGAGAAAACCCAAAGCTCAGGCAGCTTGGGCGAATTAGAGATTCTGTCCAGTGCTGTCAGTCAGAAGGTCGAGAGGAGGGTATGTTCTTCCGGTGGTTTTCTTCATTTGTGTTTTGCACCGTAAAATACTCACAGGGGGAGAAATAGTACAAAAGGTTTGCAGTGAGAACAGCCTCTGCGCCCCTGGCCCCAGCCACCGCGTCCCCCTCCCCAGAAGCAGCCATTGTTTCCTTCCTTCTGCATCCTTCCAGAAACCGGCCAGACTGACCAGGCTGCGGGACTGTGCGCTTCCCCCACCCCCCCCTTATGCTGTGGTCACCTCCTGTCTCTGCGCTTCTGCCTTTATCTCTTGCCCTTTTCTGTCACATAGCTTGGGGACGGTTCCGTATTGACAAATCGAAGGTGATCTCATTCTCTTTAACCATGGGAGATGGTTAGGTTTTGACAGTCACAGACACCAGAGATCTTGAGAAAAAGGGAGAAGCTGTACAAGCCCCATTTTTTTTCAACCCGGAATTAATGCCATTTTAAAGTAGTGCTTAAAATTTGCAATTTAGAGAACACGTTGGAACATTCTTTAAGAAGAAAGAGATTGAGAGCAAAAATGATCAGTCTGACTCTCCAAACTGAATTTTGTCATACTTTTTCCCTTCAGACACATCACGGCAGCCCGCTAATAGTGTCAGGCCATGGAAGCTGCAGGAGACGAGACAGGTGCAGATGCGAGGGTCAGGGAGAACGTTCTAGCATGATTCCTTCCGGCGAGCCAGCCTCCACTGTAGAGTTAGGAGCGTGCGCTAGACCTGGCAGCCCTGGGGTCTGGGAAGGAGATCTTAGCACATGAACACAAACTAAATGGTGTGGAAGGAAGACTCGTGTTCTTGTGGCTTACCTTTCAAAGTGTCTCTATACTTTTTCCTGTTTTTAAAAAATCATTTAAGCTTGTCGTAAAGGGAGGGAGAAAGAAGGTAGGGAGGGTGGTTGGTTGGTTGGTTGGAAGGTTGGTTCCACATGGTGCACATTTGACAACTACATGTAACTGCCTAGGATGTGGCAGGCCCCGTTCCCGACACTGGTCACAGAATGTAGAAGGCTGCAGGTGAGGACAGGGACCACAAACGTGCAGTACACACGACAGATAATCATGAGGTGAACGCAGTAGGAAACAGCACAGGACTGTGTGACCAAGTGTGCCCGCCTGGGAGGGAGCACCAGAGCATAAGTGGTCAGGGGAGGCCCCTCGGCAGAGGTAACATTTGAGCTAAGCTGGGCGGGTGAGGAGCTGCCATTCGTGGGGAACGCTGGGAGGGCACGCCGAGCAGCAGGACCTTGCCTAGTCTGCCGAAGGAACTTTGGGAGGCCTGTGTGGAAGGTGGGGCGGGGGGGGGTAAAGTGGCAGGACAGTTGTTTGGGACCTTGTGGGCTGTGGTGAGGAAGGTTTTTAGAAAGTGAATTCTCCACATACCTGGTTTTGGAGCTGAGTTTGGTGAAATTCAACATGTGGAGCTAAGCTATGTGCAGTTTTATTTTGTAAAAATGATTTCACACTGTAAACAGCACTTCTTCATTCCCGTGACCTATTTATCGGGGTGAACCTCTTTCCACGGCGTGGATTTTGGCTCCACTCCTCAGCTGCTGGACGGTCTGTTCCGTGGGGCCCCGCCCTTCCCTTGCTGGCTGCTCCTGCGCTTGCTCCAAAGACAGGACCTTGTTCAGGGCACACGGGGATCGATGCAGGGCTTTCTGCAGGACACGTTCCCAGAAGTAGGGCTCCTAGGGCGCGGAGAGCACGTTTTAAGGTTTTCAGCAGGCCTTTTACACCCCTTCCAGGGGGGGCCTCGTGGACGGCGCCCTCTCTCACGCCGAAGGCCTGGCCTGCCCTCTCCCCGGGTCGCTGGGCAGAGCACGAGGCATGCCTCACTCTGAGCCACACGCTCCCCTGTGCAGGACGTTCTGGGAAACGGAGGAACCTAAAGGGAAGGGACAACGGTAGGTCCCCTTCCAGCTCCCATGGGAGGAGCATTTTCTCTTCCAGGTGTATAAATCTCTTTGTGTCTTTCTGTTTCGCTCTTGGATCTAAAGCTCTTCATTTGCCCAGAGGCACTCCAACAGAACCAGAATTACCCTAGACCTGGAATTCTAATTTGGGGAGGAATATGACCTAACAAGAAAAAACTTGCCACCCTCTCTTCCTCCCTTTGTTAAAATCCCAGAGCTGGCAGCTGAGAAAATGAGAAAGAAAATGTAGACTTCAAAACCCTCAGGAGCCCGAGAATCTTATTTCTTCATAAGTTCAAAGATTCTTTTTTCTTTCTTAAGTAAAAAATGATGAAGTCTAGATGTCAGCTTTTTAAAAACTAGTTTTTATCATTATTGTTATTGTCATAACACGTGATTATGGTAAAATAAATTCAGACAGTTCAGGAGGGCATCAGATGAAAAGTAAAAGTCCGTTTTTCTACCTTCTAATGACTCCTGCTTCCCAGAGGTAATCGTTGTTCATTTCTTCCAGAATTTTTTCTGCATGTGAAAGTGTATGTTTTTAACCAAATGTGATTATGTCCCACACGCCATACATCTTTTTACGTGCCGTCTCTGTGATGTCAACATGGCAGTGAGCACAGCAGTGCCCTGTAGGCTCTGCAGCCTGGCGGCCTTGGTGGGAATCCCGACTCTTCCACTCACAGGCTGTGCGATTTGGGATAAGTACTGTATAGTCACTTTACCTCTCCATGCCTCAGTTTCCCATGCAATGGGTGATAGTAACAGTGGCTCGTGGGGAGGGCTGCCGTGCAGGTTTGACAGTGTACGTGGAGTCCTCAGGGTGGTTATGGTGCCTGCTGCACGGTGAGGGCTGTGTTCCTGTTCGCTGTTGCTTTTTCTATTCTCGGCGTGGTGACACCTCAGGTCAGGGGCCCAGTTTTCACCAGGGAACTAAGACCTGAGCCCAAAGGCCAGAGTCGGAAGGAGGGGAGAGGCCTCGGGAAGTCTCAGGAGTGGAGGACCCCGCGCCCCAGGGGCGGGCCGGGAAGCTGTGGGACGGTGGCCTGTGGAGCCAGCAGAGGGGGCAAGGGAGCAGGAGGAGGGGTGCGTGCAGCTCGGGTGCCAGCCAGCCTCAAGCAAACCCTTAGAAGAGCAGCCCTCACTCAAAGCACCGAACGAATGTTTTGAGGTGAACCCCCCAACACCGTGAGGTCAGCGTGTTTTACTGATGAGCAAACCACGGATCAGAGGTGATGGGACTTGCTCAGGGTCACACAGCAAGAAGAAGCAGGGGCAGGAATCAACCCCAGGCCTGTCTGCATCCAAGTCTCCTGCTTTTTTAACCCCAGGCTGCGCCTCTGGCTTGTGGACCACAGAGTGTTCCAGAAGGCACTGCGGGGTCCGCTTTGGGAACGCTGTAGAAGAGGGCGGTGATCAGAGTGACCCAGGCTCACAGACCTACTTCTGGAGTGGGAGGCCGAGTGGGCAAGGGGGGATGGGAGAGTGTTGGGGAGCTCCACCCCCCCTCCCCCCAGGGTGCAGGTGCCTTGTCTCTGGACCCTCCCAGTCACCTCCTGGTGCATGAACTCTCTTACCCCATAGGACAGGTGAGGAGACCAAGGCTAGGGAGAGCTGGTGACAGCGGCTGAAACCCCCAGGCCAGAGGTCTGCCACCTGCGGCCCAGCACTTGCCCCTGGGAACCGGTCCCCCCGAGGGTTCTCCCCCTGCGAGGCCCCGTCCGTCTTCTGTGGCTGGAAGCCCTGGTCTGGGCCGTCACCGCTTACCCGCTGACTGCAGGAGCGTTCTCACTGTTCCCTGCTCCCACTCTTCTCCCACCCCACCCCCCCCCAGCCTGGCTGAGTTTCGCTTTTCTGACCAGCAACAGAGCGATCCTTCGAAAATGTGCATCAGGACCCAGCGCTCGCCAGCTCAGAACCGCAGAGCCTCCCCGCACACCATCCAAGTCCCCACGGTGGCCCAGGGGTTCCCACACAGTCTGCCCGGGACCCTCCCAGACCTCGCCTCCCACCACCCACCCTCACTCATCCACTCCGCCCTGCGGCCCCCCCACCGCCCCCACTCCTCAGGCCCAGCAGAGCCGGTTCTGGCCTCAGCCCAGCGCCAGCCGTTCCCCTGCATGGAGTCCCCTCCTACCCCGTGGGCCCCTCTTTCCTCTCTCCAGGCTTCACTCAGATGTCACCCCTCAGAAAAGCCGTCCTCGTCCCCTTCGTCCCTGTCCATGCACCGGCTTTATTTTTCTTCCGAACACCTCTCTCTCCCTCACATTCTGGGATCTCTTTCTGTTCATTTGCCCACCGTCGGGCTCCCCGACTGGCGGGCAGCTCCATGTTCCCTGCTGCCCCCATGCCTGGAACAGGTGTGGCATGTAGTCTGCTCCCAGGAAGCACATGTGGGGCGAGTGAATGGAGAACAAACGGGGTCCGTCTGTCACACCCACGCCAGGCGAGATGCAGAAGGCCGCAGTCGCTCGTGACCTCAGGGGACTGGAAGGGATGCTGTTACAGGCGCTCATGTCCTCACAGAGCTCAGGGTGGAACGAGCCTCCTCGGGTCAGGACGTCTTCGGGAAGCAACTTCAGCCACCCCGAGACCCCCGTGACCCCGACCCTCTCATTCCAGGCAGGTGGACACCAACACAAAAAACGTCTTTGGGCAACCGCGGCTGCGGGCGTCCCTCCGGGACCTCCGCTCCCCACGGAAAAACTACAAGTCCACCATCGAGGACGATCTGAAGAAGCTCATCATCATGGACAACCTGGCACCAGAGCAGGAGCGAGACGCGGGCGTGCGTAGCGGGCCGTGTGGGAGGGCGAGGGAGGACGGGCCCCACCCCCCCGCGGTCACTGCAGCCTCTTCCTGCCGGGGCTCCATCCCTCGGCCTGTCAGCCCTGTTTGGATGTATGTGGCTTCGTGACCAGCAGTCAGGACATCACAGTGTGAACTGGCTTGGCAGGCACGCAGGGGATTTATTCCTCACTAGTGACCTCGGGACTGGAAGGGATGCTGTTACAGGCGCTCATGTCCTCACAGAGCTCAGGGTGGGAGCAGCCCCCACCCACCCAACCACGTGGACCAAGAGTGAGGGGGTCCCACGGGCCACAATAGGGGGCTTCGTTGGTTCCTCTTCCCCTCCGTCCCCGCCTACTTGTGATTGGCCATGTTCTCAGGCAGGTACTCTCTTACGGGGACCGAGGTGGCCCCAATCTCTCTAGGGCTCTATCTCGCAAACCATAGCCCTGGGGAAGACAGCACCCTGTCCCTAGCGGTCCCTAGCAACGACTGGCTCTCACTGGGCCAGCTTGGGTCACACCGCCTTCCCTAACCTTAGCTGGAACTGGGGGTGGAGTTGTCCCTCCAGACCCAGATGGGCTTTAAGTGGAGAAAGACGAATCTCCAGGGGAAAATTGGGGTACTCTGACCAGAAAGGGGGCAGAAATGGATGCTGGATGGGAAGAGCCACAGACGTCCGGGATGGGAAGGAGCCCCCGAGGGTGGTGGCCGTGGGGGAGGCCGTGACCATGCCAGGCGCCCCCCTTGTCTCGGCAGCAGTCGCCACAGAAGAGTTTGCAGCGGACGCTGTCCGACGAGAGTCTGTGCAGCGGGCGGCGGGAGCCGAGCTTCGCCAGCCCTGCCGGCCTGGAGGCGGGCCTGCCCAGCGACGTGCTCTTCACCAGCACCTGCGCCTTCCCCTCCAGCACGCTGCCCGCCCGCCGCCAGCACCAGCACCCCCACCCGCCTGGCGGTGGCCCCAGCACCATCCCTACCACCGCCAGCAGCTTCCCAGAGAAGAAATGTGAGTCTGGGCACCCGGGGGCTGGCGGGGGCATCACCCCAGGGTCGCGAAGCAGGGGGCCAGGTGTGCGGGTCGCCTAGAGGTCAAAGGCTAGAGGGCATCGGTGTCAGAGTCCGCTGAGGGAGGGAACTGGGAGGCACACGAGCCTCGGGGGGCTCTGTGGGTGGGCACTGACCAAGGGATCGTTGGCCAAACCTCGGGGATCTCCTGGGTCACCTGGGAGTCTGAAGCACCCAAGGATTGGGGTCCTCTGACACCAAAATGGGAGGTCCCTCCAGGTGCAGACTGGAGGGTGCATCACTGAGCCTCGGGAGTCCACATCAGCCAACCCCTCACCCCTGCTCCCTGCCCAGTACCAAGCACTTCCTGGGCAGCGCGAAGAGCAACAAGAGGCTCTGTGGTCCTTTACCCCGCAGCTAGGAAGGCTCCGTCGCCTCCCTGCGGGACGCTGAGTGGTGAGGACAGGTGCTGCCTGGCCTCTCTGGGTGTGGTACGTCATGCAGACAACTCCGGACTCCTGAGACGCGTCTCCTGCAAGAGTGTCCACTGGGGGGCTGAGTCCTATACCGTCCAAACAGAGAGTCACAGTGTGGGATGGAGGAGGCTCTAGGACATTTTTGAAAGGGTCTGTCTGCCCACCTAAAATTCTCCCATTGGCTCCCTGTTGCCCTGGTGTTTCAGGGTCCCACCTCAACTCCTGGACTCCACAGTTCCCTCCTTGAGACCCTCCATTCCACCAGACTCTCCCTCCTCAGGGCATTCTACGTAGCTGTTCCCTCTGCCGGCCATGCTGTGCCCCCAGCTTTGTTCTCGGTAACTCCTGCTTCTCCTAAGGCTTTGCTCAGTTTTTGCTCTTCCCTGGAGGTCTGTCCTACGCCCCAAGTGGGGTCATCTCCCCATCTTACACTCCAGAGCACGCACCCACCCCTTCGTTACCTTCATTCCACAATGCTGTGGGCCAGGCTCTGCTCCAGGCGCTGGGCGCACAGCGGTGAGCGCGTCAAAGAACAGCCCTGCCCAGTGGGGCCGAGTTTCAGTGGGAATTTCTCGAGCTTCCCTAAGCTTCCCTCTGCATCTCCTCTCTTTGCCTCTCATCCTTACTGCCGTGTCTGTGCCTAAGGGAGAGGCACAGACAAGACAGACTGGAATGCCACTGACTCGCTCTACCTCATCCTTTCCATCTCAACTCAGATTCTGCCGCCACCTCCAGGAAGTCCTCCCTCCCCCACCGCCCCTTGATTTGCCCCCATCCCATCCCTGATCCCTCTGCCTTCTGTTTCTCCATCATAACCCCATTCAGTCTGGGCTGTCACTATGTGAGAATGGGTCTGTCTCCTCCACTGGACCAGAGATGCCCTAAGAGCAGAGCCCTCTGTCTCAAAGCACAGACAGCTCTCTGCCCATCCTGACTCCCCGTCCCCCCCACCCCCAAGCCTGGGAGAGTAGCATCTGCCCTCAGCACAGCCGGAGTCCTGGGCCTGGGCTTCGCCAAGGAGCAGTTCACAGCAGCACCCACTGCCTCCTCGCTGGGCAGCCCCAGCCAGCTCTCAGCGGGATGAGGCAGGCTGGAGACTCCGAGCACAGCGGTGGTCAGGGCCTTAGTGGCGTTCCCCCGATGTTCACTTATCCAGCAGAGAGCTGGGCCACCTGAGTGTGGCCCAGGTCCCCCACTCACAGGTGTCACCTCTCTGCCTGTTGCTTGGATGGTAAAACGTGGGCTAAAAAAAAAATCAGAATCAAACAAGTTAGTGCATGGAAAAGCTAGCGTAATGCCTAACATGTAGTAAATACTGAAAAAAACAGTAGCTATTCATTTTTTTTGTTAGCATTTTATCATCTGGAGCAGGCATTTTAATCCGTCACGAGTCAGGTTTGTGCCTGAGAACAGGGTTCCAACATTGTCAAGAGTGAGCCTCGGTGTCCCCCTCCACACAACACGGGGTCACGATGGTACCTTCTCCTCACTAAGTGGAGGCGAGGCCGTTAGATGTCCCCGTAGCACCCAGCACAATACCTGGCAATAGGACACACTCGGGACACAGAGTGGGTCCGGCTTAGCCAGGCCCAGCCCTTCCTGCCCGAGGCACCTGCTGGCCTCTCTGTGCCTCACTGTCTTCCTCTGTCCCCTCCCCTTTAGGGGCTGTGAGACATCAGTGAGCTGAAGTGCAGGATCTAAGCCCGGCACATGGGACTTACTCAGTGGCTGCAGCAAATGGTGCTGTTAGCGCACTGCCTGTGCTGTCTCTTTCAGCACCCTCAGAGTTCAGGGGCTTCTTTCTCTGCCCAAACTCACCAGGTCTCCCCATAGTGACCCAAAACACTGTCCAGACACAGACCACCCAAAATATATCTGGCAGTCGCTCCTCCGTTCCAGACTCCCACGGCCAGCGCCATCCCCTGGCTCCTTGTGCGCATCTCACGGCATCTCACATTCCAGGCCTCCAGGAACAAACTTTGATCCCACCCCCAGTCTTCCCCATCTCGGTACCAGCTCCAAACTCTTGACGTCATCCTGGACCCGTCTGTCTCACACCCACATCCACTCTCAGGAAATACTGTTGGTTCCACCCACGATATAAAGCCAGGATCTGCCCACTTGTCCCTCTATAGCCCCACTTGGTCCTGGGCCATCACAGCAGCCTCCTCCCTGCTCCCGGCTCCCACTCCACCTCCACCATCTGTCCCCTGAGCAAAGCCAGAGGGACCCTGTGAACACTGCACTGGGTCACATCCCTCCCTGCGCAGAGCCGTCCTGTGGCTCCATCTCACTCGCGAAGGGATGAAGGCCTCATCGCGGCCCACAAGGCCCCACGCAGTCCAGCCCTGCCACCTCTGACTTCACCTCCCACCACTCTGCCTCTCGTCTGTCCCAGCCACATGGGCTGCCTCAGTGTTCCTTAAGGCGACGGGCACCCTCCCGCCCTGGGGGCCTCGCACCGGCCGCTCCATCCGCCCGAATGCTCTTCTCACGGTGCCTCCCGGCTCGCTCCCTCCCCTCCTTCAGAGCTTCGTGCAGCGCCATCTTCACAGCGAGGCCTCCCCAAGTACCAAGTTTAAAATCGTACCCACATAACTGTCTGACACGCCTCCCCTCCCCTACCCTGCTAGATGTTTTCTCTGGCATTTGTCATCTAATAAGTATAGTGTATGTTTAATTATATTTAATGCTATAACAATTACATAATGTTGCATAATTACATGTAAAGCATAAAGCAGTGCATTGGCTCCTTTGTTTCCTCTGCGTGGTCATTCTTACCCATCTCCCCGTCTCCACTCTCCCCACCCAGCCACCATCTCAGCCTCGGAGCTCTCGCTGGCCGATGGGCGGGACCGGCCGCTGCGGCGCCTCGACCCCGGGATGATGCCACTGCCCGACACGGCTGCTGGCCTCGAGTGGTCCAGCCTGGTCAACGCAGCCAAGGCGTACGAGGGTAGGCACCCCGCACCAGACCCTGCCCCTCTGTGCTCTAGAGGGATCACTGGAGGGCCTCGGAGCTTCGAAGGGGGGATGCGCTCGGGTTCCAGAATCGGGGTGAGCAGGGGACACTGCCTTCCCTATTACTCACTCACTGTCTTCATTTCTCTGATCTCCATTTGTCTACAAATAAGGGACGTGAGTGTGCCCACAGCGTGCGTACAACACGTTAAGCACGGAATGAGCCCTCAACAGGTGGCCCCCTATTTTATTATTACAGGGCAAAACTGTAGCAATCCAAATTGCGATTAGCTTTCCTTTGGCCGCAAGTGGCAGAAAATCCAAGTTAACAGTGACTTAAACACACAGCGTTTTACACAGGTGAAAATGCCCAGGGCGGGCCTCCCGGGGCAAGTGTGGGACTCCACAGAGCACGAAGGCGCGGCTGCCTCGGCGTCCAGCTCTCACCAGCAGGAGAGAGAAGGGCACGTCCCTCCCTCAGGATACTCCCCAAGGCCTCACTCCTGCGCTTACTTCCACTGGCCAGTCACACACAGCCACGCCTAGCTGCAGGGCAGGCTAGGAAATGAGGCCATGTGCCCAGCTCAAATTTGGGATTTATTACTAGAAAAGGAAAACAGATCATCAGGCACAGCTAGCAGTCTGCCATTTTCTTCCCATGTGGCCGTGGACAAACGGCTTTACCTGCCTAGGCCTCTGTTTCCTCATCTATAAAGTGGGACTCATGGGATCCCCAGCAGACACGAACATATTCTTCTGGCTCATTTTTCATTCTTTAGGCCACAGCTTTGCTGTCCTTCCTCCGGGAAGCCCTCCCTGATAGTCTGGATCAGGCACCTCCTTGGGCTCCCACAGCCCTGACCCCTCTACCTGCCCCCCACATCCCTGCCCTGACCAGTCTGGGCTGTCGCTGTCTAATGATGGGTATGTCTCCCCACTGGGCCAGGAGGGCAGGGCCTGGGGCTGTCACCACTCGGTACCCAGCACAAGTCTGGCACAGATTGATTAAACCAGACCCATATAGTCCTTCATTTTTCCACACTGAGCCAGTCCACATCTGGCGGGTGGCCCTGGAGGAAACCCTCGTTTACTTCTGTCCTCTGTCTCCGTCCTGTCCCGCAGCCTTCCCTGACCACAGGATGAAGGCAGTCCGACCTCTAAGGGAGGCCGGCAAGGGGGCAGGGAGAGGGGTCAGAACAAACGAGGCCTGGCTTCTGGTCTCCCCCAGCCTTACACTTGGGAACCACAGGGCGGTGGCTGCCAGGCAGAGGCCCAGCCTGCAGGTGGGTGTGACCTCCAGAGACCCCACAGGCTGGGCGGGGGAGGGGTGACCACAGCCACGATGATGGTGACATTCGGAGATGGTGACATTCGGAGCATCCCCTCTAGCCGGTGCCTCATCACGTCACAGACAGCGTCTCTTCCGGTCTCCAGTCTGAGGACTGGATTAGGGCTCCCACTTACAGACGAGGAAACTGAGGCTCGGCCACCTGGCCAGACTGGACACTTTCAACATGTGCAGTTTATTTCCTGTCAGTTAAACCTCAGCAGAGAGGAGTGTTACAGGATGAAAAAGCAAAGGAAGGGCAGGCGAGGAAGCCAGTCTGCTGGGAATTGTCGAAACGGATGGCGGGTTTGCGAGGGCTCGTGGTGCTGTTTTCTCTGCTGTGGGGCATGCGTGAAATTGTTCATAGAAAAATATTTTCAAAGAGAATAGATGTTAAATCCAAGATAGAAAACAACAGCTATAAACGATATTATTTAGAGAATTGGGGAGATTTCAAGACAGTCGTCCTGTATAAATGTGAACTTCCAGAGTGTCCTTGCGTGTTGGAGAAGTGTAGCAAACTCCCCTGATGCTGGCAGTTCCCTCTCACGGGAATGTGCGCACGCGCAGACACGAGCGAGAAAGAATAAATGCGGCCAGGTGTCAGCGGGATCTGAGTGAAGCGTTTTGACTGGTCTGTCCTGCGAGCAGAGAAACGTACAGTTGATCAGGAGCCGCCTTTGCCGGTGGCAGTGCGTGTCCAGCACGTGCTTCTCGGCTCCTGGCGGGCCCGTCCCTTGGGGCACTCACGCAGGCCCACTCCTGGGTCTTCACCCCCCCTCACATCCCCTTGTTGGCGACGTATCCCTGGGCTCACTGAGCTGGCGGCTCCTTGGTGCATCGGGGCTGCCGCCAGTTCTCGCCTTTACAGAAAGATCCCCTAACGGTCCCCCCCGCAGCGTGTCTGGGGACCCATCGTCCGCTTCCACCAGCAGCCCCGCGATTTCCCTCCTCTCCTCGGCGTCCACGGTGCTGTGTCGTGTTTCTGTCTGCGTTTGGAATTTCACAGACATTCTTGGAACCAGAGTGCAGTGAACCCTCACGTACTCGTCCCAGAGCCCCAGCCCCTCCACTTGGGGCCGTTTTTTTCCTGCCATCTCCTTGTTGATGAAAGCAGGTCATTTGTGCTGAGAACGGGCCAGGTTCTGAACTGGGTTGTTTACTTCCCCACACTGTCATTTAACTTGTTTCTCCCTTGAATTTTGTTGAAACGGGTCATTGTGTCTAGAGGCTCACTCAGAATCGCGATGGCACTTTGTCGACTCGTCATTTCGTTGGGTTGTATGGCAAGAATTCCCCCACAGTGCCCGTGTGACGGGGGCTTGGTCGAGGTTCGAGCGGGCGGGGCGTGCAGAAGAGCGTCACGCGGGGACCTGGCGCCCTGCTGACCGTCTCCTCTCTGTCCGCCAGTGCAAAGAGCCGTCTCGCTGTTCTCTCTCAACGACCCAGCCCTGAGCCCGGATGTGCCACCTGCACACAGCCCTGTCCACAGCCACCTGAGCCTGGAGAGGGGGCCCCCGACCCCCAGGACCACCCCAACCATGAGGTAAGGTTCTCCTGGGAGGACCCAGGGGCCCAGCAACCCGAGTCCCTGCAGGCGGCAGGCCTGCGCAGTGCAAGAAAGACACCCGGGTGACAAGTAGTTGCTGCAGGTCACCTGCCACCCTGCCTGCAGTAGCTGGGCAGCGGCTCCTCCCTCACCTCACGGATTGGAGTTCTCTGGGCACTGGGCCCAGCAGCGACCTGGTCAGAGGCAGCCCCATCCTCAGGGTGGGGTGTACACATGCTGTAATCAGTACCCACAGTTGCTTCACTTCCAGCTTTGAAAAACGCTAAGTTGTGCCCCCGTCGTCCCTCTGTCTGCTCCTGGGTCACTTCCTCTGCACGTTCCCAAACGGTGCGAATCTTAACCTGACATTCACCTTTCACCTCGTCCCTAGCAAGTCCCTGCTGGGCTCTCTGGGGACCTGGGGGTGATTGAGATGGGAACCTTGCCCTCATCAGGCTTCCTGGCAGAGGGAGGAGGACAGCGACAGACATGTCGCATTTGTCATCTTTGCACTGTCTTGGCAGGAAATAAAATTTAAAAGAGGGAGAGAGAATGGAAATGGCATGTTTGCAAGTCATGGATGTAAATAGCGCGTTTCACACTCGTGTGCACATCTCCCCGTGCAGGCCCGTGCCATGCCCTGGACCTTGTGGGCAGTGTAAGCGATCGATTTTTCAGGGTCATTTTGACTCTTGTTTGCTTCCCACACTGGCTTCAGGACACAACCTCCACCAAAATGCAGCCCGACAGTAATTACAAAAGCTCGGCAGTTAGAGATGGTGCCACCGCTGTGGCGAGGGCCGGAACAGTGCAAGTGGAAATGGAGGGACCTGCGGCCTCTGGGCACGCTCCTGGATTCCCGTCGCCCCTGAACTGGCCACCTTCTACCTGCCTCCCACCTCCCCCTACAGCTGCTGGTCCCCAGGATCCAGGACCTGGAGGAAGGAAGGGGGCGAGAGGGCCGAGTCCTCTCTCCTTGGGCTGAGACGCCTAGCCTCCCTTCGTCTGCTGCAGCCCACCCCCCTCGCCTGCCTCCCACCACGCGCAGTGGAGCCTCCTGCAGGAAGGGGCTGCCCACTCTCTGCATGGGCCCGGCAGGCCCAGTGCTGGACAATCTGCGCAGATCAGTCCTGTTTCTGTTGGTCCCGTCCACAGGGCGGGCCCTCACGTTGGTTCGTCCACTACCGTGCCTCGTGTGCTGGAACAGTGCACAGGCCTGGCAGGGGCACCGTGGATGTCTGTGGGACGGGTCGTCTCGTGCCACATGAGGGTCACCCATAGGATCAGTTTCTCTCTAAGCACGCGCGGCCCGTCCTCTGCGGAAGGCGCACTCCAGGGCAGGCACACGCACAGCCGTCACCGGGCCTGGTGCTCCCGTGACCCCATCCACACGCACAGGTGTCCTCGCTGGGTGGAGCGTGGCCAGGAGGGCCGGCTTCTGACTTCCCCCAGAGCTTCTCCTCCACACTCCTGGGGCCTCCCTGGAACCCCGGAGATGAGAGGGGCCTGACCTTGTCCGCTGTCTCTGCAGCGAGGAGCCGCCTTTGGATCTGACAGGCAAGGTGTACCAGCTGGAAGTGATGCTGAAGCAGCTGCACACGGACCTGCAGAAGGTAAGGCCACCGGGCAGCGCCTCGGGCAGCCCGCGCCTGCCCCATCCGCTTCCCAGACACCCGGGGACAGCGGGGCCGAGGCACCTGTCCCTCCCGCCCCTTCTACTCAGGGAGGCCACCCAGCCTCGAAGGTAGTCATGAATAAAGAGCAAGAGGTGACACTGCCGAAGGCTGGTGAGCACACATCCTTGGCACAAGAATAAACTGGCCTAACCTTTTTGGGGGGGCATTTGGACAATATCAGAAATGGCGTTGCGCACCGTGTCGACCCAGCAGTCCCACTCGTGGGAATCTGTCCCGCACAGTTTCACACATGAGCATAAAGAAAGCCGTGAGCAAGGACGTTCAGTGCCGCGCTGCTGGCAGGAATCGGTGGAGCCCGTGCAGCTGCCCCTGCCCAGAGCGCGACATAAATGACGGGCCACCCGCATGAGCAGGACGTTCTGTAGCCAAGTGAAATAATCCCAGAACTCTCTTTACTCGAATACAAAAGAAGTCTAGTAAGTAACTAAACAAGCTGTAGAACTGTTCTAGGACATCATCATGCTTAAAAAATAAAGTGTAACATCCATGGGCGTTTAATATTTAACACATCCAGAGGACTCCCTGGGAGGCAACAGTTGAGTTATTGTATTTATCTCCAGGGTGTGGCAGAGTGAGGAGAAATAAGGGCAGAGGAGACTTTTACTTGTCAGTTTATATACTTTGGGGTAAAAGGCACAACGTGGCAGCATATAATATGCGAGTCTCAAGCACAGGGATCACAAGGGATCACAGAGCCCAGGTTCAGATCCTACCCCACCACTTAACGTGACCTTGGACAAGTCACTACCTCTGAGGGTTATGTCATCCTGCAAGGGAGGCGGCGGAGCCCACTTAAGCAGCCCCTTGTCCATACCCCAGCTACTATTTGCCGTGTGGGGCTGGGTTTCCCCAAGTCCTGGGGTGGTTTTGAGGGTGACATGTGTGACTTCAGGGAAACCTTTCAACCACCCATATTAGAGTTGAGGCAGCCGGGGCCCAGAGAGATGACATAACTTGCCCGCGGTTACCCAGCTGTCAAGAAGCAGAGCTGGGCTTTGGACCCTGGCAGCCCAGCTGTAAACCACAGCCGAGCCCTGGCTCACAGGCCCTGGGGAGCCATTGGCCGCCCCCTGATGCCCACCCCACCCCCACAGGAGAAGCAGGACAAGGCGGTGCTGCAGTCGGAGGTGGCCAGCCTGCGGCAGAACAACCAGCGGCTGCAGGAGGAGTCCCAGGCTGCCAGTGAGCAGCTGCGCAAGTTCGCCGAGATCTTCTGCAGGGAGAAGGAACTCTGAGGTGGGGAGGCCGCCGCCCCTGCCCCTCCGCCCAGGCAGCTGGGGACTCCTGGTTGCAGGTGTGGCCAAGGCACTCCACCAGGGCCCCACCGCACCCCCGTGGACACAGAAACCTGAGGGAGGCCTCACCGGGGCTGTGAGCTGCAGTCTGCTCATGGCCCTCGAGCCTCAGTGGGTGACATGGTCTCAGGCCTCCCTCTGAACTGGTCATCTCTGGTCCCTGGGGGCCAGACCCTGGCCACACCAGTCCCAGGGGCCCATCCTGCCAGCCCCATCTAGCCTCTTCCTAGGACCAAGCCATCAGGAGCTGTAGGAGGGGGAGAGGGAAGGCAGGAGCAAGTCTGCTCCAGGAGTTCAGAAACCAGGCTTCCTCACCTCGGACAACAGAGTTGGGGCCTGTAGGGCCCAGCCCCCCTGCATGAGCTGTCACAGCGTGACAGCAGCCAGAGAGGTCAGGGCCCCTGTGGAGATGGGAAGGCGCTCAGTCCCTGGTGCACCAGCTCCGAGAAGCACAGACATCATCCCCTCCCGATCCCATCCTTCCAAAAAGCAGTCAGGAGCACTTTCTTAGAACGTCAGTTATTTTGGGGGGTGGAGGGTGTCCCAGGATGGAGAGGGGAAACCGCAGCAGCATCCACAGTCAGCTGCTTTGAGGGGGCAGCGATTTGCACACCGTTTATACAGTCTTTTTCTATCAGCTCCTCAACCACCGGAGGCCACAGCGCCTGGGCCCCTCCGCCTTCGAGCTCCCGCCCCGCCAGGCCCAGCGGCAGAGCCGCCACGGCCACCAGCCGCGGCTGACAGCCACGGCCTCTTCCAGGCACCCCGAGGGGCGCACGGAGCCCCCGGGTCAGGGCTGGAGAGAAACAGCCTTCATCTCCGCTCCGCTTTTGTTTTCCCTTTGCCCTCACGCAGTCCCCACGGAGGGGCAGACCTGGGACACCCGCGACACCCGCGCCGCACTCCCCAGGGAGCCTTTGCTGTGCAGACCGCAGGAGACGCCGGCCCTACAGCGGCGTAAGGGGCGGGGCCGGGCAGCCGCGTGGAACTGCGGTGTCCACCGAGCAGTTTCTTTTTTTTCCTTTCAAAACAAACAAAATATATATATATATATATTTATTTTTTCATGTAGAGTTGCACCAGAAGTCTGTATGGCCTCACTGTGTGGCGTCAACCTCAAAGTGAGGACCGAGGCATGTCCCCCGGGGGCTGGTGCTCAGCAGGACTCAGAGGGACAAAGTCAGGGTGGGCTGGCCGGTGGCCATCTCCTCGCCCCGCCCTGGCCGCTGTGCATGGGGCTGCAAGGCGGCCTGCTGGGCCCTCAGCCCTGGCCAACTACTGTGATGTCTGCCCCTCCCCCCAGGCCTCCCTTTAGGACGGTTCTCCAGGACCACCCCATCTCCCCGTTCCTCAGAACCTAACCTGGGCCCCCCCCCCACTTTTTAAGTTGTCACCTCATATCTTCAAATCATTCTAATCATTTTGGGGACCTAATCGTGTACATTGACAAGTGTAAATTTTCATTTTTGGTTTTGTTTCCTGTTAATTTTTAAGGATCTCTGCAAAACATATTTAATTTGAGGTTGGGGTTCTGTCTCACTGAAGATAGCAGCAGGGTTTTTCATATGTCGATTTCTTTCATTTGGATTTTTTATTCTTTATTGTCTTTTTTGTTTTCTACCCCCATCTTGAGATTTTCTGGCATGTTTCTGGAGGTTTCAAAGAAAATAAACGTTTCATAGAAATGGTTTGTGTGTTCACTTGCTGAGCTGCTGCCTGGAGTCACTGACGAGAGGGTGTGGTCCAGTGTCAGCCCCCTCCTCCTGGTGTGTACACACACACACACACACACACACACACACACACCACCCTCCTCCCTCCTCCTCCTCCTCCTCCCTCCTAAAAACTAGAAAAACTAGGAATGCCAGCCTTGCAGACTTCTTTTCCTTGAAATCTAAATGACAGAAATTCAACATCAGAATGTAAAAAGTCCATAAGTTAAAAAGAGAGAGCTTCTACCTCAGAAGTCACATACGGGAGGCCTGAAAGCCAGGCCTGGCCCATGGAGTTGTGTTGGTTTTAGAATTAGTGCTCAACTTTTTAAAGTCTGGAAAGTGTACATAAAGCAAGCCAGATTTGCAGCGTAACTCCCAGAGGCAGCAAATCTCAGAACTGAGGGCCCTTGCCTCTAGGTGGTCGCCCAGGACTGCAGCCTGCCCCTCCCCAATGCAAGTCAGCTCCTCAGTGTGGAAGCCGCCCCTGCTTCCAGGGCCGGGCAGGGGTGGGGTGGGTGTGGGGGAGCGCAGCCAGGCGGAGGTGTCCTGGAAAGACACAGGCATCCTGCGACCTCAGCCCCCGCCCAGGCCTTCCTCGAGGGGCCCTCCCAGCTGAGGGCTCTTAGACTCACGCCCCCAGATCTGCAGCTGCCCTGGTGGACACTTGCAATTTGGCCCCAGGGATCAGGGTCCAGCTGATTTTCCACATCTCAAAATTCCACATGAAAATCCCAAGGTCTGGCCTCCGTCTGGCTCAGGCTGGATCTGAGCAGCCCAACCTTCTGACAAGGCTGGGCGTGAAGGGGCGGGGGTTGAGGGGGGTGGGGGGGTGGGGGGTGGTCTTTCTGGCCCACCTCGCCCATCTACCTGTCATTGAGTTGTTCACCTCTGAGCTAAAACCTAATGGTTCTGACTCAGACCCCACCCCTACCCAACAGACACAAAAAGATCTTTCTGAAATGAGTATATATCTTTTTTCCAGATGAGGTGGACCAGCTATTTCCACATCTCCTAAAAATTATAGAGTTCCAGACACTCTCCTTGTCCCCGCCCTCCTTGAGGCCCCATCCTCAACCCCGGCTGCCCTGCCCCCACCAGGAGCTGGGGAACAAGCTGTTCTCACATCCTCTGCTGGCGCCTGTGACACACCAACTTCCAACACTCCACAACTCACACGCGCACGTGCCAGCCCTCCGTCTCGCCCGAACTGTGCCCTGCTCGTCCCTTCCCCGCCTTGCCCCAGTTTTCAGTGTCCTCTGCCTCATCCCCCCGCCCCCCGTCTCCCGCAGGCCCCCCTCACGGGGCCTCCAGTCTCTCCCTCCTGCCCCATCTCTGGCTCTCTCCTCACCCAAGCTGTCTGAACCCTTTCATTCCTTTGGCTCTCTCCAGATTTTTCTATTGTCCCCTTAAATACTTTGTGTCCTTCTCTCCCCTGAAACCTCATCTCGTGTCCTTGTCCTGAGACTTTGTTTCTGGGTCTTACTTTCTCTCTCTCCAAACGTGCTTCTCCTCTTACTTTCTCTGTCCTGATTTATGCACTCTGGTTCTCTGCCTCCCTCTCTGCCTCTCTCCACATCACCGTCTCCCTCCTCCTCCTCTCTCTCCAATGTCTGTGCTGTCTTTTATTAATATTTCCTCTCTTCCACTAAATCTCCATCTCTTTTCTGTCCTCTTCCCCCATAATTCCTGTGGCTCTCCTCATCTACATCTCTCTCCAGATCTTTTGCTGTCTTTCTTTTTCTGATTCTCTATAAATTCGTGACTGTCTCTCTCTCCTGATCTGTGTCCTGGTCCCCTCTTCCTCACTCCACCTCATCCAAACCCCAGCCTCTCAACTAATGTCCCTGAGTCCCTAGCTCTCTCTCCTCTGCCCCTTCACCGCTGCTCTTGGGGGGCTGGGGAGCCCCAGGTGATGTCCTCGCCTAGGATGAGGTGCCGTTGGCACCCCACCCCCTACCCCAGCCCAGGAGGGCCTGGCTGTCTTCGTCTTTCTATCCCTTCCCTTCCCCCAGCCCCCAGTTCCCCGCCTCCCTCCTCTCAGCTTTCCACTGCAGCTGCAGCACAGGAGTCGTTGCCAGGGCAACCACATGGCTGGCTGGGGGCGGAGCCCCTCCACCCCATCCCCCTCTTCTTTCCGCCAAGGCAGGGAGGAGGTGGGACAAAGCCAGAGAAAGGCGAGGTGCAGGGGGAGATGAAGGTAGGGCCGGCTTCGGCTGTTAACCTCAGTTGCTTCTCCCCCAACCAGGCCCCGTCTCCCCTTCTCGGGGATGCCCCAAACCAGCCTGGAGAAGGAGGCAGTCGTGGCAGAGGGATCAGGCCCAGTTTAATACACAGAACAAGTTAATTCACAGCAGAGGCAGGCAATAAAGGAGACTCGTTTACAAGAGGGGGGCATGCCTGGATTGGGGGATACCCCCCAACGCCACCACCTCACCCACTTGCAGTCTCAATTTCCCTTTTTTGAACCCGAACAACAAACACACACAACCACGAGAAACAATCACGCCCCCTCGTCCCCCTAAAATTGTCAGCGAGGGGGCAGGGGGCAGCCCGGCCTGGCCGGCGGGGGTCAGGGCAGGGGAGGAGGAAATGCTAGTCCATTGCAGAGTCTGTGCTTCTCATCCCAGCGGGCGCTGGGCAGGGGCCTGCCTGCCCCACCGGCGAGGTGACGCCGAGGCCTTGGCAGGCACGGAGAGGGCAGGGTGGGGCTCTCGGGGAGCGGGCAGGAACAGAGTTCAAAACCATGGTTCACATCATGCAGTATCCACGGTGGGCACCAAGAGGGGGCGAGGGGTGGACGCCACACCCGCCTGCCCTGGGTGTGAGGGGGGAGTGGTGCCCACCTGGGGTGGGGAGGTGGGACAGCTGCAGTTCCAGAAACTGGGGGGAGGGGCTGCCAGGCAGGAAGCTGGCATAGACTGGTGGCCAGTGGATGTGCCCAGCAGTGCCCCCTCCACCCAGCCAGGCCTTATAGGACTCTTTGTATATATTAATTTTTTCTTTTTTTTTTTTTTAACTTTTTGACTTTTTCTTTAGAAAAAGGCTGGGTCCGTGCTCTGGGCTGGCATCCCTCGTGCCCGCCTAGAGGCGGGGTATGGCTTTGAGGGGAGCAGAAGCCCCTGGTGCCCATTTGCCTAGGGATAGGGAGGGAGGAAGGTAGGGAGAGGGGCCCTGCCAAGCCCCCCAACCCACAGGGCAAACATTCCACTGGCACAGAGGGAAGGGGGTGGCCCAGCCCCCCTCGGGCTTCCCCTTCCCCTCCCACTGTGGGGCATTAAGAGCGGGGAGAGAGCTGAGGTGCTCCGATGGGCAGGTGGGCAAGCACCACCCCAGAGGTCCAGGTGAGCCAGAGCCAGGCCTAGGTGAGGGTGATGTACGCAGAGGCCTTCTCTTTCAGGTGCCGAAGACAGAGGTGACAACTCCAGCTCCCTGTGGGGGCGGCCAGAGGACAGGAGTTGGGTGCAGATCCGGGAAGGGCTACCCGACCCCTCCCATCCGAGGGCACAGTCTTCGTCAGCAGGAAGACGGCTTTCCAAGCCCCGACCCCCATGTCATGCCCACCTCTTCTCTCACCTTCTGGGGGCTCCGCCATGGGGGGGCTCAGGCAGTACATGTGGTAACCCCGGTCGCAGTCATCGCAAAACAGCAGCTGGTCCTGGGGGGTGAGACCCGCCCAGCTGGCACCCTGGGGGCATGGGCACCAGAAACCGGGGTGGGGGGCTGGGGCAGGGGCCAGTCAAAGGGGCTGGGGGTGACGGGCCCTTCCACAAGAAGGGCTCCCAGAGGTCTCTGCACCACGGGATCTTTGCGAAACCCTCCTCGGCCAAGCAAAATATCCCTGAGGCCCGTCCATTTGTGGTCTGGGTTTTATAAGATTTTGTGGAACACTTAAAATGACGCTGAGATGGTCTGATGCCAGCTCTGGAAGCAATGGACATGGGTTCAGGTCCCCGCTGTACCATTGCCAAAGCTGGCTGACCTTGGGCAAGTCATTTCCCCTCTCTGTGCCGTGGGAACAGGAGCACCTACCTCAGAGGGTGGTTGGGAGGAGTCAGAGAGATGAAGATTAAGTGCCGGGCTCAATGAATGGCCACTAACAATAACAATAATCCAGGTTACCAGTGGTCACCAGGGGCTCCGGGGAAAGGCTTTAGGCCCAACTGGCAAAGGCAGAGGTGCCAAGTGGGGAGGCCGCCTGGGGACGCGCCCAGGGCAGGCAGGTGGGGCGCACTCACGTCGTTCTCCGAGGTCCCACAGAGGCTGCAGGATTTGCACTCGATGCACTGCCAGCGGTAGGTCCGCACGGCTGCAGTCATGTTCACCGTGAACTGTAAACACGAGGGGTGTCCTGGGGGCCGAGGGGCAGGGATGTGGTTAGGGGTCATCAGGCCCCTGGTGACTGCCGACCCCTGAGCAACAAATGGCTCAGCCCTCAGCCCTGGCTCCTAAGGCCAATGAGCTTCTGTGGCCCACAGCCTCCCCCGACCACGCCACGGCGCCCAGGGACCAAACTGCAAGCAGTGCTGCCGTGGCCACCAGTCTCCCACCCAGCCACCATGGCAACCACACTCTGCTCCTCAGAACACCATGGCAACCGCATTCTATTACCCACAGTGCTGTGGCAACCACTTTCTACCACCCACAACACCGGGCAACCACATTCTGTTAACACTGTGCGGAGGTAACCACATAACGTGGCGACCACATTCTCCCAGCCATGATGCCATGGCAACCACCATCCACAGCGGGGTCTCCACACCCTGGTTCCCTGCAACCCAAGCCCATTACACAGGATGCCCCAGCCACCAAACTGTTCAGAGCAATACTGCACAATGCCACTCTGCCAGTCATCCCACTCCGCCAGTGCCACAACTACATTCCTCTACACACAGTTGCCATGACGACCATATTACACTACCCGTGATACCATGACAACCACAATTCATTACCCCTTGGGCTGAGGCAACCACAGTCCATTACCCACAATTCCACCATGGGAAACCACATCGACTAACCGCAACTCCATGGCAGGCACCCTCTGTTATCCATAGTACCCAGGCAGTGGCAACCCATTATTACTCACCATCACAGCCCACTACCCACAACGCCCTGGCAACCAGCATTCACTTACCCCCACTGTGATAAGCACATGTCACTACCCGAAACGCCGAGACAACCACATCCCGTTATTCCCAGAGCCTCCCTGACCCCAGAATCAGTTTCGCATAATCCTCAGCAATTGAGTCAGCCCCCCACCCCCACTTCTGGTTCTCAGTGCCCCTGGGACACGCTGAGTCACCCCAGTCCTTGCTCTCCCGCCTCCCATCCTCCAGATTTGGACCCTGGAGTCCTTTCCACCCCAACCCCCAGAAACTTCAGCTGGGGGTGTCACCTGATCGCCCACAGTCGGCACATGAAATGAGGTCCTCGGGACACCCTGTCTTCTTGGAGCCACCCAGGCAGAAGTCACAGTAGCCATTAGGGATGACAGTGCCGTCAGGGGCCTTCTTGGCTAAAAGACAGCAGGCAGGGCTTTGGCGTGGGCTGGCGGAGGCACCCAGGCAAAGGCTGCTGCAGAAGCCGGGGCAGAGGGAGGCGTCCCTACCTGTGTGTTTCCTCTGTGCCTCGGGGACCCAGGCCAATTCTTTGTAAAACTCTGGGGGTGGAGGGACAGAGAGAGGGGCTCTCACCATAGGCAAGTCTCCACCCTGCTCCCAGCCTCAGCCCCAGGGGTGGACCCCTCGGTCCCGGCTTGGGGGAGCTGCGAGAGCAGCTACCCTGAGCTGAGACCAGTAGCAAAAGAGAATTGGTGGGGGGCAAATAATTCTCATCAGGACCTCCCATCCCTTTGAGAACAAATGACATGTCCTCTTTATTAGGTAAAAACTTGGCAAATGCAGCTTTAGGAAGAGTCCCCCACTTTCCTGCTCATACACACTTCTACTGGACAGCCACCCCCAACTGAGCCCCAACTGCTAGATATGACTGGCCAAGATCTGGTGTGGAAACAGACATTCAGAAGAAAATTTCTGAACACACAAGTGCCTGGGTGTGCAGCGTAACTAGGATAAAGAGTCTGTCCTCTCCCGCCGAGGGATGGGTGGGAAGACGATTTCTCCACGAGCAGAGGCTCCCTCCAAGCCCTCCCCCATCCCTCAGCTGTTGGAGTTGGCATGGGATTGGCATGGGCAGATGCCAAGGGCTCCCAGGCCACAGACCCTGCCCCTTGGCCAAAGCTTAGCAGGGAAGGGAGAGAGGGAGGTCGGGAGGGAGGAGAGTCATCTATCACCCCCATCCCCAAGCTCTAATTGAAACAATAAATCAGACCCAGAAATATTACGCCCAGCCCCGAGCGAGAGAGAGAGAGAGAGATGGTTGGTGCCATGGCAACCCCAGAGCCAGCATCCCCATGGTCGGTGGGGGGAGGGGCCCACTGAGCTGGAGATTTTCCAGAAATGTCTAACGTGCCCCCTTCCTCCCAGGGCCCCTCACCACCTTGCAGCCCGCCCGCCTGCTCACGTTTATGGTTGTTTTTCCGGTGGAAGGGCAAGGCGTGGCGCTCAGTGTTCTCCTCTCCCTCCTCCTCAGCCAGGTGGGTGTGGGTGTAGTGGTAGCTGAGCCCCGGCCGGTTCTTATACCGTTTCCCACAGACTGGAGAGCAGAGCGAGCAGGGATGGCTGGTCAGCCCTCCCAGCCCACGCCAACTCTACCCTGGCCTCCGAGATCACACCTCCCTCTCCCTCTGCCAGAGGCCTGCGCATCCCCCGACCAGGGTCAAGTACCGGGATGGGGGTGGGGGCGTGGCAGGAGAGGACAGGTCTGTGGGCCCCACTCTCTCTCTTTCCCCCTCTTCAGAAGGACTCACTATCACAGACATACGGCTTGTCTCTGTCCTCCAGGGAAGCGGTGTCCTGGCGTTTTCGGAGACCCCCAATGCCATATGCCTGGGGGAAGAGTCAGGAGGGAGGGGCCAAGAAACGGAGGAAAGCGAGTGTCCATCATCGGGGCCTGAAAGCCAAACCACAGCTCCGCAGCTTCTTGGCTGCGGGCCTTGAGCGACTCCCCTAACCTCACGAGGTTCGGTTCTCTCTGACCAGAGGTAGTTCTAACCGCCTCCCCCCATACAAACTCTGGTTTGCAGGTGGTTTCAAATAGCTGAGCCTCAGTCTCCTCATCCGTGAAATGGGTATAAGATCTCCCCACCCTTCAAGCTGTTCTGAGGATTAAATGAGGTCACACTGGGGAAGGATGGACACAGCGAATGGGGTCTGCGTTGAGGGGAGGCGTGGTGGGGAGATACCTTTCCTTTGGCCCTGTTCTTCCTCCTGGGAATGTCGTCCTCCAAGTCTTCCACCTCGAGATCATGAGGAAACTCCAGCAGCTGCTGTTTCTGGGCACCAGGAGAAGGGAGATTGGAGTCAAAAAATGGGGGACACTGTTCTGATTTTGGAAGGTTCTGGGCAGAGCTGGAGATTGGGGGCGGCAGGGCAAGTCAGAAGGTCCTCCAAAGAGATGCAGTGTGGGAGAATGGAGACTTCGGATGCCCAAAGGGAGCCAGGCGGTGTTTCGGAGCAGGAATGGGCTGTGCCGGGGTGGGAGGCGGGGGTGAGCGGGCAGCCGGGGCCCCTGCGGGTGGTCCTACCTGGCAGTCCATTATGGCCTCCTCCTCCTTCAGCTCAATCTTCTTCTCCCCTGTCTCAGCACACAGGAGAGCCTCAAGGACCGGCCCTTCCGGGAGGCTGCCCTCCTTCTTCAGGGGCGCCTCGCAGTCTGGAGACAAGGCCACGGGGAGGTCAAGTGGGGAAGTTGTCCCTGGAAGACCCGTCAAACTGCCCAGGTGGGAGAACCACGCTCTCTGCAGGAGGGAAGAGGCTCCCCCACTCTCAACCAGCCACAGACTCAAAGACTGAACCACTCGTACTGGGAAGGATGCTCAGACCCCAGGGAAGACACAGCCAGACTCTTGGACACACTTGGGAAGAGACATGCCAAACCCTTGCATATCCCCAGAGACAGGGAGGACACTCCAGCCAGACCCTCACTTACACTTGGACGAATATGGAGAGATTCATACAGTCAAACAGGATACACATGGACATACACAAGGGAGACACAGACAGATCATCTGAGACAGCCAGACAAAGGAAGAGATACATCCAGACACTCAAATGCACCCAGACACATGGAAGAGACACATGCAGACCCTCGGAGACACCCAGAGACACCCAGAAAGAGACCGTTAGACCATCAGACATAGCCAGACCCACAAGAGGAAAACACAGCCAGACCCTACCACACACCTGGACAAACACGGGGAAGATACAGACACACCTAGAGAGAATCACTCAGATGGATAAACATGGACATACACAGAGAAGAGACAGACAGTCCCTCTGAGGTCATCAGACACACCCAGGAAGACACAGCCAGGCAGACACTCTAAGACACCCTGATTCACACAGACCCATGGATATACCTGGACAGGAAAGAGAGACAGCCAGTCACTCTGATAGTACTGGACACATTCAAGAAGTGACGAGGCCAGATATTCTGGTGGACGAACACACGTGGGCAGAAAAACAGCTAATACACCAGACACTAAGGGAAGAGCGCCTCCCAGATATGCCAAGCGTCTGGGCGCTCAGGGGAAGAGGCAGGAGGACACCCTGATATACCCAGACACATCCAGGAGCAGCGGGATCCCCCAATGGACTAGGCACACGGGAGGAAATCAACCTTTTAATATAGTTAGAAACACTTGGAAAGGGACCCAGACACTTAGATAAACTCCACTACAAATGACAAGAGTCACAATCAGATACTGACACATCCGGACACACTCAGGAACCTACAGGCAGAAACAGAGCCAGATACTCCCATACACCCCAGCTCACAAGGGGAGAGATGCAAAGACTGGATATACCTAGACACACACAACAGATTCCACTCTGCTCTCAAATACACATGGACTCACATAGGAGAAGGGACTGTCCAAAGCTCAGTGGCTCAGAGAAAACTAAAGAATCTCCGGACTTCACCCAGGTACACACAGGGAAACCCAGAGCCAGCCGCTCAGACCCTCGCTAGGAGAGAGATAAGGCGAATGCTCAGACACACACTGGAATCACCACACACTTAGCGTGGGCCGGACGCTCACGTGGGGGCCACCCCAGGCCCAGGCAGCTCCACCCACCGATCTTGTACTCGCAGGGCCGGAGTCTGGGGTCCTCCAAGATGTTGAGTCTCCGTTTCTTCCTCCAACAGCGGGCGGGGTACGTGTAGATCTGTCCTGGGGCCAAACCTGGAGTGAGAAGGGCTGTAAGAAGGGGGCTGCCACGCTGCCGCCCTGCTCCGCCCCCGCCCTCCCAGCGGGTACCCGGCCCGCGGTGGGTCTTCTCCATCCAGATGTAGCAGTTGTTCTGGGCCACGCCGGTCTGCGAGTCCAGGAAGGGCAGGCGCAGGCTGCGCTCAGCGCACAGGCGCGCGTTGTAGCTGCGGCAGTGCTCGATGGCCTCGCGGTAGAAGTCTTCGCCTAGGCTGCGAGGGGCGGTGAGCGGGCGGCAGGCTGTCAGCGAGGGCAGGCGCGCCAGGTCGCCTAGCACCCCTCCCCCAGCCCGCCGGTCGGGAATGGGTGGGCCGACTCCTCACCTCTCCCCTCTGGTCGCTCCTGGACCCAAGAGCCCCCCACCTGGGGCTCAAAGAGGCCAACGAGTAGATACACATAATATAGAAACAAACAAAAATACACCAAGACCCATCCATACACCCACATATCCCAACACACAACATAAACAAATCACACATAGTCACACAGGATTCACACACAAAGAGAGAAATATCCCAAGACTCACAAAGGAGAAACAGACATGTCTCACATATGTGCACACACATATCTACTGAGAAACATAACTATCCCAAGTCACACAGTGTAGAAACAGATAGATCACACATATATCCATGCACAAATACATATCACATACCCAAATATACACAACATAAACAAATCACCCACACAAAGACACACAACGGGCAAATAGATCACACACACCACACCACAAACACACACACCCATGCATCCAAACACATACAGATATACAAATGTTAAAAGAAATGTTAAATTACGCACATATGCACTTATACACATATCCAAAGCCACAACACAAGCCACACACACACACACACACACACACACACACACACACACTATCCAGACATGCTATACAAAGAAATCACAGATTCACACAGGATACACACACATTCACAAAGATACACAACATAGAAACCAACATCTAAAATATCACATATTCAAACACACAAAGACACAAACATATACAACATAGAAACAGACAAATCCACCGACATTCACTCAAAACTGTACACATAGATACATGCATACCTACATATCCAAAGACACAGAACACAAATGATGCAGTTTCAAAGGACATGTACACACACTCAAAGACTCAAATATCCAATGATACCTAGTATAGAATAAAAGAAATGAAACACATTTCCACACATATCCAAAAAAAAACCAACAAACAAGTGACACATACTCCACATCCCAAAACAAAGGTAGTGTGGGCTTCGCTCAAGTTTACCAAGGTTCCCGCACCCCTGGACCATTTCATCCTCTCCTCAAGCCCGGGAATCACAAGGTGGGACACGACCCCTGCCCGGAAGAGCGACCGAAAAGGACTCCGAGTGCCCCACACCCTTCGCTCCTCCAGGCAGCGCATCGGACCCCGTTCTTGTCCGAGACCCATAGTCACACACTCGCACCCCCGCGCAGCCAGGCCCACGGTGACAGTCCCCCAGACACCCCATCGGCCCCACCCCAGTCACCACACACACACACACAACACACACACGTCCGCGCAGACCCGCCCGCGCTCCCTCCCCCGCCTGCCGCCGGCCCGCAGCACCTCAGGGGGCCGGGGATGACCGTAGCCATCTTGCTCCCCGGGTCCTGCCCCCAGCAGGTCCCCGCCGGGTCGGTCCTCCCAGCGCTCGGGCGGGCGCGGAGGCCGCCCATCCATTCATTCCCGGGGGGCGGGAGCACAGGGGCCACAGCCAATCACCGCGGCTGGGCGGGCCCGCCCGGGCCATGCTGGGAGTCGTAGTCCAGGTCTGGGGGCCCGAGGGACCCCGAGGGGAAGGGGGTGCAGAGGTGGGGTCCAGGCAGCATGCACAGTCACCCACACACGCTCACTCATACACTCATCTGGTCTCACGGCTGTACACTCACTCGCACATCTGGACTCGCACGCCCACACACGGCAGTTTACACACACACTCACACGTATACTCACTACCGCCCACGTAGACTCACGCACACTCCACTCCCACACCTCACATACTCACATACATTTACACTCACACACGCACTTCGGAGCCAGGAGACTCAGAGACACCTCACAGGTGCCTACACAAACGTCTCACCAACAACATCTCAGAGCTCGCACAGACTACTGGCTCAGAAAAACCGCCCCCTCCCCTCCCAGCTAGCTCCAAAGAACCCTATCCTGTCCCATTCGGGGCTGTCACTCACGGTGACCCCGCCCGCCCTGTTCAACCCCTTCACAGGCCTGACCGCAGCAGTGCTAATTAAGAGCTGTAGCCACACCACTTAGGTTCAAATCCCGGCCCTGCCATTTGGTGGCCATGTGACCTTGGACAAATTATTTAACCTTTCTGAGCCTCAGTTTCCTCATCTGTGAAATGAGGCTGGTGTCTCACCTTATTGCTGTGAGGATTAAATGAGTAAATATAAGTAAAGGGTTTTAAAAGGTACCTGGCAGGTTAGTAGGTGCTCAATAAATTCATTCATCCCACAGAGGCTCTACTATGTACTAAGATGTAACATGGTGATATTATTACCATTATTAGGAAGAATAATGCCTGGCCTTAGTAAGTGCTCAATAAAAATTTGTTGAATGAATGAATAAACATACTGAACACCACCATGTGCTGAGTACAGATCTAAGTGCTTTACAGGGATTGAATCCTCATAAAGACCCTCTGGGGTGATGTCATTATTACCCCCATTTTCCAGATGAGGACTCTGAAGCACAGGCAGGTGAAGTTATATACATACCTTCGGCCCCGCCCCCCAGGCTGTTTGAAGGTGTGACTGAGGGAAGGATTCACTCCCCCAGATGTCTGTCCCCAAGTGGGCCTTGCTATCTTCTCTCTCCCACTGTCACCCACACTGACTCTACCCTAAGGGATCCCCAGAGAGTAAGCTGACTCACCTGGTCACACACACTTGCTCCATGCACACACTCACAGCTCTTCTAGTCCAAACTTTGTGTTCAGGTTTGAGCCTCTGCGGGCAAAACACCCACCAATGTCCTGTCCACCAGGGGGCTCTCCAGCAGAGAGACAGGCATACTAGCCTTCACCTCTTTTGTTACCTAATGCCCTCACCTCCTCCTGGTGAGAGGCCTAGTATGCCCTCCAGCCTCCCATAACCAGAGTCACTGCTACACACACAGACACACAGACACACTGACACACACACACACACTTACTTCTAGATTTAGACCCTTGCCACAAACTCTCCCCATCTCCCCCAGGTAAGGCCCTGAGGGAGGGGATTCTGTTTCACATCTGGTCCAGAGTAGATGGCGAAGAAAGTAAGTCAAGGATGCTGGCAGCCCCACGCTCACTGTAGCCTCCAGGCCCCTGTAGTGGCCGCTCCATACACCATCCACAGTAAGCCCTACCCCTGACCCATCAGCTCGGTTCAGAGGGTGCCCTTGCCACCTTCCTCTCACCGGCCACCACCCTCACAGATCCCCCATCACACTCTCTAACACTTGCTCCCCACACTTCCAGCTTCGGAAACCTTGGCTGGCTCCTGCCCCACCCTGAACTCTCATGACAATATGATCAGTTTAGAGCTTGAGTGTAGACACTCTATCATCTCCTGGAAACCGTTGACCACGAGTGCGATTTGGCCCGCAGACACTCGGAGAGGGTCTCCCTCCCTTTCCTCAACCCCCTTCACTGATGCCTCGCCCACACTTGAACTCCCAGTTCGCTCTCCTGCCCAAACAATCCTCTTATCCCCACCCACTAGTGCCCTATGGGAAACTGGGCCACAAATTAAATCAATATGGTCTCTACTACTAATAATCACTACATTTAGTCAGGGTCAAGCTCTGTAGTAAGTGCTCTACAAAGATCAAACAGCCCCATGAGGTAAGAACTGTTATAATTCCCCAATTCACAGATGGTAACACTGAGGCTAGGGGCGGAATTAATGGCTCAAGTAGAGGTTTGAAGGCCATCAGAACTCCAAGGGCTGCACCCTCCAGCCTCCCACTCTCAAGGGAATTAGACTTGCACAATGCTTCAGGAGCAAGTCCCTACCCTCGCCTCTGCAGAACCCTCAGGAGGTGGGAGCAAAGAAGGGAGCTAGCACTCCCACCCCAATGCTAACTCTGGCCTCCAGGTCCCTGCACCAGGCCACACCACACCTGTCCTCCTAGAGGTCTAGGCCAGGGTCAGAGTGAGAAGGCCTGGATACCTACAGATTCATCAGCTGGCACAGGAACTCTGTCCCAGCCAGTTGGAGGGTGTCCCCCATAGGGGGAGACATCTGTCTGTGTGCGGGACTTAAAATGAGGAGGCGGAAAGGTGTCCCCATCACACACCATCTCACACCAGCCCCACACCCACCCTCCAAGCCCTCTTTTGCTCACTGCAAAGTCACACGTGTAGGCGGGTGCATAAGTACCCCTGCCACCCTCCTCTCCCAACTTCCCCCAGCCAGAAACCAGCGGGGCGCTCCGGGGCCCCTCCTCTCTCCTCACCCCCCAGCACACGATGCTCAAGGTCAAGGCGGGGCGGGCATGGGGTTGGGGAAAGTGTATGGGAGGTCGCCCCGGCCCCTTTGTGCGGCGCCGCGGGCGCTCGCCCTCCGTCTCCTCCCCCAGGCCAGGAAGGAGGGGGAGGGGAGCGCGCGCTCTCCAGCCCGGGAGCGAGGGCGGGAGCGGCCGCGCGCCTGTCACTCCGAGCCCGCTGTCACCGCCTGGGGAAGGGGGTGGGGAGCACTGGGACCTGGGAGTCCGGGATCCCGACGGGTTGATGGGGGGATGAGGAGTGGAGGGAGAGAGAGAGGGAGGGAGAGAGATGGAGAGAACCAGGGTGGCAAGGAGACGGGCGAGACGGCAGGGAGCTAGGCGCGAACCCAGGCGTCTGGATTCCCAGGCACTGGGTCCAGTGAGAAGCTAAAGCACGGAGGAGGGCCGCGGACAGGGAGAAAGGGAGGGAATGCCCGGAGACCGAAGGCGTTCCCAGTACCCTCTCCCGAGGCATCCGGTCCCCAAGAGGATGCAAGATGCTCGAGTTAGATGTGTATGGCGGGGAGAGGGACGGATCTCACAGTCTAACATGACGGGGGCGTCGGGGCTCCTAGGACCTGAAGACCCCGGAGGGAGAAAAAGGGGAGACAACAGGAATCTAACTGGGAACCCCCGACGTCTCGGTTCCCACCCTGCGACTGCATGGGCCGAGGTCCCCGGAAAAAGAGGGGGTAAAGAGAGAAAGGTGCTTTAATGAGGGGGGGAAGGTGGTGGAGACCCTGGAAACTGAGGTCTGGACTTAGGTGTGCGAACTCCCAGCCCCTGACCCTAGACACGGAGCAGAAGATATGGAGGAAGAGGAGAGGGAAGCCCCTACCCCCACTCTGGGTGGGGAAACGGCCTCCGCCACCTCGCACGCCCCGCACCACATTCCTTCACTGACGACGACAAAGAAGAGGCGCCGCCGTGACCCTGAAGGGGCTCCCGCCCCCAACCCCAGGGGGCTACAGGGGGTGGCCCCGGGGGTCCCTATTCAACTATCATCCGCGCACGGCATCCCGTTCCCCAGAGAGGGCGAGGAAAGGGCGTGGGAGATGGAGGGACATGGACTGCGGGGACACTCACGACTTGAGCGGGTTCTGAATGGCGGTGGCCATGGCCCGCTCGGCTAGGCCGCCTCCGGCCCGGGGCGTCGCTGCCGCCGCGCGCGGGCCCAGCCCGGCCTGCACCGCCCGCTCTGTCGCCCAGCGCGCTACGATTTCATTCATTCTTAGGGCTGCGGCGCGAGCGGAGCGGGGCGGGCCGAGGGCGGGGCTCGGCCAATCCCCGCGCCTCCCGGCGCACGACGGGACGTGGAGTCTAGGGGCGCGCGGCGGCGCCCGAGGGCGCCCCTGACCGGACTACACGTCCCAGGGGGCGTCGGGAGGACCGCGCGCCCATTGGCTAATGGGGATACAGGGAGGGGACACAGGGAGGGGTTAGGCTCGCCCCAGAGCATCCTTGTCTCCTCCCTGGGGTGCTCCATTCCCAGCTCCGGCTCTCCAACCTCCAGGCACCGCGGACACGGGAGCAGGTGGTCCCTGGCTTCTGGGTCTCCCCAGGGTATGTGGACAACCACAAGCTCTGTCGTGGATTCTTGTCTATGCCTGCTTGTCTAGGTGTCTCCTCCGTGTAAGCCAGCCTGTGAACAAGCACAGGGGTTAATAATCAACGCCTTTGTTCATTTACTGAGTGTCTACTATGTGCCAGGCACTCTTCTAGGCATTAGGGATACAGCGGTGACCAAACAGACAAAGTCGTTGCCTTCAAGGAGCTGACCTTCTAGTAAAGAAAGACAGATGATAAACAAGAAAGTAAATAAGATCATTTTAGAGCTACAAGTACTATAAAGAAAGGGGTGGCTTCTCTGAGGAGGTGACATTTGAGCTGACCTGAGAAACTACCAGCCATGTGATATAAGGGGAAGGGGGACAGGCTTGGCATGTTCAACAATCAGTAAGAAGGCTGGCGTAACTGGAGCAGAGTGAGTGAGGGGTGGGGAGACAAGACTGGGGAGAGCGAGGATCCAGATCACACAGGGCCTTGTAGGGCCTTGTAAAGAAAATAGACTTGTTCTAAGTGCGATGGCCCTTGACTTCCCTCTTCATTTTCACACACGCGCCAAGCCCATCAGCAAATCCTGTTATCTCTACATTCACCGAATAAATCCAGGACCCACCCACACTTCAAGCCTACTGTTCACCATCGTCTCCTGCCAGGAGAGCTCCATATCTGTTCTTTCCATGGCAGCCAAAGTAGGCTCTCTAAAACGAGTCCCCAACCCCCTGGGGGCCACGAACTGGTACCGGTCTGTGGCCTGTTAAAAACCGGGCCACACAGCAGGAGGTGAGTGGCAGGTGATCGAGCAAAGCTTCCCCTGTATTTGCAGCCGCTCCCCAGTTCTAGCTCCGCCTCAGATCATCAGACATTGGATTCTCATAGGGGCACCGGTGCCTGGTGCCAAAGAAGGACCACTGCTCTAAAATATATGGCATCAACCTGCTCTCTGGCTCAAACCCTCCACAGCCTATTTTCACAATTAGAATAAAATTCAAAGCCTTCACTATGCTCTCAAGGCCCTACTGGATCCCCTCTCCAACCCTTATCGAATTTCCAACCTCATTGCCCTCTTTCTTGCCCTTGGTTAACTTTGCTCCAGCCACACTGGCCTCTTCTCTGTACCTGGAACGTTCCAGTCCTGCTTCAGCTACAGGAACTTTGCACGTGCTGTCCCCTCTGCTAGAATGTTCCTCCCTCAGACACCTGCATGGCTCCATTCCTACTCTTATTCGGGTTTCGAATTCAATGTCACCTCCTCAGAGACAACCTCAGCTAAAATAGCACCCCCCATAACCCTTTGTCCTCTGAAATGCTTTATTTTTCTTCCAACAACTTATCGTAGTTTGTCATCATGTTATAGACCTACTTAGTTATTTGATTTATTGTCTATCTCCACCCATTAGGATATTAGCTCTATGAAGATGGGGACTACTGCTCCACCCACTGTCATCTCCCCAGTGCCTGGAACAGGACCTGAAAAATAGAAGGTGCTCACTAATCATTGGTTGAATAAATGAATCAATTAGTCATTATGCTCTGTGTCTCTCCCCACCATCGAGATCTGAGACAAGCAACCAGCAGGGAGAGAGCAGGGTGGGCTCCAAGCTGTGCCCTCCCACACGCGGACACTTGGACAAGCTGAAGGGGGTGAGGATGGGGCTGTATTAAGGAAACCTTCCCAGCAGAGGGTCTGGAGCTAAAAGGCAAAGGGAAGGGAGAGCTTTGCAGGCACATTCACTGGTTTCTAATTATGTTCTCTGGCTCTATGTGGGCATGCTGAGGACACAGCAGTGACGTGTCTGATGGCTCTGCCTTAGGCTTTGCCTTAAGTTCACAGTCCAGCATGGGACACACCACACAACAATAACCAGTAGGAGAGGCCCAGGGTCAGGGCTGGGACAGGGAAGTGCAGGGGGGTGTGGGAGCCCAGGGAGGCTCCTGACCCAGCCTGGGGGCCAGGGAAGGGCTTCTTAGAGGAGATTCCAGAGGAATCTTTCTGAGTCATGACCTCCTGACCTTTCCAGACACAGGGCAAGTCCCTGTTTTGACCTCTTAGAGCCCTAATACCTGACCTTCTTGTCACCCAAATAGTGATCCTGGAAGTCCCAACCTTTGGTCACTTCTAACCCTGAAACCCAAACATTTTGCCACCAGAGGGCACTGTGGCCCAGTCTTTTTCCAGCACAGGCTGCTCCTGAATCCTCAGACCCGGGAAAGATACCGTTTGGACCACGGGGCCAGCCAGTGGAGACACTGGTCCTCTACTCTGAGCCTCAGACCCTGCCTGGGGCCTTTTCACCAGGGTCTGACTCCCTCCTCACAAAGACTCCTGGGGAATCGATAAGAGACCCTCTATCCCAGACCCCTGGGGGCCCAGCTTGGGCCTCTGAGGACACCAGTACTAACCCTCACCCATGCCTCTCTTCCCCACTAAGCTTCAGCAGACACGGCCCTCTCCTGAGGTGCCTTTGAGACGTTCAGACATGACCTTCAGAAATCTCCTCCCCGGATGGGATACTGAGGCATAGAGGAAGTAAGGCTGGGGTCACATAATACCAGGGTAATGAAAATAATGATTAATAACGATAGTACATAAGGTCCCATTGATTTAGTTCTTCCTGTGTGTCAGGACCTGTATGGAGCTTTTTATAGGTTTTCCATCACTGAATCATACAGACCACATTTAGGAAGCAGGAGCTGTCACCTTAATATCACTCCAGCATCAGACAAGGAAACTGAGGCTTCTGTTTCCTTCTGTTTCCTCCGATCAGGGCAGGGAGAGCTGGAATTTGAACCAGGGTCTGACTCAGAAGCTAACACCTCACACCTCCTCCCTGTGCTACTGGGGTGGGGGGGGCTTGCTGACTTTCTGTGTCAAAATCTGCTCAGGCCCTCTATGAAAACGTCACTCCTACACACCTCCCCCCACCCCTGCCCAGTCCTAGGGATTCAGGGTCTCCGAGGCAGATCTCAGGTTCTGTCATTAACAAGCCCCCAAGTCTTTATAATGACCACAAAGGCCTGAGATCCACTAGGCAAGCGTTTGGGGACACAGAAAGAAGAAACAAAATATAGTTGAAGGGGTGGTTCTCAAGCTGGCGTGGGGTGAGGTGGGGGTACCGGGTCGTACTGGAGGCCATAGAGCTGTGGTGGGGCGCGGGTTCCGCGGTCCTACTTCTTGTGCTCCCCGTGGTTCTGCCGCAACTTCCCGAAACTCTCTGGGACTTCGTGTTCTCATCCGTTAAATGGAAGTGACAGTTCCAACCTCACAGGTTCACGGCGAGGATGCTGTAGGTCCACGTAAAGCACTTAGAACAGTGCCTGGCACCTTTGAGCACATAATAATACTATCCGTGGTCATAAATTCCTGTGGCTGAGTTTTTCACACATAATCTCCACAGCCCAGTGGACGGTATTATTGTCATCCCCTGAGGGGTGCAGTCTCCGGTTGGAGTTCGCTGATAAATGAAGAGGCCTGGACTGGAACTCGGGTGTGCTGCCGTGATGGGGCTGTGAGAAGAGTCGGTCTCTGAGCACCCTGACTTCTGCCAGGCACCGTGCGAACCAACCACACACATTCCTGCAGCCCTCACAACAATCCTGAGTGGGGACCGAGGTGAGACCACGGCAGCAGGGTCGTTAAACCGGGGGGAAGGAGTTTGGGTTTGATTCTAAGGGCGGGGGAAGCCAGCGGAGGGTTATAGCTCTCTGTTTTGAGCCTCATGGTTACGCGTGTGGAAGCCCAGACTGTCGGGGCAGGTGGGAGCAGGGAACCCTGGGAATGGGCTGGGGGTAGCGGAGGACAGCGTGACAGTTCAGGTGGGAGGATGGGGTCAGGGTTTGAAATTTTCATAAAATGTGAAAAAAGAGTGTTCCAGCAAAAAGGTGAAGGGGGATAATTGAAATAAGGATGACCGTGCACTGACTATTGTTGAAACAGGATGATGGGTGAGTGGGGATCAGTGTACTATTTTCTCCACTTTGTGTACGCTTGAAGATTTCCAAAATAAACACCTAAAATTAATGATTCTGTTCAATGAAGGAAACGTGAATATAATTAATAGGCAAGTGAATGAGAGAAGACTCACCATGTCTGAAACTGACAAAGATTAATATCAAGAGTATTCCAAGAACCCTTACAGATCAACAAGACAGCCACCCTCCAAGAAAAAGAGTGAGCACAGCATACGAATGCTGAAATGTCAGGAGACCCAGAAAAGTGACAAGCATAGGAAAATATGCTCAAAATCACTAGTACTCAGAAAAATAGAAGTTAAAACAACAGCGATATGGCTGTCCACCATAAAATTCCCTGTAACTTTTCTATATGTTTGAAATTTTTCATGATAAAATATGGGAGGAAAACAATGAGATATCACTTGGCACCTAGGAGACTGACAAAAATTAGAAAGCTGGATAAATATGCGGGGACCCGGGAGCCCTCTCACTGTGGGCAGGAGTGTGGCCAGGGCCAGCCATTCTGGAGGCATGAGCACCTTCCCTCCTACGGAGAAATTAAGCATACGCAGAGCCTGCGACACAGAAACTGTGCTCCTAGGTGGCATGCTTAGAAATTCTCCCACGGGTGTGTTGGGGAGGTGCCAAGGAGGCCCACTGAGCGTAACCTGTGATGGTGGCACCTGGAGGTGGCCTGGCTGCCCCTGGGTTCCACCCTGAGAGAGTGGGCAGGAGAACTGTGGGGACACACAGCAGGGAGTCTTGTGTGGCAGTGAGGAGGTGGGATGACATATGCACAGAGCAACATGGATAGAGCTTTAAAATACAGTGCTGAGGGACAAAAGAAATAGAGTGGGGTACATCATATAATTCCAATGTGATCGATTAGAAGCAACGCATGCAATACGTCAGTACACATTTTGCAAGAGCACATATAAACAAAAGATACCGTGGAGTGAGGTAGACAGGCTGGATCGTCCAGCGAATACCCAGGAGCAAGAGCTCCTCTTACCCCAAGTCCAGCCTCCTAGCAGAGTGGCGCCTTTGGCGATGAAATGCTGCCAGCCCACAGGGTTTTGGGCTCAGGGACCTGCCACTTTGGAGAGGCAATTATTAGCCTGCTGCTGGCCCTTGACGGGGAAAGATCACCTCATGGGAGTGAATGTTGAAATTTCAGAGCTGGCATTCCCATCCTTCAATAGTTCTCTTATCGGGAGAGACAAATACATTTCCATTATGAAAAATGGTGTTTTTCATGGGCTAGCTGTCTGGTCCGCCAGAGCCCTCCTCCCCCACACCAGGATGGAATGTTAGAGATACACCTTCACAGAGTACCACCCCATGGAAAAAAAATATAACCAATTAGCCGCAAGTTCCATTTATATGCCAGACAGGGACAAGCCCCAAGAATGGGCCACATTTTGAAGAAAGCAGCTGGAATGAATAAGCAGATTGAGTTGGGTGGCCATGATATCTGTAGTAGCCTGCTGGAACCTTGCTCCAACTCCCCATGTAATAAAAACTGCCATAGAGGACTGGAGTGTCCAACGAGGAATTCAGTGGAGACACATAGGAGCCCCTATGCTTGAAGAGCTGTACTCCTGGCCTTGCTGGGTGTACTTCTAAGTGGACTGCTGGCTTGAGGCAGACTTGGCTGTATCGATCATGGCCCCAAAAAGAAACAGAGGGCCAGTAAATTAGGATAACTTAAGGTAACTTCTAATAAAAGGGCTATTTACAGAGCCATGAGCGCGATGGAGGGAATCACTCTAGAGCTACTGGCAGTGGAACAGCAAGCTTACGCTTCATGATCTTCCCATGACTGAGGAGTGGATGGTGGAGAAAGGCAGACAGGATTGTCTGGTGAATGACCTGGAAGCTCGAGTTGCCTGACAATAGCTGACCAACAGAAAGGACTTCCTCCCCCTTCCCTAGAGGGAGAGGCTTCCCATGGGACCCTCGGCAGCCCCAATAGAAACCACACCCCCTTTCAGGTGAATCACTGCTCTTCTTCTCCTGTTCTAGCCATATGATCCAATTGAAAGCTGTCATTCTGTATGTGACTCCACCTCCTTGTCATAGTGATTGGTTCAGAGGTAGGACAGGACCCAGGCTGGGCCAATTAGGGTCCTTGTTGAGAATTTTCACACTGGGCCTAAGAAGAGAAGTCCTTAGTTCAAAAATGACATCTGTTGCTGGCAACCAAAGAATCCTAGTGGACACGTTCTAAGTCTCTCCAAGTCTCTACACCTCTCAGTGATACATTCATTCATTGATTCAACAAATGTATACCAACTAGGTGTCCATGGTGGGCCTTGGGGCTATAGCTGTAAAAGAATCCTCACACTCATCCTTGGAGTATGATAATTTCCAGCCATAGGAGAAAGGGAGAAGCAGGTCTGAGAGAATTAAGTTGGAAGTCAGAGACATGGTCCAGTCCGTACTTAGCAGAGTGGAGCTGTCTTGTGGTTAAGGGTATGGGCTCAGGAGTCAGATTGCCAGTGTTTGACTCTCTTTGCAGGTGAATGACCTTCTCTGTGCCCCAATTTCCTCATCTGTAAAACTGAATAGCAACAGGGATTATGTCATCCATTCATTTATCTATTCTACGAATATTTATCAACTATCTACCATGTGTCAGACACTGTTTTAAGGACTGGGAATTTAGCAGGGAAAAAAAAAAAAATCCCTGCCCTCCTGGAGCTGATATTCAAGAGGGAGGGGACAAACAAAAAAATACGTTTAAAATAAATTCTAGGGAGACTTCTGCTTCTGGCCAAGATGGAATAATAGGAACTGGATTTGCCTGAGACAAGTGGAACAATAAAAACAGACAAAATACATAATACAATTGTTTTTGGAGGTACAGGATATCTGACAATGAAGGACGATGAGCCCTGAGAGATGGAATACAATAAAGCCAGTCTTACAATTGTCCAGGCACTGCCTGGGGGAGCGTTACCAGGCTGGGAGGCAGGGAGAAAAAACCCTGGTGGAATTTGGCAGAATATGCTACCCCAAACACACCTTTATGGCATAGGATAATTTTGAACTAGAGGCAATTAAGAAGAAGCACATAAAAGAAAAGCTCTCTGCTTTCCCTGATTTGCCTATAAGCAAGACATAAATTTGTAAATGTTGCCTCCTCCCCTCTCTACCAGGAAGAACAGAAGTTCATCACCGAACAACTTGAGACCCTCAGCATCCCAGACCCAACCAGAGGAATCTGCATGACAAATCTTATTATTTAGCCTTTATTTTCTATGATTTCCCCCATATATTTACCCTCCCACAATTTGCTACTCTAGAAACTCAAAGTCCTTTTCCTTTGTTTTGTCGCTTCTCTAAAAAGTTATTGCTCTGCCTCCAGTCAAGGTGGTGGAGTAGGTAAATGGCTGTGCTGGCCTCCTACCATGACCACATCAAAATTACAGCTAAACTACAGAACAACTATTGAGAAATGCCTGAAGTCTATCTGAACAGAAGTCCCATAGCTAAGGATATACAAAAGAAGCCATATTGAGACTGGTAGGAAGGGCTGAGAGGCGAAATGGGCTGGCCCCACACCCACATATGGCAGTTAAAATTGGGAGGGATAACTCAGCTGCAGAGGTCACCCCTGAAAAGCGAATGGTCCCAGCCCCACACCAGGTTCCCCAGCCCAGGATTCCAGTGCCAGGGAGAGAAGTCCCCACAATTTCTGGCTATGAAAACCAGTGGAGATTGTGCCTAAGTGAGGAAGGCAGCTGGAATCCCAGGGGTGCCTCTTAAAGGGCCTGCACATTCACTTGCTCTGAGCTTCAGCTCTGGAGTAGCAGCTCGAAAGACCATATACATACAAGAAGGAACTGAGTTGTCTGGCTTCAGAGTGAGGGCTGAAGAACCATTGTTCCCTCGTTGATTCCTCCTCCCCCACCAGCCTGCATGTGCAGCAACCATATATAAATCCCCATCAACCTGGCTAATACTATTCACCCTACTCTGGTGATTTCCTGAGACTCTGCCCCACCCAACTGTAGGCCCACCCAAGCCACTTCCAGTGGCTTTCCTATACAAATGATCAATCTCATCTCATGCTGCGGACTTTCCTAAAATCTCTCAAAGGTTCTCAAACCCCATATAAGCAGTATTTGGCCTCAACATAATCCGTACCTCTTCTAAGCAGCCCCAAGCCTGGCACTAGTGCCAGCCAGCCTCAGTTCACAGCTTAGCATCTTCCAGGCAGCTCCAAGCCCAGCATGAGTGGCGACTATCTGCAGGTCACTTTGTATATTATAAAAGTGGCCCCAGGCAGGGCACAAGCAGCAGCTGACCTCTGCCTGCACGAGATCACTCCCCCAAAGAGGTCCCACGACCAACACATGTGGTGACCAACTTTGGACCATACCAGAGCACCACTCAACCACCTTCACAAATGACACCCAAAGGGCAGACATGGCAGACACCATAGCCCCACTGAAGTGAATCCTGCTCCATATGATCAGCCCCTGTACAACAGCACCTCTACTGTAGTCACAGACAGTTCTCACAAGTAGTCAGCCTGAGGGCCAATCCCTCCCACTGATGTGCAAACAGCAACCAAGTCTCAACTACAACAGCAGGGCAAACACAATCCACACAAGGAACAAACATGGAACCACTGGGCCCCACAGGACACCTACTACATAAGGTCACTCTACTAAGAACAGGACATATAGTGGCTCTATCTAATATTTAGAAACAAACACAGGGAAGCAGACAAAATGGAGAAACAAAAAAAACATGTCCCAAATGAAAGAACAGAACAAAGCACCGAAAGAAAGAAAGAAAGAAAGAAAGAAAGAAAGAAAGAAAGAAAGAAAGAAAGAAAGAAGGAAGCTAAATAAAATGGAGATAAGCAATCAACCAGATGCAGAGTTCAAAAAACTGGTTATAAGGATGCTCACTGATCTCACTGAGAACTTTGACAAAGAGATAAGAAACATAAAAATGGAGATAGAAAACATTAAAAAGAACCAGTCAGAAATAAAGAATACAATAACTGAAATGAGGACTACATTAGAGGGAATTAACAGTAAATCAGATGAAGCAGAGGACTGAATCAGCAATTTAGAAGATAAGGTAGCAGAAAACACCCAATCAGAACAACAAAGAAAAAAAAAATCCAAAATATGAGGATAGTTTAAGGGGCCTCTGATACAACATCAACTGTACCGATATTTGCATCATAAGGGTACCAGAAAGAGAAGAGAGAGAGCAAGGAATTGAAAATCTATTTGAAGAAATAATGATGGAAAACTTCCCTAACCTGGTGAAGGAAATAACCATACTAGCCCAGGAATTTAAGAGAATCTCAAACAAGATGAACCCAAAGAGGCCCACACCAAGACACATCATAATTAAAATGCCAAAGGTTAAAGACAGAGAGAGAATCTTAAATGCAGCAAGAAAAAAGCAGTTAGTTACCTACAAGGGAGCTCCCATAAGACTGTCAGCTGATTTCTCAATAGAAACTTTGCAGGAAAGAAGGTCTTGGCACAAAGTATTCAAAGTGATGAAAAGCCAGGACCTACAACCAAGATTACTCTACCCAGACAAGAAAAAGCGAAGGGAGTTCATCACCACCAAACAAGTATTACAAGAAATTTTAAAGGGACTTCTTTAAGAAGGAAAAAAAGGATCAAAAATATGACTAATAAAATGGCAATAACTATATATCTATCAACACTTACTTTAGATGTAAATGGATTAAATGCTCCAATCAAAAGACATAAGGTGGCTTAATAGACAAGAAAACAAGACCCTTACATATGCTGCCTACAAGAGACACACTTCAGGTGGAAAGACAAACAGAAACTAAAAGTAAAGGGATGGGGAAAAAGTATTTCATGCAAATAGAAACAAAAAAGAAGCTTGGGTAGCAATACTTATATCAGACAAAATAGACTTTAACACAAAGGCTATAAGAGACAAAGGACATTTCACAATGATAAAGGAATCAATCCGATAGGAAGATATAACCCTTGTAAATATTTATGTACCAAACATAGGAGCACCTAAATATATAAAACAGATATCGATGGACATAAAGGGAGAGATCAACAGTAATCCAGTCATAGTAGGGGAGTTAAACGCACCATTGACACTAATGGACAGATCTTCTAGACAGAAAATCAATTAGAAAACAGTGGCCTTAAATAACACATTAGACCAGATGCATTTAATTGATATTTTTAAAGCATTTCACTCCAAAGCAGCATAATATACATTCTTTTCAAGTGCACATGGAACATTTTCCAAGATAGACCACATGTTAGGCCACAAAACAAGTATCAATAAATTTAAGAAGATTGAAATCATATCAAGCATCTTCTCTGACTACAATGGTATGAAACAAAATCAATTACAAGAAAAAAAATGAAAAATATACAAACACATGGAGGCTAAATAACATGCTACTAAACAATAAATGGGTTAACAATGAGATCCAGAAAGAAATCAAAAGATACCTTGAGACAAATGAAAATGAAAACACAACAACCCAAAATCTATGGGACACAGCAAAAGGGGCCACAGTGAAAGCAGTCCCAGGAGGGGAAGTCATAGCAATACAGGCCTACCTCAAGAAACAAGAAAAATCTCAAATAAATAATCTAAACTTACACCTAAAGGAAGTAGAACAGAAAACAAAGCTCAAAGTAAGTAGAAGGAAGGAAATAATAAAGATCAGAATGGAAATATACCAAATAGAGTCAAAAAAAAATTAAAAAGATAAATGAAACCAAGAGCTGGTTCTTTAACAAGATAAACAAAATTGATAAACTTTTAACCAGACATCGAAAGAAAGAAAGAAAGAAAGAAAGAAAGAAAGAAAGAAAGAAAGAAAGAAAGAAAGAAAGAAAGAAAGAAAAAAAGACCCAAAGAAATAAAAACAGAAATAGAAAGAGAAGTGACAATTGACACCACAGAAATACAAAGGATTATAAGAAAATATTACAAACAATTATATGCCAACAAACTGGACAAGCTGAAAGAAATGGATAAATCTCTAGAAACACAATCTTCCAAGGCTGAATTAAGAAGAAATAGAAAATCTGAACAGACCAGTTACTACTGACAAAATTGAATCAGTAATCAAAAAACTCCCAACAAACAAAACTCCTGGACCAGATGCCTTCGCAGGTGAATTTTACCAAACATTCAAAGAAGAAGTAACACCTATCCTTCTCAAATTATTCCAAAAAATATTTAAGAGGAAAGAAGCCTCCCAAGCTCATTTTATGAGACCACTATAACCCTGATTCCAAAACCAGACAAAGAAATTACAAAAAAAAATTTTTTTGAAGAAGGAGGAGGAGGAGGAGGAGGAGGAGGAGAAGGAGAAGGAGAAAAAGAAGAAGAAAGAAGAAAGAAGAAGAAGAAGAAGAAGGAAGAAGGGAGGAGGAGGAGGAGGAGGAGGAGGAGGAGGGAGGAGGAGGAGGAGGAGGAGAAGAAGAAGAAAGGCCAATATCGCTGATGAATATAGATGTTAAAATCCTCAAAAAAAATGTTAGCAAATCAAATTCAGCAATGTGTTAAAAAGATAATATACCATGACCAAGTGACATTTATTCCTGGGATGCAAGATTGGTTCAAGAAGTCAATTAATGCGATATACTCATAAACATAATGAAGGACGAAAAATCATATGATCATATCAATAGATGCAGAAAAAGCATTTGAAAAAAATCCAGCATCCATTTATGATAAAAACTCTCAACGAAGTGGGAATAGAGGGAATATACCTCAACATAACAAAAGCCACATATGACAAACCTGCTGCTTACATCATACTCAACGGGGAGAAAAGCTAAAAGCGTTTTCCTTAAGATCAGGAACAAGACAAGGACGTCCGTGCTTACCACTTTTATTCAATATAATATTGGAAGGGCTAGTCACAGCAGACAAGAAAAAGAAAAGGCATCCAAATTGGAAAGGAAGAAGTAAAATTGTCATTATTCGTAGATGACATGATACTATATATAGAGAACCGAAAAGATTCCACCAAGAACAATTAGAACTGATAAATGAATTCAGTAAAATAGCAGGATAAAAAATTAATATTCAGAAATCAGTTGCATTTTTATATACCAATATGAACTATCAGAAAGAGAAATTAAGAAAACAATCCTATTTACATTTGCATCAAAAAAAAAAAAGAGACTTAGTAATAAATTTAACTAAGGAGGTAAAAGACCTGTACTCAGAAAATTATAAGACATTGAAGAAAGAAATTGAAGATACAAATAAATGGGAGCATATTACGAGCTTATGGATAGAAAGAATTAACATTGTTAAAATGTCCATACTATCCGAAGCAATCTATAGATTCAATGCAATCCTTATCAGAATACCAATAGCATTTTTCACAGAACTAGAAAAAAAATCCTAAAATTTATAGGGAACCGCAAAAGACCCCAAATAGCCACAGCAATCTTGAGAAAGAAGAACAATGTTGGAGGTATCACACTATCTGATATCAAACTATACTACAAGGCGATAGTAATCAAAACAGCACGGTACTGGCACAATAACAAACACATCGATCAATAAAACATAATAGAGAGCACAGAAATGCCTATATGCTCAATTAATCTATGACAAAGGAAGCAAGAATATAAAATGAGGTAGACAGTCTCTTCAATAAATGGTGTAGGGAAAACTGGACAGATACATGCAAAAAAAAAAAAAGAAAGAAAGAAAAAAAACCTTCTTGCACCACATACAAGAATACACTCAAAATGGATTATAGACTTAAATGTAAGACCCCAAACCATAAAACTCCTAGAAGGCAACATAGGCAGTAAACTCTTTGACATCATTCTTAGTAACATATTTTCTGATATATCTCCTTGGGCAAGGAAAACAAAAGAAAAAATTAACAAATGGGACTATATCAAGCTTAAAAGGTTTTGCACAGCAAAGGAAACCATCAACAAAATGAAAAGACAACCTACTGAATGGGAGAAGGTATTTCCCAATGACATATCTGATAAGGTGTTACTAACCAAAATTTATAAAGAACTCATACAACTCAACACCAAAAAAAAAAAAAGCAATCCAATTTAACAATGGGCAGAGGACCTGAATAGATATTACTCCAAAGACGACAAAGAGATGGCCAATAGATATATGAAAAGATGTTCAATGTCACTAATCATCAGAAAAATGCAAATTAAAACCACAATGATTAGTCACTTCACACCTGTCAGAATGGCCATCATCGATGAATCAGCAAAAAACAAGTGTTGATGAGAATGTGGAGAAAAGGGACCCCTCGTGCACTGTTGGTGGGATTGGAAATCAGTGCCGCCACTATGGAAAGCAGTATGGAGGTTCCTCAAAAAGTTATGAACCAGCAATTCCACTTCTGGGCATTTATCCAAAGAAATCCAAAACACTGATTCAAAAAGATACATGCTTCCCTATGTTCACTGCTATTTACAATAGCCAAGATATGAAAGCAGTTAAGTGCCCATCAATTGACAGTTGCATAAAGAAGATGTGGTACATACACATAATGGAATATTACTCAGCCATAAAAAAGAATAAAATGTTACCATTTATGACCACATGGATGGACCTAGAGGTATGCTAAGGACCTAGAGGGTATTATGTTAAGTGACATAAGTCATACAGAGAAAGACAAATACCATATTAGCTCACTCATGTGTGGAATCTAAAGAACAAAATAAAAGAACAAACAGGAACAGATTTAGAGATAGAGAGAACAAACCGATGGTTGACAGATGAGTGGGGGGTTCGGGAATGGGTGGGAAAGAAGGACAAGATGGCAGTTACAAGACAGACACAGGGACGTGGAGTACAGCATAGGGAATATAGTCAGTAATACTGTAATAACCATGTGTGGTGCCAGGTGGGTACTAGATTTATTGGAGGGATCACTTCGAAAATTATATAAAAGTCTAACCACTATGCTGTACACCTGAACTAATAGAGACTAATATTTAATGTCGACTGTAATTGAAAAATAAAAAACTACCACTAGTACTAAAGCAAATTTTTTCAATTACTTTTCAGTAAATGGCAGTAACTGTGGTCATTTGGCGGACACAGGGCACGTGCTGCAGCAAACGCAGCGCAGGAAATCATACCGTATCCTAGACCTTTAGTCGCTTTTGCTCGTGATGACCTTCCGTGATCTGGAGCCTTCGTTTTACATAAAATTGGACTTCTTAAAGAACTTGTCCTTCTTCGGGTTGCCACCCATTGCCATAAAGGCCTAGTTGTGGTACATCTCAGGGATATCTGTCTTTTTAGAGAAAGAGATGATTTCTTCTTGCTGAACTCTTTCGAGGAGCTCGAATTTGGGTGAAAGCCCACTTTCAAGCCCTTTATTCGCGCAAACATCTGCTTCACGTCTTCCTCCCTCCTCCAACATTCCCCATAAAATTCATGTCTTTGGGGTTTTTTTGGTTGGTTTTTGTTTTGTTTTGTTTTGTTTGCTTAAACAGAAATAAATTTTCTCACAGTTCTGGAGACGAAAAGTCAAAAATCAAGGTGCCGTCAGAGTCAGTTTCTGGCGAGGTCTTTTTCCTGGTTTATCGATGGCCACCTTCTTGCCGTCCTCACGAGGCTTCTCCTCTGTGTGCGTGAGCGAGAAAGAGAAAATTCGCATCTTTTGGCTTTGTAGGTCTCTTGAAGACCAAGCAGCTTATTCTCTGGGACCGCATCGGAAAGGCCCATTTCCTCCAGTTTGCAACGCCTGGAAAGTTCGCAGTCCCTCGTGTGGGTCTGTTCTCGAAGATCCTCCCTGTTTGTACAAATGAGCATTTCTTGGAGCTTTACAAAGTCACAATGGCTTTCATTTTCCACTCGTACAACACCCAAGGGGAAAGGAGGGCTTTGACCATCTTATTTCCAACTTTCATCCCAACCATACTTTCTACAACAGCAAATGGCAAGTGTCCATTTCTTGAAGCATTGATTATAGTGACAGTTTCACCATTGGTTGGGAATGGGTATATCTGGATACCACTGCTGACCAATTCACTTATGAGCTTGATCTTAAACTTCTGTAATTCAGTTTTAAAAATTGCATCTGCTTTGGCAATCAGTGGAAAGCTCTTTGTCCTTAAGAGATCGAGTGTCTTCAGAGCGTGGCCTGTTGGGAAGATGAAGGAGAGGCACACGTGGATATAAGAACCGTGGTAGTTAAAGAGAAAACGCTTAATCTTCAGTTCCTCTTGGCGACAGGCTTCAAACTGAGCATCTACATGTCGGCCATGAGTTGGTAGCTTTCTTCTTTGTTTATTTGGTCACCAAATCCCACTGTATTCACAACTTTCAATTTCAAGCCAACATTACTTTCTTGGAGTTCGTAGGTCTGAGCTTTAAATCTAACATGTGGGTAAAAATGTGAGGATCCATGGTTTTCAAAATTAGTATTAAATGATGTATGGATCAGCATCGATTTTCTAATTCCAGTCTCCCCAACACAGAGAATATTAACACAGAAGCCTTGCTATTGATCAGCTGATCAGGCAAACTCTCAAAACCAACATGGCCAGACATAGTTAAAAAGAACTCATATTTTTCCTTTTTTTTTTAACCTCTATTCATCATCAGACACTCGGGAGGTCATGCAAGTTTTTGTTGTCATGCGAGACTGAAGGAGCCTGTGCCACGCCACCTCAGAGGTCGTGGTCTGGAGTGGGAGCTGAGCAACGTGGGCCGAGGGAGCAGCTCAGTGGCGGAGGGAGCCAAGAGGGGCCAAGGAGGGCTTGACGATAAGCTATGTGACAAGGCAACTGAAACATTTAAAGATTATACCTGTATCTCTAGACTCTATGATCTAATACCTACACATGTTTACTGTTGACTGTCGGTTTCAGTAACAATGCAAGCAAGAAGACAGCAGTATTTTTTAAAGTATTTCAGTTAAAAACCAAAACTGTCAACCTAGAATTCGATGCCCCAGAAAATAGCTTTCAAGAATGAAGGCATTAAATGAAATATGATTCAGTCATAAAAAGAAATGAAGCACGGATACCTGCAGCAGTGGATGAACTGGGGATGTTCCCAGTGAGGCGAAATAAAGACAAGTCAGGGAGCCGCCAGACAGGTCAAAATGAACCACCACAATTCTTCGAGACTAAGGTCCATTCTGCTCCCTCTGGTACCAGGAATGCAGCCTGTCATCTGCAAGGCCACCAGTGACCTGGGGAGCAGAGAGAGGGGCCAGGGAGAGTTAAAATGCACATAGCTTTCTTAACAAGGCTTAGCTGTTTGTTTGTTTGTTTGTTTTCCTTAACTAAACGTTCACCAGGCTGCTGTAAACTTTTGATTAATTTCCAGAGTTCCGATAAAATCGATTCTGACGGTTGTTGCCAGTTTTCTTCACTGCTTTTGTGGAGGAATGGACTTTTAGATTTCCCTATTCTGCCACTTTTACCGACATCACTCCCCTACGTCCTTTTCTGCCATGGGATTTTGCCTCTGCCCCATCAAGAGATGAAGTCTAGCTCCTCTCCCTTGGGTTCTGGACTGGCTTTAGTGACTCAGCTGTAACCAATAGAATGGGATGGAAGTGACACTGCATCACTAAGAAGCTTAGGTCAAAAGAGAGCTTAGTGCTTGACTTCTCAGAACACTTTCGGAAGGCTGCCATGCTGCGAGGAAGCTCAAGCTACATGGCGAGGCCACGTGGCCTTTGTGTCATTCCAGTCACCAGACATATGAGTGAAGAAGCTTTCAGATGAGCTCACACTCAGCCGTTTGAGCCGCCCCAGCCACACAAATCCTCCCAGCGGAGGCACCAGATATTGTGGAGCAGAGACAAAACATTCCTGCTGTATCTGTTTCAATTCCTGACCCACGGAATCATGAGCATAATAAAATGGTGTGGCACCATCTCACTCAAGGTAAAAGGACAAAGTCCTCGTTGTATCTCATAAAATTCCACACGATTTGACCCTATTGTCTCTCCGATCTTGGCTCTGCCCACTCTCCCCCTTACTCACTCTGTTTCAGTCACACGGGCCTCTTCACGGCAGCTGACAAGCAGCATACTCCTACCTCAGGGCCTTTGCACTGGCTGTTCCTTCTCCCCAGAATAGTCTTCCCCTAGATATCCCCCTCTCTTTCTCAGGTTCTTTGCTCAAATGTCCAAGTGATGCCTCTCTGGCCACCTGTATTAGTTTCCTATGGCTGCTGTAACATATTACCACAAAAAAGTGGCTTAAAACATCACAAATCATCTTACAGCTCTGAAGGTCAAAGTTTGAAATGGTGCTAAAATCAGGATGTCATCAGAGCTGTGTTCCTTCTGGAGGCTCTATGGAGAACATAGTCACAGGACCTGGGGATTAGGACGTGGACATTTTAGGGGCCATTTTTCTGTCTGCCACACTACCCCATTGAAAACTGCAACCTTCCCCATCCCAGCACGTCTGCTCACTTTACTCTGTTTAATTTGTTTACCCCTGTTTAATTTTTTTCAATAATTCTTATCACCTTCTAACATATATAATTTGCTTATTTATGGTACTGTTTATTATCCATTTTTCCCTGCTGGAATGTAAGCTCCTCATATATATAACCTGTCACCTAGAACAGTGCCAGACATAATAGCTGCTCAAAATGATCTATGAATGAATGAATGAATGAATGAATGAATGGGTTCCTCTCCAGATGCGTGGACCATGACCCATTCCAACCTGCAGTGTATGGGGGCCCCACTTCTCTATGCCCAGGCCAGTCATCTATCCAGTTCACTCACTGCGTCTTACTTACCACATACTGGGTGTGTGCTTACTGGTCTGTGCCATTGCTCAATGCCACTGCTACTTTTGCCAATACTTGGTATTATCCAGCTTTCTCATTTTTACCCAATTAATAGATATTAAATAATATCTCATTGTTGTTTTAATTTGCATCTTTTGGCTTACTATTGACTTTGAGTATTTCCTAACGTGCTGGTAAGTGGTTGGGCTTCCTGTCCTCTCTATGGTCTGTTTCTGTCCTTTGTGTATTTTTCTACCGGGGTCGCTGTCCTGCGATGTTGATTTGCAGGAGTTCCTTATAGTTTCCGAATTTCACTCACTCATCTGTTTTAGATGCTACAAATATCTTCTCTCATTCTTTCCATCAAATATTAATTTTGTCTACGATATCTTTCCTTGAACAGAAACTCTTAATTTTGACATGATCAAATTCATCAGACTTTTTTCATCAAAGCATTCACACTTCTGAAGTTTTCTTTTAGAAGTCTGCCTCCATCCCCAAGCCACCATTCCTGTTATAACTGGCAGTGTAACGCACTATGCTAAATTCAGCAGTACCAAACCATTTATTACACATATCTTACAGTTCTGGGAGTGACTGGGCTCGGCTGAGCAGTCCTCCTTTGGGGTCTCTTATGACATTGCAGCCAGATGGTATGTAGGGCTGGAGTCACCTCCCTCATATGTCTAGCAGTTGATGCTGGCTGTTGACCAGAACACAAAGCCTCTCACGTGGGCTTCCTCACGGCATGGCAGCTGGACTCCAAAAGCGAGGATGCCAAGAGAACCAAGCTGAAGCCTTTAAGACCTAGCCTCAGGAGTCACTGTTATGCGCTGAATGTTGTGGCTCCCACTCCAAATTCGTATGTTGAAGCCCTAGCCCCTAATGTGATGATACTTGGAGATGGAGCTTTTTAAGTGGTAATCAGGGTTTGGGGGGATGGGGGATGGGTGAAAAGGATGACGGGATGAAGAAGTACAAATTAGTAGTTACAAAACAGTCAGAGGATGTAGAGTACAATATAGAGAATATAATCGATATTATTGTAATGGCTGTGTTTCATGCCAGACAGTGCTAGAATCGGGGGGATCACTTCATAAATTATATAAACGTCTACCCATTGTGCTGTATGTCTGAAACTAATATAAAATTTAAAAAAGAGGTAATCAGGGTTAGATAGGGTCGTGAGAGGACCCTAGTCTGATAAGAAGAGCCTGGTCTCTTTCTGACATGTGAGGACACAGTGAGAAGGCAGCCGTCTGCCGGCGAGGAAGACAGGCCTCGCCAGAACCCGCCCCTGCTGGTGCCCCGATTTCAGACTCCTGATGTCTGGAACTGTAAAAAAATTGATTTCTGTGGTTTAAATCACCCAGTGAACGGTATTTCGTTTTGGCGGTCTAAGACAGTCACTCAGTGCCGCTTCCACCCTATTTTGTGTTAGAGGCAGGTCACTGAGGCTGGTCTGTTTACAGGACAAGGTGACTAGAACATCACCTTTGACAGGAAGTATAGCAAAGAACTTGTATACATGTTATAGTGTTATTCTCATCCAGTTTCTTTTGTTGACTCCATATTTTTATTCTTTACATTTAGGTCTTTATTTCATTTGGAGTCTACCTTTGTATACAGTGTGAGTTAAGTATTTTTTTCTCCATATAGTGATCCCGTTTTCCCAAAGCCTCAAAGAACAACCCAATCGCCCCCCACCCCCACCCCTACCCCCAATGGAATGGCAGTGCCATCTCTATCATTTTGTTATGTCCCTACACATGCCTGGGTCTGTCTGAGTCTGTTCTGTTTCTTTGGTGTATTCATCTTGCACAAATACCACACTATTTTTATGGCTGTGGCTTCATATCTGGTTAGGCAAACGCTCCCCTCTTTTCCTTTTTAATGTTGACTTAGCGATTTGCACATCTTTATTCCTCCACACAAATTTCAGAATAGGTTTATCAAGTACCTCAAAACATTCGTCTTCAATTTCGATTGAGATTGCTTTGAATTTGTTGGCTTATTTGGAGAGAACTGACCCATTAAGCTATTCTAGTCAAGGGCAGGAATGGTGTCATTTTTTTTTTTTTAGAGTATTTTCTATATCTTTTATCAGCATTTTAATGTTTTTTTCATCGAGGGCTTATGCATCTTTGATTAAGTTGATAAACTATAGTTTTCGTTGCTATTGAAAACTACCATTTTTAAGTTCTGTTTGATTGGTTATTACGGTGTTGGTGAATGATGTTTATTTTTATAGATTGACCTTATATCGATCATGATAATCTTTTAGTTAAAAACCTTCATGCCCTTCTTTATAATGAGGGCGAGAAGTAGTTCTAAAATATTTTTGCCTGTTGTAAATACCAGTCATATCATCGATACAGGCCCATTTCTAGTATTTATCATTCTAATCAGCAAAGCCGCTGGTGCTGATCAAAGATAAAGATGGGTGAGTGCTTTGTAGTATTTTCGTTGGAGCCTGCTCTTTTAATGTAATGTCAGCTGACCACCCCTGGGGTAACTGACCATTGGGGTGTAGTTGAAAACCAACTCCAACAGCCACGAGGGGGCGCGGAGGTCTCATTTCTACAGGAGAAGGGTTTCTGTGTGCGGAGTGGGTGGCCACCAGGGGGCACTGTTATCAGGCAAGCACCTACTGTGTGCCAGACTCTATTTTCGACATTAGTAATACAGCCATACTCAAGGCAAGCGAAGAGCTAATATTCTGAAAGTGGCGGAGTGTAGACAGACGAAATGATAGATAGATAGTTTCAGGGTGTAATAAATTCTTTGGAGAAAATAAATCAGGGTGACAGGATAGTGACTGAATGGCTCCGTACATAAGGGGCTGAAGGACACGTCTCTGAAATTACATCTTAATGAGGATAAGGGACTCTGGGAGAAGAGCGTTCTGGTCAGAGGACAGGTGTCTGTGGGTCCTGGAGGAGAAGAGCCTGCTGGAGTGGTGTGAGCGCAGGCGAGAGGAGAGACCAAGGCAGAGCAGTGATTGGGCAGAGCATGACGGCGAGGACTTCGGCTTCTGCTCTGAGGCCAAGGGGAGCCTGAGGAGGACTGTGATATGAAAGACCCGAGACAGGTTGTTACGTGAAGAAAGTAAGGTTAAGGCGGAGCTGGCGTCTGCCTGTGTGTAGAGGAAAAGTAGAATCAAGACTCGCACTTGTTTGTATTTGCATGTGGAGATCCTGGAACAATACCAAGAAAGTGATAAAAACGGTGACCTTTGGAGGAAAGAGAAGAGGGAACAGGAAGGATGGAGACTAAGGCGAGAGTGAGGAAAAGCTGCTGGCCGCTGACTGGGAAACAGACCACACACTCTTGGAGGCAGGGAGCCTGGTGGAGGCGAGGGTGGCAGACCAGGTACACTGTGCCCTTTGGGGCTTATCCATGTCACAAGGCCTGTGAGTTGGTGTTCCCGAGGACATCTTGCTGACCAGGGGTGGTGGCCGTAGGAGCTAATGGTCCAGCTCCTCCTTGCAATAATAATGCTTATTATGTGCCTGGCACTAGTGCATCGTCTGTGCATTCAAACCTCACGACAACCCTGGGAGGTAGGTACTGTTATAACAATCTTCATTTTACAGATATGGAAACTGAGGCACAAAGAGATTAAGTGACTTGTTCAAGATCATACAGCTAGGAAGTAAGACAGATGGCATTTGAATCCAGGCAGTAATGCCAGAGTCCATGCTGCTTCCCAATTCTTCTTTTGTAGCCTTGTCTCAGTCAAGTTGTATTGCCCTTTAGATAGGCTCAGAGGGCTGTGAGCAGTCACTAGCACCTTAGTATGAATTAGTCAACCTCTTCCTGCCACTCAAGAATCGCAATCATCGCTATGGTTTATAGGGGCACTATAGTGTAGGAGTTGAGTAGTTGGGCTCTGGGGTCATAATGCTTGGAACTGATATCCGGAATCATTTCCCAGCTGTGACTTTAGGCAAATGACATCACTAATCTGGGCCTCAGTGTCCTCATCTATGAAGTCCCCGTTTTCCTGATAAGGAAACCAAGAGTCCCAACAAACATGGCACACCCAGGACTTCAGAACCTGGGTTTTGAGCACATTCTGCCTCCACAAGGATGAGGAACCAAAAATAGGTTCTGTGAGAGGGAAGTTCAGAGGTCCTGAGGCCCAAGCCGGGTGTCCTGGGTGACGGGACCAGGTGCTCCAACGGTAGAAGGCGGGACACCTGGTCTCCATACACTCATTCTCGACACATTTGTGTGGAGGGAAGGGGGCACCGGAAGCCAGAGGCCTGTCTGCGCAGGGAGAGCAAGGCCACCTGAAGGGCTGCGGGGTGGCCCGGAGTGGGGATTGGGGCTGGGGCCCAGGTTTCACTCGGTAGAGGCAAGAAAGGAGATGCGCTTTGTCCTGGGGGGGCCACCCTAGCTCCAGCCCTGCCTGTCCTTCGTGCAGCCCCAGCCCCACACCATCTCCTGACCGTCCATACGCAGCTGGGCCACCGGTACAAGTAGACCGCTGTTAAAATACTGAAATGTTTCCAGTTTTTGGTAAATAGTCACTACCCACTTCTGATGCCTTAGCCTCTCCCCGAGGACCCTTCAGGCCTCGCGATGCCCCAGCCCAGGGGCTTTCCTGTTGGAGCTCTGGGGGACTTGCCCGTCCTGATTGGTGATGCCCCTGCCAATATCTGGTATCATCCCTGCCGCAGCCTCAATGCCAATCCCTTGGTCCACAAGTGCAGAGTCCTCAGGTACGGGTATCCATTTCACACAGACTCTGCACCCTTCCCCGCCCTGCGTCAATGCCACTTTCTTCAGGAAGCCCTCCACAATCTCCTCACCACCCCAAGAATGAATGGCTCCCCCCGCTCCCTGGGCTCCCAAGTTTTTTGGACCATTCAGCACACTGTTCTAATCCCGCCTAGTGCGTGAGCACCTCGATGACAGGGACCACCTTCTCATCTCGCGGCCTCCGTTCCAGGGGCCGTGCCCAGCACATAGTAAAATTCATAGAGTGGATGAAAGGTTCGTTCACGATGTGTGGTGTTGATATTCGGTCCTGTGCATCTCCCGTGGCCCAAGGACCACAGGCCGTTGTCATTCCTACAGGAGCTGAGTGCCACCCGTACACTGGGGCCCTGCTTGCTGGGACGGGGCCACGGCTGGGGGGAGGCGAGGACAGGACGTGAGTTCCCAGGGCGCAAGGTCAGCAAGGCCTGTTCTCATGCTCTCTGGCAGAGGAGTGATTCTCCATCTGTCTGGGCCAGCTGCTGGGACACGAGGAGGCGCAGCAGGGGACGGGGTGTGTGGGGGGTGGGGGTGGAGCTCAGGGAAGCCCAGAGTAACCACGGAGAGGAAAAACAGGCAGACGGTGGGTGTTATTGTTACAGAACCATTAAATACCACTTATAAACAAGCCAGGAGGGCGTGGGGCGGGGAGGACAAAGGTGGGCCACGCAGGCGAGACAGGGTCAGGGCGGTGCGGTCCGGGCCCGGTCCTGGAGGGGGCTCAGGCTTCGGTCACCAGAGGGGCTGGGCTGGCGGAGGCCTGGCTGCTTGTGGAGGCCCCGCAGCTTCACCAGCAGCTCCTGGACGAAGTCCTGGGGACAGGGCAGGGAGCGCTGACACCACGGGGAGGGGTGGGGGCCCCTGCCCAGCCCAGCCCCTCTGACCCGCGCCCTTCCTTCTCCTGCTTCCTGTCCGCGGGATGGGGTGGGCGTGAGGTTAGGGAGGGGGAGAGACGATGGAGACAGAGAAGAATGAGCGGGGAGAAAAATAGGTAGAGACGGGAGAGAACAAAAGGGACAAAGAGATACAAGGAATGAGAGAGACGGAGGCAGAGAAAGACAGAGACGAAAGGAGAGAGACAGGGAGAGATAGAGACAGAGATCCAGAAACAGAGACCCAGACAGAGAGACAGAGACAGAGACAGAGCGAAACAGAGAGAGATACGGAGACAGACACAGAGAGACATGGAGATGTTTCTCAGGCCAAGAAGCCACCAGGAGAGTCCCCAGGGACAGAGGCCTGAGCCGGCTCCAAGACAGACAGATACACAGTGACGTTTGTCCCACAGGCGGCCCAGAGCTGGTTAGAGAAACATGAATATTTTTCCCTTTTAAAGCAGAGAAGGAAGTGGGAGGGGTTGGGCCTGGAAGGTGGAGCGGGGAGACCGAGGTGGGGAAGGAAGCCCCAGGGTGGCGGACACAGTAACAGGGGAGAGAAACGAGGGAGGCAGCACCCACAGACACAGCACGGAGGAGGCAGAAACGGGAGACAGATCGGGGAGCGGCTCAGTGGGAAGGAGATAATGGAGGCCCAGCGGCAAGATGGGGAGAGAGAACAGTGAGGAAGACAAAGTCACCACTAGAGACGAGAGGGAAGAGCTGTGACAGACAGGGCTCCCCCGAGTCCCCTCTGCGGGTCCTGAACTTGGCCAGCTTTTCCCTTGTCACCAGGTACCCCCTCCCCCATCAGGGTGCGGGGGGCCAGAACAGGGCCTGTAAGGGGGAAGGAAAACTCACCTCTGTGGGGTTCATGCACGATTTCAGGAGACCCTAAACAACCCCCACCCACGCAAAAAAAAAAGTAAATAGTAAAGGACTAACAACACCTCCACCCCCAGCCCCTTCCCATTTCCAAGAAAGCCCCAAGCAACACGACAGGGGGAGTCAGACTGCAGGTGGGCTTCCCACCTGGCTTCGAGGGAGGAACAGGCTGAGGGCCTTATACAGTGGCTGCGGGGCAGGGCTGAGCCAAGAAATTGGACCAGCTCTAGATCCAGAGAAGGCCAGAAGGTCGCACAGCATTTCTTGCCTCCAGTAGAGCACAGGCCACAAAAGCCAGACTGCCTGGCTTTGGCTCCCATCTCTGCTCCTTCTGACTGTGACCCCAGGCCAGCGATTAAATCTCTGTGCGCCTACTTCAGAGGGTTTTGTGAGGATTCAATAAGTTGATAAGTGTAAAGCAATTGCGATAGTGCCGGGCACGCAGTAAGTGCTCAGTAAACATGGTAACCATGGCATGAGTGGCAGGGAGGGGCAAGGTGAAGGACTGGGGGGCAGCTTTCCCCCGCCCCTACCTGGATTTTCCGCCTTCTGTCCTCTTCACTGTCTAGTTCCAGCAGTTCATCAATGTTGACCTCATCCGGCATGTCTGCTTCCTGAGGCAGGAGGGAAGGCTGCTCAGGGGCCCCGTCCCCTCCCTCCCATGCCTTTTTCCAGAGTTCTAGGGGAGCCCCCGCCATCCCCAGGGCCCAGCTGGCGGGTTCTGGAGCAATAATGTGGCAGTCAGGGACAGCACCACCGAGGCGGGACATCTGGGTGTTGGGGGGAGGGGTGACAGATGGGTTGACAGAGGCCCAGGGCCTGTAGCAGCTCTGATGCCTGGGCCCCCAGGACCTCGGGCCTGGCACAGGTCTCTCTGCTTGGCTCCAGTTCCCACAGAGAAATAGGCCCGGTTGAGTCTTGGAATGTCAGAATCTGGGATTCGGGAGAGGGGCTGGCTCTGCCCTTTCAAGGAAAAGTCTGAGCACTAAGCGTGGGGGAGGGAAGCGGCAGGCCAGAGCCTGCTGGGGCTGGCCCCTTGCCCCAGAGGACAGGAAGGGAGGACAAGGGGCCAAAGTGCAATCCCGTGTGTCCAAGGAGATGACCACTGGGCCCCTCGAGGTGAGCGTGATGGGCCTTGAACCCAATTTCGAGACACTAAGAGGGAGCCTCCTAGTATGGCCTCCTGGGGCGGAGGGCCAAAGGCAAGCTGGCTCCGTATCCCTGACAGGGAGAGAACCCAGCTGCCTGAGCGAGAGATCTCCGAGGCTGCAGAGTTTTCCTCCCCCACCCGAAGTCCCGCTGATTTCACTGCAGGCTTCAGGACCGGGGCTCTGGGTTTGTGTGTGGGAAAGAGGGTTCGGCAAAGGCCTGGCGTGTCTATCTGTGTTACATGCCTGTGGCAGTCTCTGTGTCAAGAGGCCAGGGCCAGCGTGACGGTGCAGAGGTATGTGGCACCACATGTGTGGCCTGCAGTCCTACAGGTGTGAGGTGTGTGGCTCTGGCTTAGTTGTGTTTGTCTCACTGTCATGTGTCATGGGCAGCTGTAGTGCCCACGGTCTGAGGATGACCTCACAGGATTCCACCTACACTAGCAACTGGACATATCTGTCCATCTGTGCGAGCCCACACGTGTCTGAGAACAGAGAGACTTCGTGTCACTGTGAGGGGCCATGGCTTCCGCCACCTTCATTCACACTGTGCTGAGGATTTCTGCGTCCCGTGTGTCTGTGTACTGCTGTGACCATCAGGTACCTGGGACTGTGCTCTGCAGCACGTGCGTGTTGTACAAAGTGTGACTTCAAGCAGAGACTCAAGTGAAATGTCTGTCTCTCTGTAGCCTACGTGTCAACACGTGGGGCTATAGGTCACATCCTGTGTGCCTGGGGCAGCTGCAGTTTCTGCCATTGTATGTCCTTCTGTACCTACAGCTTACACGATTTTCTGTCTGGGTGTAGCTGTAATTTCAGCTGTTTTATGTCTGTGAGTGGCTGTAACCTGTGTCATTGTGTTCGCATGTGGTCTCATTTTTGCCTTTCGGGGATAACAGAATCATTTAGCTGTAGCTGTTGTAGCTTGTACTGTGAGTCACTACAGCTACACACTACAGGCGGTGTGTATCTATGAAAAGCTGTAACTGGAGTCCTCTTGTGTGGGTGTAGTTACGTGTCTACATACGGCTGTGGCCTCGGCTATTGTGTCTGTGGGTGCCTGTTGGTGTCGCATATGTTGATATGGAAGTGACTACAGCTTGTACTCTGGTAGTCTGCACGGCTGTTGTTTCTGTCGCTGCGTCTGTGAATGGCTGTATTTTGGCACTGTGCACATCTGTAAATACTGCTGCTTCCTTTGCTGTGCATCTCTGTGTGGCTGTACCTCCCCTGTCACCATGTCTATATCTGGCTTTAAGACATCCCCTCCCCCCGCCCCTTTCTCCACATATGGCAGCTCGGACTCCACAACTTTGCCCCCTCATCTCCCAGGTGGTAAACCCCTGGCCCTGCCCAGATGTTTGGGCACATCTCTGGAGACCCAAGTATGTGTCTCTCTCTCTGTATGCACAAGCAAAGTGCCATTAAGGGTAGATGGCCAGGCCAATGAGTCCAGTGAACGCCTCCCCCGCGGGAGTGTGTATGCAACAGTGAACACAAGCAACCGAAGACCCCGAGGGCGTAGGGTGTCCGGGACCTCCCTTACGCCCCCACACCCCACACGCCTCACCCTGCCGCAGTACAGCTCCTCCAAGCGCCCGTCGATCCACTTCTCCACGTCCAGCCGCCGCTGCAGCTCCCGCCGGTCGTACTTGACGGTGACACGCGCGTGTCGTTTCTGTAGCCCCCCGGGGCTGCCCCCCGGCCCCCGGGCCCGCGACGGAGCCTGCAGCTTGCTCAGCACCCGCTTGCCCAGCCGCTGAGCTGCCATCGCGTCCTGGCCCCGGCCCCCGCGCCGCGCTGTGCGCCTTCGCCTAGCGCCCAGGGGGCCTCTTACGGGCCGGGGCGGGGCCGGCCGGGGGCGGGGGCTCGGGCTCGCCGGGGGGCCGGCCCCGCCCCAGCCGCCCCGGGCCTCAGTTTCCCCGCCTGTAGCGTGACGACTGGCCTCTGCGCCGGCTTAAAGCCCTCAGCGGTGCCGGGCTCAGGTGTGGGTGGGGTCCGAGAGCCCCAGGCCGGGCCGGGCATCTGGGGCTCCCGGGGACTGGCTCCCGCGGGGCGGGGTCCAGGGCCGGGCTCAGGGGACCGGGCCTGTCGGCGCCCTCTGGTGGTTGAAAGGACGGTGCAGGAGCCCCCATGCCACCTTCTTTCTTTGCCAGGCAACGTCAAACAGAAGTTCTCACAGGACATTAAGTTGTTCGTCGTTTCATTTATTCACTTATCCGTGCATTTATTGGCTCACTCTACGAGAGTTCATTGAGTGCCTGCTGTGTAGCAGGCACTGTTGTAGGAACTGGGGATAGAGCAGTAATCAAAGGAGACAAGTGCAGTCCTCGTGGAGGTGACGTTCTTGTGGCGATAGGCAGTAAACATAATAAGTACAGTATGCTTTGCAGCTTATTAGAATATGATAAGTCCTATGGAGAAATAAGAAGCAGAAAAGGAGAAATAGAGTGAGGGTGGGATCGCGATTTTAGCAAGGGTGACTAGAGAAGTCTTCACAAATCTTTGCACTTTGATACTTTAAAACGTAAATTTGGTCATGCTCCTCCCCTGCTTAAAACTAGCCATAACTAGGCAATGATCTCTTAGATATTGTCGACATAAGAAATGTCCAAACCTGCCGAGAATTTTTATGAGTTTATTTGAGCCAAACTGACTACATATGCTGGGGAGCAAGATCTCAGATGTTCCAAAGAATAACAATTTTGCGACTTCTTTTATGCATTTGAGATTAAGGAGGGAACAAAAGGAAGATTACCTGAAGGTGGGAGAAAGCAAGACAGAGGATCAGATTAAGGACAGTTAGGATGATGTGCTCTCTTGAGAATTTCAAAGCTGTGTTAACCGAGATGCACAGACACAATGGACAGTGCTTGCTTAAGGAAGAGAAAAAGTTTTCACCAAAAAGTTATAGGACTCTGCATGACTCTCCATCATGACCTGCCCAGTTAGGAATTTATGATCAGATCACCCTGCAAGGTTACTTTTTTCATCCACAGACAGTATCCAATTTATCTATTTTTTTCTTTATCGTTCATGCTTTTGGTATAATACTGAGGACAAAAATAGGTGTTCTATGGAAAGCAACCTCACAGGGTCATCTGATCATAAATTCCTAACTGGGCAGGTCTCGGTGAGTAGTCACGCCCTAGGCTTAAGGATTCTTTACTCAAAGGCTATCTCTGCCTTAAGCCAGCCCTGTCCATTGTGTCTGAACATCTAGGTTAACACACCTTGGAAATGCTTCTTCTCAGACTCCCTTCTAATACCAGATCACCGGATCACCGGATCACCGTTTGCAACTCCTCCATAATCATAACTCTCCTGTAATCCAATCTCTGCCTTGCTTTCTCCAGCCCTCACGTAATCTTTCTTACATTCCCTCCTCAATTCCAAATGCACAAAAGAAACTGCAAAACTGTTATTTTCCAGAGCATCTGAGATCTTGCTCCCTGGCATATGTCATCAGCTTGGCTCAAAGTCTTACAAAAATTCTCTACAGGTTTGGGAGTTTCTTACATCAACACATTAAAATCCAAAACTTGTGTTTCGAAGGACATTATCAAGAAAATGAAAAGATAACCCACAGAATGGGGAAAAAAATGCAAACCATATACCTGATAAGGTACTTGTATCTAAACTAAATAAAGACATTCAACTCAATGATAATAAGACAAATAATCTAATTTGAAAATGGACAAAGGATCCGAATAAAACTTTCTCTAAAAAATATATGTAAAAGACAACGAGCACATGAAAAGAGGTTCAACATCATTAGTTATCAGGAAAATACAAATCAAAACCAGAATGAAATACTACTTCACGTCCAGCAAGATGGCTATAATTTTTTAAAAATGGAAAATACCAAGTGTTGGCGAGATGTGGAGAAATCAGAACTCTTATACACCGATGGTGGGAACATAAAATGGTGCAGCCACTTTGGAAAACAGTCTGGCAGTTCCTCAAAAGGTTAAAATTAGAGTTACCATATGACTCAGCAATTCCACTCCTAAATGTGTACCAGAGAATTGAAAACTTATGTTCACATAAAAATCTGTGTATGAATGTTCATAGCAGGATTGTTCATAATAGCCAAAAGGTAGAAACAACCCAGCCCATCAACCGATGAATGGGTAAATAAAATGTGGTATAGCTATACAATGGGATATTATTTGACAGTAAAAAGAAGTTAAGTCTTATACATGATACAACATGGAAGAACCTTGAAAGCATGCTAAGTGAGAGAAGCCGGACACAAAAGGCCACACGTTGTACGATTCTATTCATGTGAAATAATCAGAATAGGAAAATCTATAGACAGAAAATAGGTTGGTGGTTGCCTGGGGCTGAGAGGATTGAGGGGCAGGGGGAGTGACTGCTAAAGAGCATGGGGTTTCTTTTGAGGATGATGAAATTTTCTAAAATCGATTGTGGTGATCGTCACAAAACTCCATTGAGTTGTACGCTTTAAAAGGGTGAATTGTATGGTATGTGAGTTATATCTCAATAAAGCTGTTATGTTGAAAAAAGTAAGTAAACTGTCTATTGCTCCTTACTGCCCAGAGGCTGAAGGCCAAGCTCCTTAGTTTACAATCAAAGCTCCAGGTGCGGCCCCATCTCAGCACCTTTGGACTGGCAGTTCGGTCAGAAAAGCTCTTCCCCAGAATATCAACAGGGCTCACTCCCTTATCTCCCTCAGATATCACCTGTGCAGTGAGGTCTTCCCTAACCATCCTATTTTTACTCATTTATTGTCTGTTTTCCAACTAGTCGTGTCCCAAAGGGAGGGCAATAGGAGTGGTCCACCTGGGATACAGGCAGAAAATGGTGTACTGTCTGTAGAAAATAATAAAACTGACCAAAATTTGATCAAATGTTTATTCCATCACACACTGACAATTCGGTACAATGTCAGTGATAAAATGATCCTCTCACCCCCGGGGAAAAATCTTTCATCGGTCTACTTACTAAATAATTACTGTAGCATTTTAATAATATAAGGTAAGCTTCAAATTAGATCTTTTTATTACTCTACCCTTCAGTAAACATTATATTGGTATTCATTTTCTATTTCTGCATAATAAATGACCACACACATATATTATATTAGCTCGTAGTTTCTGTGGATCGGTCTAGTCATGGCTTAGCTGGGCCCTTTGCTCCAGAATCACCAGGCTGCAATCCAGGTGCCAGCCAGGGCTGTGATCTCATCAGAGGCTTGACTGGGGAAAGACCTGCTTCCAACAGCTTGAGGGATTTGGTCTTCATCTTCTTACTGGTTGTCTGTGGGGGTTGCTCTCAGCTCCTTGAGGCTACCTACAGTTCCTTGCCATGTGGCCTTCTCCACAGGTCCTCTTACAATGTAGCAGCTTATTTCTTTCAAAGCCAGCAATGAGTCTCTCTCTCTCTCTCTCTCTCTCTCTCTCTCTCTCTCTCTCTCCTCAGTCCACTAAGATGGGGTTTTAGATAATGTAATGAAACCACAAAACTCCTTTGCCATATTTTGTTGGTTATGAGCAAGTCCCAGGTCCTGCTCCCACTTGAGGGAAGGAGATTATACAGGCCCTGAACACAGAGGCTGCCCAATGTCTTCTTGCCATGCTAGCCTATAGGGAAGTTAATACAAGCATACCTTGTTGTTGTTGTTTGTTTCATTTTATTATACTTCACAGATATTGTGTTTTTTACAAATTGAAGACAAGCTCCTGCACCAGCGAAAAGATTACAACTCCCTTTACACTTGCTTTATTGCAATGCCTGGAGCCGAACGTGCGGTATCTCCAAGGTATGCCTGTATAGGGAATCCCCAGAGTTGACCTCTGATATGTAAAGGCTCAGCTATATGGTTCATTTTGAAAATAAGCTCATGATAATTTGGAATCATTTGGACTTGTATCGGGCACAGTTTAAGTCACCAATCTCTGTGATTCTGCATATTTCTGCATTTAAATAATGGATTAGAAATTAAAATAATAGCGCCATGATCATTAAGATGAAAAAATTATTCAGTCATTCTATGTATTCTTTGGAGTTTTTGTGTTTAAAATTTCAAACTGAATTAGGGTGTGAACTGTAAAGTGTAATACTTTTATTTGGTAAGTGCGAATTTTCATTTATACATGAAATATTCTACTGAATTTGAGTAATGTCTCTAAAATCAAAATTTATTCATTTTTAATTATTAATTTTAAAATGAAAAAACAGAGATCACGCCCCACCCAACTGAAGGCATACCCAAGCCACTTTCAGGGGCTTTTCCATACAAATGGCTCACACTGTTAAGTTTTTCTAGAATCTCTCAAAGGTTCATAAAACCCCAAACGAGCAGCATCTGTCTGGCCTCAGTGTGCCCTATTCCTCTTGCTGAGCAGCCTCAAGCCCATCATTTGTGGCAGCTAGCTTTGGTTTGCAGCTTAGCCTCTCCCAGGCACCTCCAAGCCCAGTGCGGGTGGTGGACATCTGCAGATTACTTTGTGGATCATGTCAGGTGGTCCAAGGAGGGCATTGACTGAGGCTAAACTTGCCCTGAGGTGGGACCCCTTCTAGGAGGCAAGCCTGGTAGCTGTTTTGGACTGAGCCTGAGCACCAGCATTCTCAGATGACACACCCAAAGGGCAGACTGGGCAGGCACCAAAGCCTAGCTAAAGCGAACCCTGCTCCATGAGGTCAGCCCCTGCACAACAGCCCCTTCACTGTAGTCACAACCAGTCACAGCCAGTCACAAACAGCCCTCACAACCCATCAGCTTGAGGGTCAGTCCCTCCCGATGATGTGTAAACAACAATCAAGCCTCAACTACAACAGCAGTGCAAACAAAACCCACACAAGGAACACACATGGAGCACGTGGCTCAGGTGACCGGGGAGACTGCACCACTGAACCCCATAGGACACCTACTACATAAGGCCACTCTACTAAGATCAGGACACATAGCAACTCTATCTAATACATAGAAACAAACACAAGGAGGCAGCCAAAATGGGGAGACAAAGAAACAGGACCCAAATGAAAGAACAAAACAAAGTTCCAGAAAAAAGAACTCAATAAAATGGAGATAAGCAATTAACCAGATGGAGAGGTTAAAACACTGGTTATGTTCACTGATTTCAGTGAGAACTTCAACAAAGAAACAAGAAACATAAAAACGAAGATAGAAAACATTAAAAAAAAAAGTCAGAAATAAAGAATACAATAACTGAAATGAAGACTACATTAGAGGGAATCAACAGTAAATCAGATGAAGCAGAGGACTGAATCAGTGATTTAGAAGATAAGGTAGCAGAAAACACCCAATCAGAACAGGAAAGAAAAAAAAATCCAAAAAAATGAAGATAGTTTAAGGGGCCTCTGATACAACATCAACTGTACCAACATTCACATCATAGGGTTACCAGAAGGAGAAGAGAGAGAGAGCAAGGAACTGAAAATCTATTTGAAGAAATAATGATGGAAAACTTCCCTAACCTGGTGAAGGAAATAACCATACTAGCTCAGGAAGTTAAGAGAAACCAAACAAGATGAACCTAAAGAGGCCCACACCAAGACACATCATAATTAAAATGCCAAAGGTTAAAGACAGAGAGAGAATTTTAAATGCAGCAAGAAAAAAGCAGTTAGTTACCTACAAGGGAGCTCCCATACGACTGTCAGCTGATTTCTCAATAGAAACTTTGCAGGAAAGAAGGTCTTGGCACAAAGTATTCAAAGTGATGAAAAGCAAGGACCTACAACCAAGATTATCCTACTCAACAAAGACTCAACTCTCATTTAGAATTGAAGGATAGATAAAGAGCTTCCCAGACAAGAAAAAGCTAAAGGAGTTCATCACCACCAAAACAGTAATACAAGGAATTTTAAAGGGACTTAGAAGAAAGAAGAAAGAAGAAGAAGAAGAAAGAAGATAAAAAATATGAATAATAAAATGGCGATAGCTAATAGCTACATATCTATCAACAATTACTTTAAATGTAAATAGATTAAATGCTTCAATCAAAGGATAGGGTGGCCGAATAGATAAGAAAACAAGAACCTTACATATGCTGCCTACAAGAGACTCACTTCAGATGGAAAGACACACAGACTGAAAGTAAAGGGATGGAAAAAGATATTTCATGAACATGGAAAAAAAAAAGCTGGGGTAGCAATACTACATCAGACAAAGGAGACTTTAAAACCAAGTCTATAACAAGAGACAAAATAGGATCCAGTAATCCCACTTCTGGGTATTTATCCAAAGAAACTCAAAACACTACTTCAAAGGGACATGTGCATCCATATGTTCATTGCAGCATTATTTACCACAGCCATGATATGGAGGCAACCTGGGTGTCCATCAGTGGGTGCATGGATAAAGAAGAGGTGGTTCATATATAAAATGGTATATTACTCAGCCATAAAATAGAATGAAATCTTGCCATCTGCAACAACATAGATGTACCTAGAGAATATTGTGCTGAGTGGAGTAAGTCAGAGAAAAGCAAATGTCATATGATTTCATTTATATGTGGAATCCAAAGAACAAAATAAATGAACAAAAAGAACCCAGAAACAGACTCATAGATATAGAGAACATTTTGATAGTTCCCAGATGGAGTAAGGTTGGGGAGGTGGGTGAAAAAGGGGAAGGGGTTAAGAAGTGCAAAGTGGTAGTTACAAAATAGTCATGGGGATGTAAAGTATAGTGTAAGAAATACAGTTAACTTTACAGCCAGAACCACCATTTTCCAGTAATTTGCCTAAATGACCAACACAAAGAGAAAGAGGACAGACCCCTGCTATGTGTTCTCTAGGCCTTTTAGAAAACATGGAGTTATTCCTTTGGCTATGAACATGCAAAGCTTCAAGAAAGGTGATATCGCAGACATCAAGGGAATGGGCACTGTTCAAAAAAGCACTCCCCACCTGTGTTACCATGGCAAAACTGGAGGAGTCTACAGTGTTACCCAGCATGCAGTTGGCATTGATGTAAACAAACAAGTTAAGGGCACGATTCTTGCCGAGAGAATTAATGTACGTATTGAGCATATTAAGCACTCTAGGAGCAGAGATGGCTTCCTGAAATGTGTGAAGGAAAATGATCAAAAAAGAAGGGAGCCAAAGAGGAAGGTGCCTGGGTTCAGCTGAAGCGCCAGCCTGCATCATCCAGAGAATCACACTGTGTGAGGACCAGTGGAAAGGAACATGAGCTGCTGGAGCCCATTCCCTAGGAATTCATGGCATGATAGGTGTAAAAAAATAAAAGACCTCTAATTGAAAAAATATGTACACATGGTCAATAATATTGTGACAATTCTGTATGGTGTCAGATGGGTAATAGATTTATCAGGGTGATCACTTCGTAAGTTATATAAATGTCTAATCACTATGTTGTACATCAGAAACATAATAACATAATATTGTATGTCAACTGTAATGGAAAATTAAAAAATTATTTTAAATGATCATAAAATTTTTTAAATGAAAAATAAAATCATGATTCTTACATGATTATTATTGAAATTAATTTTCTAGTGGAGAGGAGGAGGTATTAAAAAATTGGTTCCACCACTAGTTGGACCACTGTTTTGAATATTAGAAAGTGAGTTCCAACAGGGCAGGAATTTTATTTCGTTCGCTTTTGTATCTTCTCCAGCTTTTATAACAGTACCTGGCTCATAATGGGTGCTCAATTTATGTGCTGAATGAAAATGGATTTGTGAATGAATGAATGAATGAATGAATGAATGAATATGCCTGTGTCTCCACCCAAGCCCCAGGGTGTTCTCTGTCTTCCAGCCCAGCCCAGGCTTTGAGGAACAGGAATGGGGTGGGGAGTTCAGGTGCTGGAGAGACATTCGGCCTCACATTCAGACTCTAGATCATGAGTCCTAGGACCTCACTGCAAGATTAAGGAAGTTAGCTGGTAAAAAAACTTTGTTTAGGTAAACACCATTTTGATAACCCAGTTAAGTCTCTTCAGGCATTATTATGTCAGGAGGGAGGCAGACTAGTGGGAGTAGCCCTGGCTCTAAAAGGCTGCGGTCTTCTTGCCTCAGGACTTCTGCATTCACCGTCGTGATCCCTGGAATGTTTGTCCACTAGCCCTTCTTATCCTTCAGGTTTCATTATCAAAACTAGTTCCTCATAACCCCTCCCCCACCACCCAGTTCAAAAGGTCTCCTTTATTTTCCTCTACTCCTATACCTGCCCCACTCCCTCCTCCTTCTGAGATTCAGTTCCTGTTTCAGGAAATCCTCCCTGACCCCGAAGCTGGGTTAAGTGCCGCCTCTAATCCTCCCTCCTTTCAGACCTGATCACTCTGCCTGTGCGTCCCCTTCACAGCCCGGACATCTGTCCGGTGAAGAATTTGTCTTCATCTCAGCGCTGAGAATAGTGGAGGTAGAGCCTGGGGCTGCTGTTCACTCGTGGGCCTCTCTCTCCTCGGGGGAAGTCCTCTGTCCCACAGAATAAGGAACTCGTCTGGGTTCTCATCATACCCTGTCTTCCACCATCCCAGCCTGTGCTTCCCCTGTCACATCCCTAATCGCTCTGCCCTCCGCTTAAGTCACCATTACATTGGACTTTTCCTGTCTGGTGACGCAGAAACTAGTCTGGCATAGTCGCCACTGGGTTTCCGGCAACTTTCCGAGTAGGTGTTTACTGAACGCTGAATTTAGGCAGGAACAAATCCATCTCTCTCAAAGGAAGGCTGAATTGAGGCGGGCAAAAAACCCACGGGTTTCCAGGCAGAGAGTGTCTGCGTCCTCTGCTCTCACCCTGAGGCCCACGCCAAGAGCGAAGGTACCGGGACCTCAGTGACAAGACCACGGGCAAAGGTAGCAGGAAGCCGGTTCAGCAGGCGAGCGCCTCCGCCAAGGCCAGGTCCCGCCCCGGGCGGGGCCAACGTAAGCCCCTCCCCTTTCCCAGCGCCGCGGGCGGGCTCAGGTGCGCGGTGGGAGGAGCAGAGCCCCACAGGTGCCTTCTCCCTGCGCCTGGGCTCTGCGCGCCCCGCCTTCGCAGGTGCGCCCCGCCCCGCCCTGGCCAGCCACCTTCTGTAGCTCCTTCCAGGCGCCCGCCATTGGCTCCAGCGCCCACCGAGCGTCTGGAGGTGTGACGGGGCTCTGAACGGTGGGGGAGGCGCTGAGTGTCGCTGGCTGGGGACAAACGGGCGAGTGAGGAGCGTTCTCCCGCACTGTGGGCGTAGGAGGCAGACAGTCCGCACACCGAAGGTCCGACACAGCGGCTTCCCGGAGGCTCGGGCCTGAGCGCCAGCGCCGCCGTCCCGTGAGCGCCCGCACCTGAAAGCGAGGCGCTGCAGTGCGCGTGCGCGCCGAGGGGCGTCCCGCACCTGATCGCGAGACCCCAACGGCCGGCGGCCGGGTGCAGCCCGTCATGGCGCAGCTGCGTGGGCGGTGGCGGTGCGGGGCGCTCCTCGCCCTGCTGGCAGCGCTGCTCCTTTTCCGGGCCGAGGCGGCCGACGGCGAACGCGACGTGCACGGTGAGGACCTGGGCGGGTCTCCTGGGAGGAGCGGATGGCCGAGAGGCCGAAGGCGGGCACTGGGGACAGGATGAGGGGTTAGCTGGGGTCCAAGAGGCTCTCGGCAGGGTCTGCGCCTGGAGAATAGGCCGGGGAGGATATTGGAGGCGACTTGTTGAAGCTCTGGGAGTGTGGTGGAGCCAACCCTGGGAGACTGAGCCTCGAGAAGAGTTTGGGAGCCCTTGTGAGTGAGGACGGGCGGAGGAGCCAGGATTGGGAAAGTTTCCTGTGGGCGACGGAGGGGACACGTGCTACTGACTGAGGAACAGCATTGTCCCTACCTGTGGCTAGAAGGGATGAGAGGCCCACCAGAAAACCAGCGTCTTTCTGGCAGCGGAAAGTGCCACGGCCCAGAAAAGCCCAGGGACCTGGTGGCAGTTTTAGCTTCTGGGAAGCCCCCACCCGCACCCCTTTAGTTATTGGACATCAGCCTCCCGAGAAACCTTTGTGGTCCAGTTGCCGTGGAGCGCCACTAAGAAGGAAGGTGATTCTCAGTGAGATCCACAGGAAGGAGAAAAAAAGCGAAAGTGTTGGAGGAGAGAAATTTTGCCGGACTCGAGGGTGGGGCGCCTTGGTGTAAGGCGAGTGCTGGCTTTGAGGAGCTGGGCTTGGATTCATTGGATTTGTCTTTTAAGAGGCTGGTGGAGGATAAGGCCAGATTTTAACCTTAATACGCTAAGGAAGTTCGGGTCGAAAGGGCTTTTTGAACAAATGTTATAATCTCAACTGCTTCAGACAAGCACAAGCGGGGTTTGAAAATAACTTGAAAGAATAATTTCATTGATTCAGCAAAACTTATCAAGCCCCTGTTATGTGCACCGGACTGTGCTGGCATAGGTGATAACAGTTGTGATTCAGACAAGCCAAGGTCCCTGCACTCAGAGCTTGTATTCTGGTGAGAGAGACAGTGAGTAAACATTTAAATAAAGAGCACTCACCACAATATTAAATTACTAAGAAAATGAACAGGGCAAAGTACACAAATGGGGTGATGTAAGATGATGGGGGCCACTTTTTTTTTTCCAGCATAATCAGCTAAAATTGTATTCTCTTATGAATAAACAACAGATTCCAAATTCCACTTTTTCCCCTAAAAAGTATGCCATCCAAATTCTATGTATATTTTTTTGAGGCAGTTTGCTTCTCTTACCTCGCTCTCTGACTTGCCCTGTGACCCAAGGCAAGTGTAAATATGTGTGTTTTTGTGCCCCCTCTCCTGGTCTTTTCTGTACTTCAGCAAGACCATGTTCCTAGAACTGTGCCCCCCCTCTCTGCCCCTCCCCCCACCCCGTGGGGTCTGGTATGTGAACAAAGAATCCAGCCAGCCAGCGCTGCAGGTCTTGTAAGATCCACAGGGGACCAGAAACAGATCTGAAACGTGCCTGGCATCCTTTTTGAGAAATGAAATGCTCTCCAAGGGGAAAAAAGTCATCATAAAAAGCACTTGGTAGTACATTTTTGAAAATATGTCTGATAGGGGCCACTTTATTTAGGTTGGTAGTCAAGGGAGGTCTCTCTGAGGAGAGCAACCTCTGAGCTCCAAGATGAAGAATGAGAAGGCGGCAGCTACACAAAGACCTCGGGGACCAGTGTCCAGTTAGTTGGAAATAATGGAGTACAAAGGCCCTGAGGCTGGAACACGCTTGGTGGTTTTCAAGGAAGAGACTGAGAAGAGCCAGCCTGCGTGGCTGGAGCAGGAGCGGGGAGGGGCGAATGTGAGGTGGGAGAAATGGGCAGGAGCCTGGCGGCCTTATAGGCCAGCATATTAGGCGAAAAGAAAAAGCAAGATGTGCGTGCACGTCGTCATGGCCTGCAGTGACTTCTGAAGAACTTAACTCCCCTATGCCCAAGGCAGAGAGAGAAAAACAAGTTAACGGGACCTCAGGGGCCAGCTCTAGAGGACCAGGAATCGGTAATGCAGCTGGTCATCATTCCTGCAGTCTGAACTAGGACCAGTCAGCCCTTCTGAACTTTTTTAGGTGAAGTAATTATGTTAGGATATACAGTACCTTCCAGCTGCCTGGCCTGGGACTATCAAAACAGTTTGGGGCTAACATCTGTTGCTTACTCTGAGCTCGGGTATGTTACTTAATCCTTGCGATAACCTGGTGCAGTGCTGAAGTTACAGGTCTTGTCTAAGGTCACACAGTAGTAATTGAATTGACGAAGCCAGGTCTGGCTGCAGAGGCCTTCTCTGTTCGCAGTGGCCTCGCTGGCTCCTGGAGCTGGCTGGACCTGCTGACCTTTCAGAAGTACTCCTGCCTGGCTGGCCAGGTCAGCTAATGCCCTCACTTATCTGAAGTTGTTTGTTTGAAAGCTTTCAACAGCCTAATTCGAAGCAGGAGGTTGCTTTGATTTTTCTCAGAAGCGGGTCATCCACTGAGTGAGTGTGAGGTGTTTTTCTAGCCAAATGCAGCCGCACGGGCGCTGCCAGATGAGTTGGGTGGAGAGAGAAAAGTGTGTAGTGAACATGCGTAAAGGGGTGATTACAGTGGTTGGTCAAGGAATTTCAACTGTGTGAAGACATGAGCAGGTAGAGGGATTGTGGAAAGGCGGTAGAGCCAATGGATCGTTGGAGTTGAGGTTTTGGAGGGAAAGAACTAGAAAGATAGGATGTGATGGGCAGTGAGTGAGATGCGTGAAACTGGGGTTCTGAAGAGGCTGCAGTTATCGAGTTATCTAGGCGTGACCCTCAGAGGGAGAGGCTGCGAGGAGGACGGGATCACTGGAGGGGAGGAGGTCTAGGAGCCAAGAGAGGACCAGGATTGGGGGGAGGATGGAGTGAGAATGGTCTGGAAGTACCTAGGAGCAAGGAGACTTACCCCCTTGGAAGGGCATAAGAGAAGGCCTATCCTCAGGGGAGAGCCTGGTAGGTTAGAGATAAGAAAGTGACAGTGTTCAGAGAAGAGATTGAGAAAATGAGAGATTTTAAGATAGGTCACAAGTACCAGAGGCCCCAGGAGTTGGGGGAAGGGAGATGGTGACAAAACAGGATGTGTGGGGATGAAGAGTAACTCAGGAGGCTGGGTGATCAGAGCAGTGTCATGTGGTCTCAAGACTGACAGTGCTAGTGAGGTGCGGGTGGTGGGGGCAGATGGGAAGGGGTGTGGGATGTAGTGGCAAAGGGTGTCCTTGCTCCAGGTGTCTCTAGCATGCAGGGAGAGTGCCAGCCTGCCATGGAAAACACAAAAAGATTATAAGTTGACTGTTTCCTGGAGGCCACTAACAGACTTTATGTGACTTGTACAGTTTCTAGAATTGGGAATTTTTTTATGGAAAAAATTGAGTTTTGGCTTTGTCAGAAAATATGAAGGTCTGGTGGCACCAGGCCTGTGTTCCCACATAGCACCAATGGGCTGGGGCCCATTACTCCTGTGGACAGGACAGTACTGCTCTGCCTCAGTCTGTTTATTCACTTGGCCTGCCCTCTGTATCTATAAACATTTGAGTTGTGACTGCCACCTTAAGAATTTGTTCTGTTTAGTAAATGGAGGAGGATAAAACAACTATAAATTGTGCAGTGCACCGAGTGTGTGTATGTGTATTATTGCTGTTAGGGAGGGAAAAAACCCTTATCAGGTGGCGACAACGTGCATTGTTTTTTCTCTCTTCCCCAGGTGATAAGTCCTGGTATTTGGAGGGTACCCCCAATATCTAATTTTGATCAGTACAAAGACAGATAATGTATTCCTCTTCAGAATAGAACCTCTAAAATTCCTTTAGGGAGTGGTCAGTTAGGTGTAGTTTCTGCTGCCAATACCTGGGCTGGGGCATCAAAACTTTTGTTAGTGGTTACTTGGCTCATAGTTCTTTGTTAATTTTTCTTGGAACTTTCCACAGGAGATAAGTGCAGCAGCATTTATTTGAAAGTCTCCACTTTACCTAAAAGAGTGAACTTTCCAGCAAATCTCCAATACATAAGTGTGTTATTAGTCACCACACTTCTCCTCATCCCCAGGGATCGTTGTAAACTGGGTGGTCAAAGACACGGCGACAGAAAAGAGCTAAGGTGCAGCTGGTGTCAGTGATCAGCTTGTGGGTCTCGGTAGTAGCCTCTTCCCGTATCCTTGTCCCCCACAGGAGAGGCCCTTGTTCTGCTTACAGGCAAGACAGTTTGGTTCCAGGACAGTCTGAAATATTTACAACACATATTTATTGAGCACCTACCAAGTTTTACTTTTAAGCCCTGGAAATAGGGCACTGAACAACAGAGACGGCCTTCAATCCATGGCAGTTACATTGTGACGAGAGGAAGACAATGATACAATAAAGAAATGAACGACACATGTCTGGTGATGAGTACTGCGGGAAAGGTAGGCTAAGTTTTGGTGTGCTTAGTACTCAAAACATGGCCTTTGAGACTCAAATGGTGACAGTCCCTAAAGAACATTGAGGGCCTTGCTTTTGGTCCACTGAGAGAGAGTGGACCTTTCCCTGAAAAAAGAAAGTGGGAAAAGATACTTTCCACCAGAAACAACTTTTGCCCTGGTCAGCATTTGAGAGCAGAGCCTGTGGTAGAGAAAGCAGACTTCTGTCACCCAGCCCCTACCAGTTTCTCATTTTACCTATCCCCAGAGTCATTTGCTCGCTCAGGTTTATCTCTTGGTAGTTGGCCAGGCAACCAAGCCTGTTTACCGTGTCCTGAGGCTGACAGGAGAGGCCAAATAGGGGATGAGGTCACCTGGGATGCAAGTGAGGAGGGGAGAGAACCCTGAAGGGGTCACAACAAAATGACTTCATTATCCCCAGGAGGCCTTGGTGGTCCACTGGTCACATGACTAATGCAGAATTCACAGCTGAGGCCAGTATCATTAGCATGTGGATTATAGATGTCTTTGTAGGGTTCTGGTCATATGTCATTTCACATGTTTCTGATAAGATCTTTTTGAAAACACCATATGAAGAAATGTGAGACCCAGAAATTTGGAGTTTAGTTGCTTCAAAGTTTATTTGAAGTACATTTTTCATTATTGGAAAGCCATTTTAGAAATCAGGGCAAAAATTTAGCTGTCAATTTTGAGATGTTTGAGATGGATCTCACCACTATGGTGCTGGGGCCACGGCTTCAGAGGCTCCTTTAGGTGAAAGCTCTAAATTCATATGTGGGTTTCTCAGGGTCTGTCATTTAGAGTCTAGAGCACGTTTTTAGGGGAGTGAAAAAATATGAAATATTATAGGTGTTTGTGAACTTTCAAAGGGCCACATATGTCTTTGGTATGGGAACTTCCTGAGGTAATTAGGAAAAACTCGTCTCAAAGGCTCTTGGGCACAGTCGGGGGTGGCGGTAACAAAAAACATGTTGAGAAACACAGCTCTAGGCAGAGGGTCCATTAGTTTTCATCAGTTTCTGAAAATGGTCCATGATTCAAAAAAGGTTAAGAACCTCTGAATGTGAATTAACAGTTCCATGAAAGATTTTGAAATTACTTTATTTCCTTCAGAGTTATTCAGGTGGGCCACTGTGATCCTAGTCCTGGCTGAGTGATGAATATGAAGTGATGGTGGGCAGGAGTGGTGGTTTGTATTGTACTGATAGTTTATGAAATGTAAACTTTTTAATCTAAATATTTTATATTTAAAATGTCAGGATTGTATATCTAAAACACCAAAGTTTTATGAGGCTTATCATTTAAGTTGGGTTTGTCATTGTAAATGTTCTTTCCTCGTAAATACCTGGAGTTTATTTTAAAGTTTCTGAGATACTTACCCCAACTTCCAGGCACCTGGATCTAGAAAAGGTGGGTAATTAGTTTCCCATACTGGAAACAAGCGGTCAAGTATGTAGGACCTATCCAGCTAACCAAAATAGGTGAATTTATAGATCACCTTGAAATAAGGCTGATGTAAAATGTCAACTTTGGAAATTGGCGTGGTAGAATTCAAGCAGCCTGAGTGCCTCGCTGATAGTCAGTACCTCTTCACTCACTCAATGAGAGTCTCTCAGTCCCTGGAGAAAAGATACTTGCAGTCCAAATGGACAACCTTCACAACAGTCTTATAATAGTGGCCATTGTGTCAAAGAAAGCTCTCTTGTTTGAGTTGTTTTTAAGAAATGCATCTGAGCAGGTCTGCAGAGCTCAGCCCAGTGGGACCTGTGGCGGGAAAGCCGCTGAGTCTCCTCACATTTTATTCCCCCTCACCAGTGCAGTTCAGGGTACGTACAGTGACAGATGCCCTTCCCCAGACAGGCCGTTGTCAAGTAGCCTCAGGATTAATGGTGCATTCCTCCACAGGAACCATAAGTCTAGAGGTCACAAAAAAAGACTTGCCAAAAAACACTTTTTAACTAACTAGATCCAGAGCAGGTATAAGTCACGCACGGAGCAGCGGTCACGTCAACTTGGGCTGAGTCATGTTTATAATGTCCTCAAGATTGTTCTCTTGCTAACATTCTTAGCCTTTTTCCCTAACCTAAACATATTTTAAGGAGAAAACTCTTCCTGTTTACTACAGAATACTCTTCTGTCTTCTGTATGGGTTCTTCCCCAGTTCTCAGCAGACACCGACTGGGTGTCCTACAATTTAACGGAGTTCTGATAGTTAACTACCCAGAGTCAGCACAGACCCCACAGGTTGAGGGCTCAGTCCCACAAGACTACCCCTGCCCCCAGATGCCACTCGAAAATCCCAGGTACTTCAGACCAACCTGCTATAAATCGAGGGTTCCTAAGACCCTGTCTTTGGGTTCACTAATTTACTAGAACAGCTCCCTGAATTCCAGGGAACACACTTGGGGGTTTATCAGAAAGCAAAGAGATAACTAGCCAGATGGAGGTTGGGAAAGTCTCAGAGGTCCCCAGCTGGAGCTCCCGTCCTCCTGGAGTGTGAGGTGAGCCACCCCAGAGGCATGTGGGTGTGTCCACCAGCCCAGAAGCTTTCCTAACCCCTTGGTTAGGCCTGATAGATTATTAGTTTAGTCTCTCACTCCTCCCTTGAGGATGGGAGGGCTCAATTGAAAGTTTCAGACCTTTAATCTTGCCTTGGTCTTTCTGACACCCTGCCCTCATCCTGAAGCTCTCCAGGGTCCCCCCACCCTCCAGTCATCTCATTAGCATATAAAAGGACAGTTTTTATTGCTCCAGAGATTCCCAAGGTTTTAGAAGCTCTGGTGTCTGGAGCCTGGATCAAAGACCAAGGGAGGGGGCGGAGGTGGACTGAGACCAAATGTATATTATTATGTCACAGATATAATGGGTCCATAATCAGAGCTTTGTCTTATCTTCCAAAACCTCCCAAGATTCTGAAGTTTAGGTGCTCCAAGCCTCTAAAATCTACATGATTTTTTTTTTAATTAGCCAGGCCTAAAATCAATGAATATGGGGCTTGGTGAATTAAGGAGTATGGGGTTTATACATTTTCCAGCTTTATCGAGAGGTGTACACGTTCTTGCTTCATGGAGTACTTACTGTTCCATGCTACGAATGCGGAAGTACCGAGAGGTCAGGAAAATGCCCCCAGGCATCAGCGGCTGGGGAGAGGCAGCCAGGGGTCCTCCCTGCCCAGGTCCTTTACCTGAACAGGTTCCTGCAGGCTCTGCCTAACCCGTCCTACACACTTCTGCCAAAGGACTCTTCCTAATTGTGTCAATCCCCTCTACCAGAGCCTTTGGTCATTTCCTTTGTACTTGGTGTGGCTTACATGCCCTTTGAATTTAGGGTGTGATGGTGCTTTTTTCCCCCCTGTCCAAGGGAGGCTTGTGGCTCTGATTGAATTGTAAACCTCTGGAGGGTAAGGACCACATTCCCAGTCAATGCCTCCTGTATAGGGTGGCTGCTCAGTCCAGTTTACCTTGGAGGGTTCCAGTTGATGCCACCGTATGTCCCAGGATAACTATTAAAAACATCCCCTTTCATTCTGAAAAGTGTCTTGCTCCAGAGAATGAATTATGTGGTCACCCTATTTATGTATAACAGCTATTCACCAAACACTTGTAGCTTAGTACTGCTCAAGATACTAGGGAATTTAGTACATTCAGTTTGTTACCATATAGTTTAAAATTCTTTTTCTCTAAAAATTTAAAGAAAAGGGACCATCATCCACTATCCAGATAAAGCCACTACTGACCCTTAAAAAAATAAAAGTAATATGTCACAAGATTAAAATACTCAAACTATACTAAAAGATACAGATGAAAAAGAAAACTGTATGTAAAAGGTTCTCCTTTAGTCCCTTCCCCTCGAGGTAGATTCATACCTGTGTCTAAATTAAAAGTTTACAAAAGGAATGGAAACCATTCTTTTGCTTTTTCCCCCTCTTAGATTTAGACACTCTTCTGTTCCAGCACATACATGTTTGACTGTTTTTCACAGCTCTGAGCTTTCCATGGTCCGGAGGTCTCACAGTTATTAACCAGCACAAACAAGATGTCTTGGTGGATTTTCAGCTGTTGTCGATCTGTGAATACCAAGCCCTTTGTGAATGTGGTAATAGTGCCCCTGTTCTTTGAAACCCTTGAATTAAATGACTCTCCCTTGCTTTCTTTTTGATACTGAGGAGCGAACTGTTCTTCCTCTAATTGGTTGTGTAAAATATGATTTTTAAATGCCTGAGGATTATTGTGTCAAATAATTTCCCTTTGGCCGTTATCCCTTAGAATTCTAAGTGACTTTAGTGAAGAGAATAGAGCTGTTTTTAATGATGGAAGGGTGTGCTACGGCCTTTTTTAGCAAAGGATAAATCTGAGGAATGCATGGTCAGTGTTATAAGAAATGTCTAGCAGTCTGCAATAGCTTCTGACGGCACACATGAGACTGATTTCTATGACGGCAGGGGTGGAAAATCTGAACAGGGTGTTTTTATAAACACTCTAAAGAATGAATTGGCAAGCTAAGTATGGTTTTTATATTTTTTTGATGGTTGAAAAAAATCAGAATTTTCAAGACTTGTAAAAATTATGAGATAAAATTTTAGTGTCCACAGATAAAGTTTTATTGGAATGACAGCCCTGGTTCTTCACTTACATATTGTCTGAGGTTGCCTTTATGCTACCATGACAGACAAGTAGTCAGAATAGGTTTTGTACCCACAGCCTCTGAAATAAAGGCAATCTTTGATTCGCAGGGTTTTCAACATGCAATGATTTCAGTTATCACACTTTCATTAAATAATTTTAGATGCCACATGTAGTCACTGTGAGTACTTGGGCGCGAGGTTCAGCGGCTAGCTCTGTAGTCACACATCACTGTGCGAGCGCGTGGTGATCGGGCATCGCACATCTGTCCGTCCGTTCGTACACATACAGCAAAGCGTGGAGTTGTGTTGCCTCCTTGTTTCCCAGTGGTAAATCTGCCTGACAGTTCACAAAAACAGATATTCAACAGAGGGAAGTGGCCAAAAAAGACTCCATTGTGGCAAAGAGAAAAAGTCATAATGCCAGAAGTGAAATTCCAGTGGAGCATAAATGGAGTGCTAGAAGAACTAGCTGACTGGGGGAGTGTTGACATTTGACACTCCATTTGAGAAACTGGATGCGCAGCCAGAGGAGCTCAGTGAGGAAGGGCCCACTTACCAACAGAAATGAGGGATGTGGTTGTGGCAGAAAGGATGATGCCCCAGAGGAGGTAATGGTGGCAGAAACCTCTACAAAAAGTGAAGTAACTCTCAGGACAATTTTATTACATCGAAAGAGCGAAGGATAACGTTCATTTTACTGTTTTTCATTCTATATATTTATAACACACAGTTTTTAATGTTTCGACACAAAAAAATTTCAAAGGTCTTGAAACACTCATACTTTTTCCTTTCACTTTGCATGATTCCACTAGTGTGGAAAGCAAGTACTGCTCTGTATTTGCTGTTTTACCCCTCATTAAAAAGTTTACTGATCTTTGCTCTAGAGAAAAGTGGGTGGGAGAAGAAGGACCGATCCACGAGGGGCTTCAGGCGTTTGAGATGATGGGCTTTTTATTAGGCGCACGGCGAGGCAAGAAGTCAGTGTTTTTCAGTTTACGGCGCACCCATGAAAGTAAAAAGTGTATCAAGGACTAGAATCTTAGAAAGTTATTTTTGTTTATTTTAAAGGTAAAGTGACTCTGAGTATGAAAACACGAAAAAAAGAAAACACGAAGTTCAAGGTGTTGGTCAGTTGGCAGGAGCAGGTGAGATTGAGGTGAGGGATACACAGAGTATTTCCGCTCCGTCGATGTTTTAGTCCTTTAAAATGTTAGAATTTGACACAGCAGAGAAGTAGATACACCAGTGTTTTGGTATTTCCTGTACTTTTCAGAATATTTGAAATATTCCATTAAAATAGACTTATTTTTCAGAGTTGGCACAGTTGCAATTATGCATTTTTGAAGGTTGGTTAGACACCATCTCCTTCAGCCTGTTAAGTTAGATTCGTCGTACTTGGGAGCCTGATATTTCTGTGATATCCTGGTTGGGAGGTGACAGCAGACGATTCCAGCCGGCTGCTCACTGAATGAAGTTGTCCAAACCATTGGCTATGTGTCTCTGTTAAAGCTTTAGTGACTAGTGACATTAGAACCTGAGAAACCTGTTTTCCGTGACAAAGACCAGCCCGTTTGGCAGTTTTGTCATAGCTAATGTTCCAAATGTCTTGCCAGGGTTTTGTAATTTAGGTTCATATTTTGGGTCATGTGTGATTTTAACCCTTTTTGATGCTTTTCCAAGGGAATGTTTTTTGAAGGCAGATTTTTTTTTTTTTTTTTTTTTGATATTCTGAAGCCAGTGTATCCAAATTTGGTTCCCTTCAGCTTTTCCTACTCTGCATTTTGAAAACATAAAAAGTATTTAATTTTGCACTAAGATTTGTGAGCATACAAATAGAATGTGAAACATTTTTCATGATTACTTCCCAACACTATTCTAAGACGAATCTATCATTTTGTCATCTCTTCATAATAATAGTTATTCACTAAGGAATAAGTTCCCTGAAAATTCGTCCAACCGAATCCCCTCGGCCAGTTTTGGTATGACGTTTCCCCCGACCCTGCCATCGAACGTGACTGGAAACAGGCCCAGCCGAGGGCCTGGCTTTGGTGAGCCCTCGGATTGTGGTAAAGGCCCTCAGGAATGTCGTGGCATCTAAGCAACTTCAGGGTCATATTTTCCCCAGTGCCTGTTACCATAGTGGCTTTGTCCGTCCAAGGTCGTGACTACAGTGGTGCTCTCCAGTCAGACCAATGCGAATCGAAGGCAGATCCGGCTCTGCTGATTGCTTAGCAAGCCTGTGTCCTTGCGTGTAAAGTAGGATGTTACTGCATGATTCCCAGCTTTATTGTGACCATTAGTCCACATAATGTGCCTGACACAATGCTTGGTTAAGGCAATAAATGGGGTGTCAAGAAATAAGTAATTTTCTTCATTTTTATTTTAATCTGGACCTATCAAAGTATAGTTCTTTTAAGGAAGATGATAAGGCATGGGAACTGTCTTACATACTAAAAGTATTTCTGGCTTTTTGTACAGACTTTTTGGAGAACAATGAAAGAACATGATCTGATGTTATTTAGGGTGAAAGTCAAGAATATATGGCCTGTATTTCCTGAAGGAACACTGTCTCCTTTGACACAAAGGAGCAAACAAAAACAAAATTTTCATGAGTTCACTTCTGTCAAGCCTAGAGAGTAAAAATTTATATCGTAGAGGCTTTAAAAGCAATTTAGTTAGTAAAAGCATGTGGCAAGATGAGACTCCACACTCGGTATGGAGCCTCCACCTGCAGAAAGGACTCTGTCTTGACACATTAGGGGCATGGTTGAATTTTATCTTCGTTGAATCCAGCTTTGGCTAATTAATCTGCGAGTTAGAGCTCTTTTACTTTTACTCTAATAAAATTTGAGTTAAAAAAAGAGTACCTTTTTTCTCTTATTATAGGATTTTTCAAATGTAAATGTAATGAAAAGTTTTATGAGCCCCCTTGGACCATCACTCAGCTTCAATAATTGTCAGTGTTTGATCTTTCTAGACATGTTGTTTTTTGTCCAGCTTTTCTCTCAATAAAGAGATGTTTCTAAATTCTCCTGTGACAAAAGTGAAGTCCCCCCATCTCCTCCTACCCCACGCAAGGAACCCGAAATAAGGCTGCTTTCTGAAACTCAAACTATGAAATCAGAGTGTGATAGTTGAGAGCAGCTGTGAGCAGCTGTCTGAGTCAGAATGGCCTCCCAGGCCCAAAAGATTTGTAAGGAAGGGCCCAGCACATCTGCAAGAAAAACATTCCCATCAGGAAAGGAAGTGTCGCAGAGGCAGACCTGGTGGAGGAATCCGACGGTAAACTTTCTTACGACCTGCTCAGCCTGCTGTCCCAGGTGGTGTACTGGCAAATGTCCACATCTAATCAGTGTCCTTGTATGCTTTGGTCGCAGGGACCAGCGTGCCTGCGTCTCATCGGCCCCGAGCGCTGAGTGTGTGTCTGCCTGCACAGATGAGGCCCTTTTCCAGGCAGCGTTACCTTCACCATGGAAACTGCCGTCTACCCCTGGATAGGCTTTTTTTTCCTCTTCCTCTTCATCTACTCTCAGGTTTTCGTACCTGCACAGTGTGTATCTGGCACTCTTGCTTATGAGAAGCCACTGAATTCTTACCCTTTGTACTGGTGTCACGTTGTTGCATTCTCTGCTGTGGTATCTGATGGTTCCTGCCTTGAGCTTCGTTCAGCACGCTCGGTTTTTGTTTTAATTGAGATATAATTCACTCACTATATAGTTCACCCATTTAAAGTGTACGGTTCTGCCCTTGGGTCTTTGTTAAAAAGTCTGTAGTTGCAACTGCTGCTATTCGGAAAGCAAGGACACAGTACTCGGGTCCCCCCAGGGCCGTCAGCCTGCGGGGCATCGGGCAGGCTGCTGCCACCGTTGTTAGCAATGGGTGCTCCCTGCCTTGACAGTGATTTCAGTTGGGGGCCATAAGTGGATCCAGTGTGGGTCTCCTCTGTCTTTTCTTGATAGCAGGGCTGCCTCTGGCATGTGACCACGTGGACTGGGCAGAGTCACACACCAGATTGCTGTTCTCCTGCCTGGCTTCCATGCGCAGTGTTGTCAATGTACGTTTTGTGACCTTTGGTGGTTGTGAAGAGTACCTGCTCCAGGTACACACCCAGTTGCTTCGGGTTGATGTGTTAGGAACAAAAGGTGCCCCTATTTTTTTTAAAAACTGCTTTATTAAAGAATCATTTGCATATCATAAAATCACTCGTCTTAAGCATACAAGCCAGCGATTTAACTAGTGATTTCATTGATTGGTCGCTTCCAAATTAGCAGAATTTTTTACTTTAGAATATGTTTTTCCTGCTGTACTGGTTATCTGTGATTTATTGGTGTGTAGGGGAGTTCCTTGGGGTGTATGTTTTGCACCAACCTTTTTTGTCCATAGACTGACGTTTTATGGAACATTTGGTTTCATGCCCATCATTGTGACGTATTTTGGGAGACAGAAGAGAAGCACAGATCTTCCCTCTGTGCTTTCGAAAGTTTTCCCCTAGTTGGTGAAGTAAACGTAACAAACATGAAAACAACTAGAGAGGAGTAAGTGTCAGCATGGACCCAAGCGTTGAGCCCTAGGATGCTTTGATTTATCAAGCACCCTGTACCAGGCGCCCTTCTGCCAGACAGATTGTGGAGGCCAGGATGCAGGGAGAGGCGATGTGGACCCGTGAATGTGTGGGAGGCACGGTATGGTGGTACAGGGCAGATGTTGACTCCTTTGGCTTTTTCAGGTTGCTTTCGATCCTGATTCTTCCAAGAGAAAGTCTTAGTTTGATGCAGCCGATACCTCCAGCACTTTCTTATCTCTCACTTTTTATAAGAACAGAGTGCTAGGCCTTTTGCAGGCAGATATGTCTGACTGGAATTGGATGACACCATTTTGTTCCCTTGTACTAGAGTGGGCCAGATTCGGGGCACCTTGAAACCCAGGCCAGCCTTGTGTGCTCAGATGGGAGCCGTCACAGCACTGGGGCAGAAGAGTGACCCGCGCTGCCTTTCGAGCTGGGGGTTGGCCGTGGGGGGAACTGGAGTTGGGGAGCTTCTTTCTGAGGTGCTCGCGGTAACTTGCGTGTGCAGTGGCCAACCCGGGCAGAGTGGGCAGGGAAGGTTAGGGAAGGTCTCTGAGCGCCAGACGGTGTGCTTCCTTCCCTCCTGACCTCACGTCGCCAGCGCACTGCCTTTCCGCACTCAGCTCCCCTGGCCCGGTGTGATGGCACACGTGTCCGGGAGGACCCAGACGTCTGTTTTTTTGCCTTTGAAAGCCATATTTTATACTGGGTATGTGTGTCTTTGATAATGGGGTCAGGGACAAAATCAACATGCAACTGAAAAGCGTATCTGTGTTGTTAGATGACATGCCTTCCTGTACAGGAAGGAGTGACCAAGGAGGCCTGACAGCGACGCTGTGGAAACAGCTCACAGAGGAAGCGTGCCGGAACGGGGGCTCGAGCCCTCGCGGGCCTCCACCGGCAGGTCCCAGCGTGGTCTCTGTCACTGGCGAGCTAACCAGTCTCTGCTTTGTGTTTTAGACTTTTGCCGAGTTCCGAAGGTCGTGGGAAGATGCCGAGCCTCCTTCCGTAGGTGGTGGTACAATGTCACTGGCGGATCCTGCCAGCAGTTTGTGTATGGAGGCTGTGGTGGGAATGGCAATAATTACCTGACCAAGGAGGAATGTCTTGAGAAGTGTGCCGGCGTCACGGGTAAGACATTGTGGCTGGGGAAATGTTAATATGTAGAGACAGTTTACTGACTGGTACGTAGATAGATGCCTTTTGCTCTTAACTAGTTCTTCATGGCTGACCCCGGGGGATGTCATTAAAGCAGAAGAAACAGGCACACTGTAAAATAAAGGTCACCCACACAGTGGTTTCACAGCAGCCCCTTCCCCCTCTTCCCAGAATGGGGAGGGTGGGCCGCAGGCTGCAGCCGGGGGCGGGGCGCGTCTGAGTCTTCTCCACGACTTCCTTTCTCCCATTGAGTCCAAGTCCCACAGACTCGGCGTAGGAGGAAGTGGTTTCCCCTTCTCGAGCAGAGACCTCCAGGTCCGCTCAGAACAGGCCGTCCCCCTTACACCCTGGCCATTTGGGTTATTTTTACCTCTAGGGCAAATGATCTCACTCAGCCAGCCAAGTTCTGAGTCAAGTTAAAACTAGACCATACTTCCTGGAATCCATGCTTCTCCCAGCCTTCACCTGTGAAGGACTCCGTGGGATCAAGATTATGTTGACCCTGAAAGCTAAATCCCCACAACAACCTTCACTGGCTCTGAACTGAGCCGTCAGACTCCTTGAGAGCTGATGGCAGTGAGACATTGGCCCTCTGGGGCCTGACCCCTCCCACGTGTTGCAGAGACTCAAGGACGTAGCCAGCCAAACTGTCGAACATGTTCATTAGCAGTCTCCCTGACACTGGCACGTGACGCCTCGCATCCTTTCTCGATGGCATCAGGGTTAGGCTTCTGCATTCTGATTCCGTGTCAGGATGTGCTGGTGCCCTCACTGCTCCCTGAACAGAGCCAGCCTGCGACCCCGCGCCCTGCGTCCTTGTCAGATTTTTAAGTCTTCTCATTCACTGGCTATAATCTCTGGGCTTTGAGCTCTGCATTCAGAAATTAGATAAGCTTTTTAGAGTTTTATGTAAAGGGGATGCAGGGGGATAGCGGCCTTGGCTCTGACATGAGCTTTGAAACAGTGCCAAGCGCCCTGAGGGCCATTCCACTGATCCGGATGCCCGGCAGGCTCTCCACAAGCCCTTGGAGAGCCGAGGTGGCAGGATGTTGTCTTTGGACCATACAGGTGAGCCCTGCACCTTTCAGGAAGCGACTGGCAACTTTACCAGTTGGTGACTGAGGAAAATAGCATTTATTGTATTTTTCCAGTCAGCCGTGATCTGGTTTTAGGGGAGGAATTAAGGGGAAATATTTTTGCTACCTTTTCTGCCTTTTCCTAGTCAGGAGTCAACTGTAGGAAACGTACTTGCCCTTCCTTTCTGGTTCCTCCTCATTTTCTCAGAAAGAGAGTCGCTTTTAAGAACACAAGCAGTAGACACTGGGCATTAAGACAGATGTCACCACAGGGGCCAGGTGTGGTTGGTTGTGTTTTGCTGGGAGACGGCAGACAGCCCTCTCCGAGAGGTGGTTCAGAGTCTGGCCCCAGTCTTGAGGGCCCAGAAAGTTCTTTCTTGGCACCCAAGCATGGTTCCACTGCACTTCTCTTGAGGCATCTCATGAGTCTGTGAGGGGAGCTAGAACTGCCAGAGGAACTAGTCACTGGAGGCTATTGTGAGCATATTTCTCCCTCAGGAATATGCTCTTAACTAGTTCTTGTGGGGAAGCCACATGATAATGAGAGGGCTAGTTTATTAATTTATAATGAGAAGCAGAACCACCCAGGGATCCCCAGGCACTGCGGTCCCTGTGCCTGCACCTTTAGTCCACATGGGCAGACCTCTCAGCCAGATTCCCAGGAGATGATGAGCAGAGAGGCAGAACAAGGGGAGCTGCTTTGCGACGTGACTGTTGAATGACACCAGGTCAGGCCAGCCCTGCATCCCTCCAGAAGGTCTGTTGGGACCAGAAGGGAGGCAGGGAGCTGGGGCTCCTCCCTCCCGGGCCCTGGCAGTGCTCCTTTTTTTGTGCTTCCTTAAATGACTAGCCTCTCCTCCCCACCGCCTTAACTGTGTGTGTGGGCGGGGGAGTGAGAAAGATGTAAAGTATGTATAACATGAAACTTACCATTTTAACCATGTCGCTGCTGTACACCCCGTTAACTTTTTAATTCATAGACAGGTTAATGCAGTCACACAGATTATTTGGCCCTGGTAGCCATATTGTCCTTTTACGTTCATTTCACACGTCTTTGCTCTGATTCCCAGCCAGTTGATCTTAAAGTTTAACCTGCAGGGGGACTCTTGGTTCCGTATTTCCAGGTTCAGGCAGGCCTGTGGTCCAGCACGTGCATTGAAGGGCCCACGCTAAGGAGAAATGGGAGTCGCTGTGAGAGCTGCTCGGGGTCACGGCTTTGTTGTTTCACCAGGCGGTCTTGGAGGGGCGTGTCTTCTCACTCTGTTGTTTATTCATCCCCTTGTAGAGAACACCCTTGATGATCCAGCCACCAGCAAGAATGGAGCAGATTCCTCTATCCTAAGTGGTAGGTTTTTAAAAGACCCAGGGTGGGACGAGGGCCATCCAGATGGGTGACCATGAAAGGGCCTTTGTGATCCGAGACTTGTACAAGGGCTTCTGCTTCCTAGTTCTGTTTACTCAGCATTGGCAAACGGGCTCTGCCGGGCTGCCAGCCTCTGGCTCCTTGCCGGCATCCTGTAGACAAGAGGGCCGAGGGATTTTGCAGTGCTTCCAGGCTGGCCTCAGCTTCCTCCTGGGGGCCAAGGGATCGTGGTCGCTGCCCACATGGCTCAACTCAGGCCCTTCCTTCTCTCTGGGCTGGCCTCTGCTGTCTCACTACCCACCCACCTCCTTGCCTGTTCTGTTTCTGCTCCCTATGGTCCTGGCCACCTCCCTCCCTGTGCCGAGTCCTGTCCTCTGCCACCCTGCCTCCGTTCACACTGCAGTCTTGACCGCAGCTGCCCCATCCCTCCTCTGCTTAAAGGACCCTACGTTGGGAGCCCGGAGTGAGTGGTACAGCTGCACTAGCAAAGGCCAGTCTCCAGGCGATAGGCTCTGCTGGGCAAGACCCGCCGTAGCGGGGCGGGATGCACCCCCACCCTTTTCGAGGACAGCCCCTAGTAGGCTAGTGGCCATGCGCTGTTGCCTTCTTGGCTCTGGTCCTCTGGCTGTGTGACACCAGCACTCATGTGAGAATGAGTATTTATTCGTTCTGTTTGGCTGATTTGCAGAATGCCAAAAGTTAGGCTAGAGTCACTTTTCAGTTTTGCTAAGGCAGGAATCTTGTGACCATCCTGGCCATTGCTTTACCTACTTTCACTCTTTATAACAAAGCTGGTCTCATCCAAGGTCGTCCAGAACCCTGGGGCACTGGCGTGATAACTCCGGTTCCATCCTATTTCAGAAGAAAATTTCCCCAGAGATTATGGCTGGGATTAGTTTCCATAGCAACCCCTGGGGTGGCAGGTGAGCCCATCCAGCATTCATTCTACGTGTGCTATAGAGCCCATTAGGACCAGGAGGCAGTGGAGCACAGCTGTGCCCAGAGGAGGCTCCACACCCCACACCCTCCCTCTAGGCGCTAGAGTGTCCATGCCCCCAGTGGGCCCCTTCAGGCCCGGCCAGCCCACGCGTCCCGTGCCCATCCCCGCCTCCCTGACATGGATGTTTGTGCTTTAGTTCCCAGGAGGCAGGATTTTGACGACTCCTCCAGCGATACTTTCAACTACGAAGGTATAACTTTTTTTTAAATTTCATTTTTTATATTTTAAATGGTCGAAAGTAGAACTTTAAAAAAATATATTTATGTATGGGCCAAACATGTTTTCTCACTTGGTTGAGAATTGAGACACACTTGAGGATTTCCACTAAGGAAATTGTAGAGTGGGGCTTCCTGACCTTCCCCAGGCAGCAGGACACATGAGGGTGGCCCAGGCAGTGGGCAGCAGGGTGCGCACAACTTGCTGTAGGAAGCTTCGCCTTAAAGAGGTGGCAGGCCTCCCTCACCAGCTTTGCGGCTGTGGGCAGGTGACTTTACCTCTGCCTCAGAGTCCCTGAATATGAAATGAGTGGCCTCGGACAGGTCTCTAAGAAACCAAGTTAATACATGGAAAGTGCCTAGAATAGTGCCTGGCATAGAGGACTCTCCATATCAATACAGTCTGACCGTAAAGAGAAAGATGCTGAAAATGTGGAGGATGGTGTCAGATGGCCAGACTGGCCACGTCTGTAGTTTACAAGTTTCTTTAGCAGAGAGACGTTTCTCCTTCGGCTGGCAGCTGTGGGACTCTGCTTGGGAACATTCCAGCTCCATCCCACTTCCCCTGGGCCCCGCTCATTTGTGCTCCCGGTGCTCCCACTCCCAGAGTACTGCACTGCCAAGGTGGTCACTGGGCCTTGCCGCTCATCCTTCTCACGCTGGCACTTTGATGCCGAGAAGAATTCCTGTGATAACTTCATCTATGGAGGGTGCTGGGGCAATCGAAACAACTACATCTCCAAAGAGGAGTGCATGAACCGCTGCTTTGGTGAGTCTGCCTGGCCCTCGGGTCCAGGAGACCGCGGTGGCCGGACAGCCCCTGCCCAGACCCATCCCCATCCCTCAAACCAAGGCTTCGCAAATGCCGTCATGTGGATTCCAACCTTCTCCGGCCCCCTAGTGGGGAGCGGGTGGGTGCGGGCTCTGGCTGTTGGGCGGACATATCCTAGGTCCCCACCAGGGTGACGAGGCCTCAAAGACTGCAGAAGAGCTGGAAGAGGAAATACCTCAGAAAGAGGCCCCCAGCCCCCGCCGTGAAGGGCCAGGGTTAGGGGCATCCTCAGGTGGGGGCAGCTCTGGTGGACGACTTGAGCTGACCTCAGGGTTTTGTGTTCTCTTCCCAGGCAAGCAGTTGTCGCCTGTCTCCCACAGCACCAACGGTAAATGGCCTCTCGCCCTCCCCCACCTGCTTGCCTTGACTAAGCTCAGCTGTGGTTTGCAGGCTCACACGTCTTGGACACATCATCCTTCACCATAAACATCTTTTTGGTAGAAAGTTGTGTTTCTTTATGAGAATGGCCAGGCAGCTTGGCACATGTGGTAGATGTTCGCGCCCCTCCCCTCCCCCATACAGTGTGTGGGCGGGGGGCGAGGCAGTCTCGGTTCAGCTGGCTCAGCTGGCGGTGCCTGGGGTGGCGGGGTGAGCCCTGCCTTCAGGCGTGCGGTGTCTGCTGCATGCAGGCTTGAGTCTCACTCCAGGTGTAGAGGGAACTTTGCCCCATAGGGTGGACGGAGTGGGTCATATGTGACAGGAAGGCAGTTGGAGAGCCCTTGCCGTGTGCACAGCCAGTACTGTTGTCCCCAAGCAGTGGGTCTGACATGGAGGCCGGGCCTTCTCTGCTTTTGTTTCTGATTCTGAGTCATGGAGGAGAGTGTGTGTGCAAAGGACCTGCCACACTGGTTTGGCCTCTTTCCACACGTGTCCCTGTTAAGAAGCCCGGCCCTGGCCGCCTGCCTGCTCTCTTTTAGAAGAAGAGTGAAGCTAGAACTGGATTGCTAGGCCTGGGCTGAAAGCAGCCTGGGTCTGGAGTGTTGGCGGGGGTGATGGGGAGGCACTCGCCCCTATGCTGCAACCAGGGCAGGGGAGCCAGGGAGCTGCCACAGGAGCCACGTTCCTTAGGTGGAGCCCCACCTGGGAAAAGAAAATCTTAACTGACAGGTGAGGCGACCACTGTTAAACTTGTCAGAGCCATTAGAAGCATAAGGGTCCCCTCCCCGCACTGCTCCAGATACGCCTTGCCGCTACCCGCCCCCCTCGTTCCACAGGCCGCCACCCCAGCCTCCCGCGGGGGCACCTCGTTTTCTGTGGCCGGCGGAGGTTTTGTGTTTATACACACACCAGAGGTGGCGGGAAATGCAGAGTCGAAGTGGGAATGTTTGGTTCAAAGAGGAGCGCAAGTAGTCGTCACCCTGTTTGTGTACACGTCACATGGCGCCTCCTTTTTTTGAGAACTGGCTTCTTGGGACTGTGGGGACTCTCCTCGATGACTTCCTGATGATTTCCTTGGTGGGCGGTGTCAGTCCTCCAGACCCTCTCAGGTAGGGTGGGGGACTTCAGGCACAAGAGCTGCTGGTCCTCGCCCTGAGCCCCTTGGGGACCCACCCTGGCCGCGGCCCCCCAGCCCGCCGTTTCTGAGGCCTCTGTCTCTCCCCAGTGGTGGTCCTGGCGGTGCTGTTCGTGATGGTCCTGATCCTCCTGCTGGGAGCCTCCGTGGTCTGCCTGATCCGGGTGGCGCGGAGAAACCAGGAGCGTGCCCTCCGCACCGTCTGGATCTCTGGGGACGACAAGGAGCACCTGGTGAAGAACACGTGCCACTTGTGACTGCCCTGTCACCAAGAGTCCACCCCTTTTCAGGATTCAGGACTCCTTGTTGGTGATGAGAAGCTGGGGAGCGAGGAGAGACAACTAGAATGCGTGTGTACTTTTTGAAATAGAGTGATCGATTTGTATTTTTGTGATCATTAGGGCTTTTGGTCTGTTTGTCACTCCAGAAGTTAAGAGGGCCGCTCCTGGCCGCTGGGGGCAGGCTTGCTGTGGAAATCTGCCCAGGAAAGGGCTCTGGTTCCCGTCCAGGTGCAGGTGGCCTGGCGCGGACCAGTTGCTTCCTCTTTGATTTCTCTTTGCTCCAGGTATAGTTTTCTTTTCTTGTGTTGAATCCTTTTGCCTCCTTTGCCATCACAGAAGTGATGTTCTAATAGTTTCCTTTGTTTGTCTGATTTGTGGGGTTTTTTTTTTTTTAAGGAAGCCTAAACGAGTTTGTTTTTTTTAAATTAGGGTTCTGAAAGGAAGACAGTAAAATGTACAACTTTAATAAAAAGGGCCTTCCTTTTTAAAATAAATTTCAGCATGTGCTTGCTTTCTTTATGGGACTCTACCAAAATTATCACAGGATTCCATGAGATGTCCCCTTCTAGAAATGAACTCCCTAAAAGAGCATCTTTCAGATCTTTTTGAATGATCTTACATTACAACAAAGTTTCACCAAGTAACACTTAGCTTTCCCACCTGTGGTAAGCTCTGATATTTTCTATCCTATTTCCCTTTCAAAAAATTCTAGCCATGTTCAATGAATTTTTTTTAATGACACACTGTGGACTGTATCGCACGCCTCGAAACACTGCTTTGAGGGCACAGGAGGGCTGGAATGAGGATGCACCCTCTCCAGGGGAAGATGGGACCCTGCTAAAGCTGGGGTGGTTCTGACCAAGGTCAGTTGGGCATCATGAATTTCAGCTTTTCCTGCAGTTCTGCTTCAGGCCGCCCTCGTAGCCCTGCATTGATACGGGACGGGGCACCATGCTGCCGAATTTGGCCTCCAGCTCAGTCCCAGCTCTGCTTCCTACCCGTGGGAGTTCCCGTCCTGTCTGGACTCTAGAAGCCCCTTTCCTCCCCTCCATCTTCCAGACACCTAGTCCTAAACACAGAGCAGCATCTGAGCAACCCACAGTGTTAGGTAAAATTTCCGAGGGCCGAGAGACCAAAGAAAAAGGTGGACAACCCCATCATTACATGAAGAGTTTATTAAAAGAACTTGAGGCCCGTCTTGGGCAGCATGAGGACATGGCTATCCTCCCAGCTGCGTGAGTGGCAGGTGCTAAAATAATGTAGAACAGGGCAAGGTGGAGAGAGGGGTACCTGGACGTGACTTGTCTCAGGTAAAGGAAAATGCCTCATGCCCGCCTGGCGAGGACCCAGCACACAGTGGGGGTAGAGGGGGGCGTCAGTCGTCAGTAGGACAGCCTTTGAGGGGACGTACGGGAAGCAATCCCTGTTCTAGCTCAAGGGTTCCTGGGACAGTCTCCACCTGCCTTGGTGGCTTGGAAAGCCAGGCCCTGGCCCGTGAGTGGGTGGAGGTGCCAGGCCAGCCTGTGGGACCTTTGCAACCTGACAGTTCCAAATGTTGCTTTGGCCTCCCTCCCCTTGGAATAAAAAGACAAGAAGCTCTTCCTAGAAGTCCCTCAAGCCAAAAAGGTCGCATTCTGTACACTGGGGGCAAGACTTGTATCCTTTGGGCCTATAAACCTATACCAGAAGCGAGACGCCAAATACCACATCTGCTCCTTCCTGGCTTCTATTGCTCATGGCTTCTGGCACTTTCCCTGCCAAGCCTTCCAGTCACTGCAGTTGACTCAGAGTTAGTGAGCAGTATTCCAGACACATGGGGACTCCAGAGTGGGAGAGCCCGTGATCCAGGGAAAGAGCCAAGTCATCGAGAAGGGACACTGCCCACCACTCTCCAGGTGTGCAGCAGTGGGCAGGTCACTTAACTCCTTTGAACCTAGTTGCCTCCTATAAGACGGGTGGAGGTAAGGGTTCTGTGAGGTCACAGGTGTCAAGGTCACATATGGGACGTGCTCAGCAAGGGAGCCTCCTCCAGGGGGCTGGTTTCCACCTCTGCCCACGGACCTGCTTCCTTGTTTTCTTCCCAGTAGTTGGTGGCTCTCCCCTGTACCCACCCTGCCACCATGACCAGCTCTCAAGTCCACTCACATCTGCCTTTGTCAGGAATCTCAAACTCACCAATGCCTCTGGCCTCGCAGGAGGCCTTTCTCCACCTATTCCAAGAATTGTCTCCTTCACATCTTAGTCATGCGAAGGGAAAAAGTTGTCTGTTTGGGCTTTTAAAGAAACTTGGGAATCACTAATAATTCTGCTGCACTAGGAAGATCATCAGGTGATTTAACACCATCAAGGCCAATTAAGCTTTTGAAGGTTTTTCATACAATGTACCTTTATGCGTCTCCAATGCAGAAGTTCTCTGACTCCTGCCAAAACTCGTCCCGTCTCACAGGGAGGCTCCAGGGCTCTACTCACTCTCACAGATTGACTACGTCAGACCTATGGGCCTCTCTTATTCTGCCAGTGGTGTCACTATTGTGCTTTTTCAGGTTATGGTGCTGTCATTCCAGTCTGGTCAGCTGACTGCCATTGCCACTATGGCCCCTGAAACTCAACTGTGCCATGATTTCAACTTTCTGAGCTGTTTACAGGCTGACAATGGTACTCTGTGTTTTGCAAAGCCTGCCCAGCAATGGACCAATAGCCAAGGTGTATTCAGTGGACATCTCATGGCCTTCACCATCATTAAGAAGTGGAAATGGGTTTAAAAAAATAAAAATAAAAAACCATCTCTCACTTTCTAGTCCACACATTTTTTTTATATGATCTATTTTTTATTTTTATTTGTATTATGGTGACATTGGTTAACGAAATCCAGTAAGTTTCAGGTGTACAATCCAACAGTAAGACATACATATATACTGCATTGAGTGTTCACCGTAGTCCACACACTTTAAAAAGGCAGTTTGGTCACTGAATATGGCTGTCCCCAGAAAGGGTTTATCTCTAGGCCATCTGGGTAAAGACCAGGTCAGAGGGGTCAGTTTTGCACCCTCATTCTTGGGTGTGGTGCACCTTCTCAGCACCACGCCCCGGCCCACCTGACTGGTGCGCCCTCTGCGGGGCGAGCCAACCAGAAGGGGCCTCAGACTGAAGGTAATTCTGGTTCAGTCCCCTGGATTCTTTCTTGGACTGGTGCTCAGTCGTGAAGATAATGACCACTTGGCCATTGAGTGCCCCGCTTGCCAAGTCTCCCTACAGTGGCCCACGTGGTCCCTGTGAATTTATAAAAATGCTCGTTCCTCTCACGTCTGATCCAAACAAAAGGTCCGGGTGTGAGTAGGTGCTGATAGAAAAGCTGAAGCTTTACTTGCTGGAATGAGGTACACGCTGATTTTGTGTCCTCAGAGGCAGTAAACGACCGGGTACCAGGGGAGAGACCACCTTAAACCCAGGAGGTGGGAGTGCAGTCAGTGCTCTCTGCCCTCCAGAATCCAGTCCCCAACCTTTCTGGCACCAGGGACCGGTGTTTCTATGAGAATCCAATGCCTGATGATCCGAGATGGGGCTGAGGCGGTGGTGCTGGCGCTGGGGCGCGGCCGCAAATACAGATGAAGCTTCGCTCGCTTGCCCACTGCTCACTTCCTCCTGTGCGGCCCAGTTCCCCTGTTCTAAATCCAACACCACATCCTGACCTCTGACAGTCATCTGGTCCACCTGAACCTTACACGTCTGCAGCCGGCAATGTGGCCGGTAGATGTGGCCGTCCTGACCTGCCCTGATGTGCCTGACGCCTTTGGTAGCAGCTCTTGAATGTGAGCCCCACCCCTAGATGTTTGCGACACACCGACCTGCACAGCCTTGTCCCAGTCTGGCTGATAAAATCACACTGGGCCTCCCGAGCAGCCTTGGGTCATGCCATGTATGGCAGTGGAGGCTGAACGACTCAGTGGCACTGCCCATGTGGTTTAACCAAACCAGTGCAGTGACGTTCCAAGTCAAGTTTGACAACAAATCCTGAACCGCAGTGCCCTGTGCCCCAGCGGTCTGTGTTTTTGCTTGTGGGAAAGAATGAGTCATACTGTCCCGTCCTCCTCCTCGGAGCAGGAGGACTGCTTTCAGGTCTTGGGGGTATTGACAATGACACGAGGATCAGCAGGTCAGCCTTACCTCCCCGGGTGGGTCCTAATAGATGATAGATTAGCCTCAGACCTCACCCTGGCTGTCTGCAATAGGCCCTGTCCTGCCCGTTCATGGCTGGACAGGTCCAAGACTGGATGGCAGGCTGGCCTTGTAGCAACGCTGCTATTCGGAGTCCTGTTCATCGCAACCTAAATTAAATGCTGTAGGAGACAAACCGAACAAATATGGCCCCTGCCTCTGTTAGATTAACTAGTGGCCGACAGAATGGCTTACTAGTGTGAAAATTCGTCAGAAGCCAGGAGGGGTGGACTGTTGGCAGAGAGAGTACTCCACAGTGAGGTCTCACGGTGTCGCACGTCTTGCCGGCTGTGCCAGGAGTGCATGGCCCAGACAGCTGTTCACGGGCTACTTCCCAGGACTGCGTTTGCAGCAAGCACCTTGAGGGATGAGGAAATAGCTCCCTTTGGACAAAGAGCGTGCTTGCCTACTGCCTGCTATGAGGTGGCAGGTCCCCAAGCATAGTAGTGACCTACTCTTGTAATGCAACCCACTGCATGCATGCACAGGGCCCATTTGGACCTTTCGCTTTGCCCCCATGGGGCAAGGGAAACCAACACGGATGCTGATGCTTATGCTCCTTGCTGTGAGTAATAAAGCCTTTTGTCTCTAACTTGGGAGTCTCAAGGCTTCTGCCAGGTCTACGGCCATGCCACCCTGAATGTGTCTGATCTCGGAAGCTAAGCAGGGTCGGCCCTGGTTAGTACTTGGATGGGATTCCACCTAGGAATAACAGGTGCTGTAAGCGTTAAAGAAAAAAAAAAAAGGCTTTTGCTAGCTTTTTGGAAACAGTAACAGGCTAAATTATTAGCTGGTATGCAGTAAAATCAAACCCTAGACACTACAGTCAGCTGGGTAGAGGCCGAGCTTGGGTTCCCCTAGTCGGGCCGTTGGCCCCTTGGCACCTCCCAAAACACGGTCCTTCAAGACTTCCTGATTGTTCGTACTCCATCCAGAATGTCCGAGGCCAGCGCAGCTCTTTCGTCTGTGGGAAAGGAAACCGAGTCCCTGCGTACCACGTGCTCAAGGTCATCCACCTCCTGGGATGTGGTTAAGTTCAAAGGAAACAGTCTCTAACAGAGATTATGGTGTTTATGAGACCAGGGCACTTCGTTCATGTAAACTTTGGGAAAGAGGCTAAGCCAGACCTTGAAGCAGTTGCTTTTCCATGAGCTATGTCAGTCCTCAGATGGAGGAGTGCAGGGCCCTTGTGAAGGACTGTCTCTCCCTACACCATCTTGCCTTCCCTGGTCACTAAAACTGGCATCCAGAAACCTCTTCCTAAATTACAGTGATTAAGTAAAAACGTCAGGGTTGGAGCGACCCTCTGAAGAATGTGTGCTGATAAAAAGTTAGAGCAAGAGTAAGCTGGTCTAGTTGTGAATGACATCAGCATTGCAGGTCAGCTGGGAACACAGCTCCCTTCTTCCTACAAAGGAGAAGGCATTGCTTATATATACCCTTAGGACCAAGTCCTTTCGGGTAGAGATAATAGTCTGGCCTCCATTTGTAAACCTGGATTAGGCAGAGCAGGGCAGTGAGGGACACTCACTGCCACCAGTAGGGAGTAGTGAGAAGCAGGCTCCATTGTCCACTTCTCCCTTCTTCTTTTCAGTAATAGAAGTCCTCAGGTTTTTGCTGAGTGTGTGACTGCCCAGCCAGGAGCTATATTTCCCAGTCTCTCCTGCAGCTAAATGTGACCACGTATCTAAATCCTGGCCAAAGGGTGGGGTCCTTAAAAGGACGTGGTGTGCCCTTCCCTTCCCAAGGAACCAGTGGTGGGTTCCGTAGGACGACATGTCCAAGGACGACACCCTGGAACAACTACACGGAAGGAGCCCGGGTCTCACACCCACCCGTCTTCTTGGGACTCCCGCCAGCTCAAGTTTCCATGGGAGAGAAAAGTGAACCTATCTTATTCAACCTCTGTCTTTGGGGTCTCTGCAAAAGCTGCCACATCCTAACTATAATAGAGTGAATAGAGGGGAGTCTGGAGGACCAGGCCGCACTCTCCCCAGACCCATTCGCCCCGCCCACAATTTTAGCACAGTAGCAGAGAGCTACTTCGTCTTGGGTCTGGAAGGTCTCACACTGCTGCTCCACAACCTTCTGGCCCAGTGTCCTTGGGCATAAAATTGTACCTTTTGAAGCTCAACTGCCTCGTGTATAGCACAGGATCCTGTAGCAACCCCAATGAAGAATCATGAGATTGTATTTGTGGACATTAATAAAACCTGACATTCATTGAGCATCTATATAGCTTGTGCCAGGCAGGCTCTGTGCAAAACCACCTACCTTATGAGGTAAGTTTTCCACCTTTACAGAGGCCCAGAGTGTTGACTTATATCTGTTCACAGAGCAGGAAGGGGTAGAGCAAATACTCAGCCGTAAGCAGAGCGACCTCCGGGACCCAGACTCATAGCCACTATGCTTGTTCCAACCTGCCTCGCTCAGGGCCTGGCATTAGGAAACCACTGATGCATTAAACGATAGTGAGCACTAACTCTGAGTCACATTGTTCTGGGTGCTGAGCAAGGCGGGTGAGGTCCCCACAGTCGTGGAATTTGGGACCTGCCAGGAAAGAGTCACTTTCTCTCATGTCCTGCACCCGGTTGTGGGCAAAACCACAGTCATCATTTCACCTCTTCTCAAAGAACAAAGATCTTCGATTTACAAGACGCCCCTCCCATTCCTCTCCGTTTTCTTTCCCTCCGTTCTTGCTGCCACTCGGATCTTGTGGTTCGGCAGACACACAGGTACGAACCTGCCTCAGGGCTTTTGCGCTTGCTGTTCCCTCTGCTTAGAATGTTCTTCCTCCACATGCTTGCATGGCTTGCCTTCTTATTTTCAGAACTTTACCCCCGACCAAAAAGACTTCGATGAGGCTTTCCCTGATGACTACCTAAAATCCAAACCCTCCCAACATACCGGTTATTACCTAGTCCCCTTTCTTGCTGTATTTCTCTTCTTTGCTCCTATTACTTTTTTTAACGGCTTTTATTGAGGTATAAGTTACATGAAACACACTCCTTTCAAATTTACAATTCAGTGATCTTTAAGACTTAACCAAGTGGTGCAACTGTCTCCATAAATCAGTTTAGAATATTTTCTCCATCCCCCCAGGAAGATCTTTCCTGTCCGCTTACAGTTAATCCCGTTCCCACTCAGCTCCCAGCAACCACTCATTTACTTCCTAATTGCCTTCCCTGAACACTTCACATGAATGCTACCGTACGATAGGTAATCTCTTGTGCCTGGCTTCTTTCACCTAGGATGTTTTTGAGGTTCGCCCACGATGTACCATGTGTCCGTTCATTTTTTGGTTGTTGCTGAATAATATTCCATCGTATAGATATATCACAGTTTGCCTATATAGTCACTAACTAGTTTTCCATTTTTTTCTTTCCTAACATACTATACATTTTCCCTTGTTTCCCCCACTAGAATATCAATCCCATGAGGCTAGAATCTTGGCTGGAAATTTTGCTCAACCTCCGTGCGCCCAGCACTTGAACTATGCTGGGCATGTAGTAGGTTCTTAATAAAACACATGCCGCAGGAGTGAGTGAGAATAAAGATAACTTCAGGGTGCTAAACAGGGGCTGTGCTAGCCATCAACAGGGGAGAGGGGGTGGACTGACGGGGCTCTGTGGAGCCAGCAGTCAGGGCAGGCTCCTCCTCTATGGACTTTGGAGAAGACACCTGCAAGTTCAGTTATCCCCTGGCCCCACCCACCTGCTCCTGCCTAGATGCCAGCACTGCCTGCCCATGGCTATATGTACGGGCTGCCCAGCTGCTGGTGTCAGGGTGGAGGTAGGCTGGAGAACTCTCAAGGACACTTGGTCTGACAGCAATGGGAGCAGATGGCTCAGGGCCCCAGCTCCTCCTCCAGCCTGACCTGGGCCCAGCCCAGGGTGGGGAAGAAAGACTGGGCTGCCCCTTCTGCTGAGGCCCTCCAGGGAGAGATGGAAGGGCCAGGCACCGCCGGGGTGCGAGCCCCAGTTATAGTCTGTTCATTGCTGCATTTGCTTCATATCATTTTGTTTGGTCTGACAGTTTTCTCATCTGTAAAACAGGGATAGTAGTAACATCTGCTTTTTATTTTCAAAAATATTCAAAAAATATTATTTCCTAAGTACTTACTCTGTGCCAGGCACAGTTCTAGGAAACTAATCCATTTTATTTTTTAATTAATTATTTTTTTTTAGGCGAGGCAACCCTTGGTTGACCTCACAGATTGCAAGGACCTTGTCAGCTTATAATTCCTTATTTTTTATGCCTACGGCACCTGGTCTTCCTAGGTGGTCTCCCATTCAAGTACTAATCAGGCCTGACCCTGCTTAGCTTCCAAGATCAGATGGGATCGGGCATGCTTAGGGTGGCGTGGCCATAGACCTATTTGATTTTTACATCCACCTCATATGGTAGCTGTCATTTAAGATGAGAAAACTAAGGCATAGGGAGGCAAAGCGACTTTCCCCACAGCACCCTGCTACTAAGTGCTATGGAGTAGCTTCAGAATCAGCAAGCTCATGCCAAGTTCACGCTCTTCACCCCTTCAGACTGCTTCTTGTCAAGTCACAGAGGGGTTGTTAAAGTGAGTAAATGTGGAGCCCTTGGAACCACGCCTGGCATGCAATTAGTACACAGGGAGTGACAGTGTTCTCATGGCACACAGGTCACAGGCAGCTGCCTCCCTCTCATTTCTTCAAAAGCAGGCATCTGACTCTTTTTGGAGAAGCTGATGACAGCTCTGGTCCCCTCCCTAGAAATCTGCAGCTGCCCACCCCAAACCCCGACCCCATCCACACAGTCCCCGCTCACTTGCCAAGGCTGGGAGGGGAGTCTTTTTTTTTATGCTGCTAACTGTCCACCCTCCCCATACCCTAGAGAGGAAGTTGGGTGAAGCTGGGGAGGGGCTGTGAGTCAGGGCTAAGGACTCTGACCGAAGGTCAGGTGGGACTCCTCAGCGTTCCTTGGGCCAGGAGGTCCCGCCTCCTCCCTCAGCCCTCTGGACACACCTTCTCTGGCCACTATAAAGTTTGACCCCGGGGCAGGTGCAATCTTGCGTGTGGGGAACTTGAGGCGCATTTCCTGTACCAATCCACCCGACTTGCTCTGCAGCCATGGAGTCCACCTCCAAGAAGGCCAAGAAGACAGGCCAGGTGAGTGACCCCAAGCCCAGCCAGCCCTGCCCCCAAAGTTCAGGGTCCGTCAGAGGCAGGGGCAGCTAGCCTGGGGGTAAATCACCTCGAGATTAAGCACATCCCGAGGTGGGTGGAATGGGGGAGCCTTTAATCCTAGAGCCCTCTCAGGCCTCCAGCTTAGGCTTCCAACTTGGGGGCCCTCGACCTGTCATGCTTTCAATCAGCACGGCCACGGGCACGGGCACGGGCACGGCGGTTCTTCAGACTCTGACAGCAGCAGCAGCAGCAGCTCCAGCAGCTCGGACACGGAGGTGAAGGTAAGAGGCTTCCCCCTCCCAAGCAGGTGCCCAGCACCCCAGGCCAGGGCAGAGGCCCAGCCGGAACCTGGGCAACTGGTTCACCAAGGAACCTTCTCCTCTCCCATCCCGACAGCCTCATGCTTCAGGATCGGAGACCCACGGAAGCAAGGTCAAGAAGTCCAAGGTGAAAAAGGAGAAGAAGAAGAAGGCTTCCCACTGACAGGCCTGGGCCAGGCTCATTAAACCTTCTCTAGACCTTTGGGTCGCAGGCACTGTAAACCGTCCCGCCCACCGCCAGCTTCCGAGCTGGCCCGCCCCCTGCCGGGCAGCCTCATGCCACCAAGGAGAGGTCACCCACACTGGGCCCACCACGGTTTATTGTTTCCAGAAGAGGGGCCGCCTGCAGGGGTGGGGTGGCCTGTGCAGCTGGGGATCTCAGCACCTGGGGGGGTCAGGAGGGGGAGAGTCTCGGGCTGGGTGGACAGCGCCTGGAGGCCACGGCGGGTGGGCGGGAGGTCCTAGACCGGCAGGTGGCCGGGAGATGAGCAGCTTAGCGGTGGCAGCCAGGAACAGCAGCTGGAGGCGCGGCCCACTGCCCTCACCGCACCAGGTGGAAGGTGAGCCAGTACATGAGCAGAGGCTGCGCCGCCGCCACGGCCATCGTCAGGTACATGCGCAGCTGGTTCCGTGCCCCTCGCACTGGGACTCCCTCTGCCGCCGCCTCCGCCAGGATCTTTAGCCGCAGCGTCCGGATCTGGAGCGGGAAGGGTCACCCTTGAGCTCTCAGCCAGGCAGGCGCCTGGACACTCCCAGCTCCTGCCCCTCCACGGGAGCAGCTGGGCTCAAGTCTCTGCTCCTGGGGCGTCTTGGCTTCCCCTAAATCTAACAGATGGTGATGCTCTTCTCTAGGCCCTGAGAGAAAACGAGATGGTGCGAACCCAGGCCAACCCTCTGAGTGAGGGGGGGGAAATGCACTGTGACTACCATGCCTGAGGGGGCGGCCAGGCTCAGCCCTGGCTGCAGTCATCAGCTTATGTTGGCCAGAGGACAATTTTAAACACAAGCCAGATGCCTTTTTAAAAAACCTTGTAAATAATGACATCCAAGTCAAAGTTTATCTGAGAGTCAGCTGTGGCCCACCAACCACCAGCTTGTGCCCTCCGCTCCTCACGCATGCTCACATCTGGTCCACCCAGTTGCCTGAGGTGCCGTGGTCATCATCCCCATTTTACAAAAGGGGAAACTGAGGTTGAAAAAGAAGTGATCTGCTCAGGATCCAGCACAGCTTGCGGTCAAACCCTGGCCTGGTGGACCCCGGTGCTCATAACCAGCACCTCCACACCAGCTGGAAGGGCCCTCAAACAAGCTACTTCAGGGGTGCTGAACCTTTTCTTCATCCTAACGGCAATTCTGGGAGGAAAGCCCACCATGTTAAGGAGATGGGGTGAGGATGTGTGCCTACCCTAGCGGTCTGGCTGGCTCCGCTCTTCCCTTCCTTCAGGCCCTAGACTGGATACCCCCTCCTCCAGGAAGCCCTCCTGACTCCCAGGCTCCTCAGTTCAGCAATGTGACTCTGATCTAAACTTCCCACCTGACATCTTCTGCTTGGATGCCTCCAGGGGACCCCAACTATGCCCAGGAGGCCTGCTCATGCTCCCCTGAGCCCCAGCTCACCATGAACACAAAGATGGACACGCAGCACCAGCCCAACACCAGGTAGTAGCCAGTCTTCCCAAAGAGCAGGCCCATGAGGACCCCGCCAATCATCCTGGGGGGAGAGGGGAAGGCTGGTCTGAGGAAGCGCCCAGGGCTGGGACTGGTAGGGGGGAAGGTAGAGGTACTCACCCGACATACTTGTAGCCCAAGAAGGCCACCAGGTCGATAGTGGTGAGGTCGGTGTTGACAGTGACCAGGTAGAGGCTGAGCAGGATGGCTAGTACCTCCAGTGTCAGCCAGGCCAATGCCGAGCTGGCCTGTAACCCTAGGAGGTCTGGGGAGAACCTGCCGGCACCCAAGCTCTGTCACTCGGTTGGCCGGCTCAGACCCTCCCTGAGTTTCCACCTGAGGACAGCCTGTGTCGGGTGGGGCTGGAGACCCGGCAGTAACCAAGACAGACCTGGGCCCTGTCCTCGTGGGAGTCCCATTCCAGGAAAGGCAGACCTGTCCTCAGTGACAGCCTAGAGAGGTCAAGGCTGGCATGGGGGAAGTGCAGGGCAGGGGAGGTGCCTGACCCAGCCAGGAAGGGATGTCAGATAGGGCTTCCCAGAGGAGGGGACACCTGCACTGAGGCCTGAAGGAGTAAGGAGTTGGCTGGGAATGAAGGACCTTGGTCTCTGCCATATGTCCAGTGCCTCAACAGTTAATTTATTCAAACGACAACTGTTTTCAGTGCCGCGAAGGAAATGAACAGGGGCTTATGAGTAAGAGGTGGGGGCTTGACCCAGCTTGCGGGGTGGGAAGGCTTCCCCAAGGAAGTGACATCCGAGTAGATATCTTGGGTGAGCAGCTGCTCGGCAGGTAACAATGTAAGGGAGGAACAGACTCCTGAGCAAGGAGAACTGGATACGCGAAGGCCCTGGGGTGGCAGCGCCTGGCCCTCTGGAGGATGGAAAGAGAACCGGGCTGAGGAGCTGGGCTTGGTCTGGGAACAGGGGAGCTACAGACAGCTTCTGAGCAGCGTGAGACATAGTCCTTCCTGGCTACTGCCTCTCAGACAAGACCTTCCTGGCTACTGCTGGAGCTGGGGTGCAGGAGGCGTGTGGGCAGCTGGTTAGGACAGGGCGAGGATGAGGCTGGACCTGGTGGTGGAGGCCAAGGGGAAAGGTGGATTTAGAAAGGAACCCAGCATGGGGTGTGGCGATGGGTCGAATGTGGGTAGGAAAGAGGGAAGAGGCTAGGGTGAGCGTGACACTGAGGGCTCTGTCTTGGGCCACATGGGAGCATGGTGGAGCTTTGAAGAGAGAGTGGGGACAAGAGAGTCTCCTGCCTGCCCCTCAACCCCCCAAGCCCCACAGCTCACGCCACTCTGCCCGCTCCACGCCTCTTACCTATCCTGGGTCCCCAGCGCCAGGCCAGCCACCAAGACGTAGGTGATAAAAGCCATAGCTGTGGGAGGCAGACACACCGACACTGGTCAGAGGGGAGACCACTCTCGCCTCCGAGACCTAAACCTCTGCCGTAGGCATGCCCACCCCGAGGGAGGAGGGTGCAGGTGGAGGCAGGTGGGGTTAAACCTGGAATGTAGAGGTCAGGAGCGTTGACGTCAAAGCGGGGGGCCACTGGCGTGTCCTGCTGGTACTGCACCTCCCAGTCCTGTGGGGATAGTGGGGGGAGCAGGCAGGACCCCCAGAGCTGAAATCTTCCCACCCTAGAGACCCTCGCTTGGGGTGAGTCAGCCCCCCTGCCCCTCAAGCCTGCCCCAGCCTGACTCACCCCCCACCGTGCCCGGAGGCTGTCTCCCGCCTCAGACCACAGTCACCCCAGCGGGGCGGTGCTGACCTGGTGCAGGTAGGGGAAGAAGAGCAGGCCCAGCTTTTTGCCCACGTACAGGGTGTCCACGGCAAAGTAATACTTGAGCTTGGTGATGGGGATGAAGCGGTCGATCTGGGAGGCAGAGCTCTACCTGAAGCCCTGGCCCGATGGCCCTGGCCTCCCCGCACGCCCACCAGCCCAGCCCACTCACGTTCTTATCCACCAGCTCCTTGCCCTGCGCGGCCAGGCTGCTCCCGTAGGCCATGGCCATGTTGGACACAGGATCATCCAGGAAGGCTGCCTGGGACGAGGTGGAGGGTGCAGGATAGCCAAGGCTGCTGGGTCCTCGCTGGGCCCCATAGCCCCGGCTCTGGGCCGAACTCGTGTCATCAAAAAGTTGGTGAGGGTCAGCCATGCCTGGCTGGGACACAGGGATCCTCCGCTTCGAGGCTGCAGGGAGAGAGGGGTGGGCGCCTCACTCATTCTGCATGTGCGTTCCCTCCGGCTCTGCCACAGTGGGGCACTGGTTTTGATGTCAGATGGGCTGACCAGTCAAGTGTAGTCAGGCTCTGCCTGTCATCCATCCATCCAAATAACGATGATGATGATGTGGATAGCTGCTATGTACTGGGGCCCACTGTGCACAGAATCCTGTACTAAGCCTTTTACAAACAAGGTCTTTGTCCGTATCCCCTCTCATGCACCCCCTCACTCATTCGGCTCCAGCCACGGGGGCCTCAACACCCACTGAACATACCAGGCACGTTCCCAGCTCATGGCAGCTGCACTGGTTTTTCCTCTACCCCAATGCTCCTCCCCCAGATGTCCTCACGTCTCCCTGCCTTCCTTGGAGTCAGCTCAGCGGGCCTTCCCCCATCATCCTGTCTCCAACTGCGCCTCCCTTGGTGGCACTCGCCATCCCCCTTCCCTACTTCATTTATAGCCACAGAACTCAGCACCAGCTGAGATACTAGCTGTTTTCTTTCTTTTGTTTACTGTCTGTTTACCCAGACAGTAACAAAAATGTCAGCCCCCCAAGGTGGAGATCTTTGTCTTATCCCGTAAGTAGCACTTGACAGAAACCTGATGAACGAATCAATGGCCATCTCTATTTAAGGAGGTGGAAACCGAGGCCCGGACTTGGGCCTAAATGACTTGGGCAAAGGGCCAAACTGAGTGAGCAAAGAGCAGGAACCCAGCCCAGATCCCCCGATAAATATTACAATAATCCAACCCCAGCTGGGTACTAACCACCAGACCATGTTCTAAACACTACAGATTAACTCGATCTTCACAAAAACCCATTTGTGTCGATGCTATTAGCATCCTCGTTTTACAGATGGGGAAAGCAAACCCCAAAGAGGTTCAGGTCCTTGCCCAAAGTCATACAGATAGTATGAGGCAGAGCCAGGGTTCAAGTTTTTAAAGGTCCCTCTAGCTTCATGTGGGGAACAGCCTGGGGAGTGGGGATGGAGAGAGGAGAGACGGGAAGAAGCTGCTGGTGATCCAGGTAGGAGACCAGGATGGAGGGGGCGGGTGGTGGGGATGGGATGCTCCCGGATAGATTTTGGAGGCAGGAGGGCCAGGACAACCGGAGGTGTGCTTAGTTGGGGTGGGGTCAGGAAGAGGGAGGAGATGGGGATATGAGAGACCTGAACTCAGCAGTCAGGCTCCAGCTCCTCACCAATAAGTGATGCCACTGCAGCCAATGCCTACTGAGCCCCTCCTATGTGTCAGGCGCCATTGTGGGCACAGGGAACAGGGCGGTAGGATTACACTGGGATGGAACCGTCTGTGTCGTGACTTTCTCTATGCCTCAGTTCTCTCCTCTGGAGAATGGGATTAACAGTCCAAGACAAAGTGACGCTCATAAACTGCTCAGCCCCTTGCCTGGCACATAAAAAGCAGTCAATCCCTGGCACCCATTATCAATTACTAGCCCCTCCGCTTTTCTTTTCAATTATTGGTAGCCTGAAAGCTGACTCGTGTGTCCTCAAGTAGGCAGCACTGGCCCAGGCCCACTTGTCCCCAAGCCCCACTTCTCTTTTCCCTCTCCCACCTGTGGCCTGAAAGGCTGCTTACTGAAAGCTTTGGTGCAAGCCCTTCCTCCCTCGCTGTCACCCTCTCAGCCCTCGGCATTTGGTGGTCTGGCCCATGGGCTTCCTAAAGGATCTCCGCACTACTAGGCTGAGGCCATTATTTCACTGTCATCCGACTCAAGTCCTTGCAGCACTGGATGTAGTACCCAAATGCCAACCTCCAACTCTTGGCTTCTGAGACACTGTACTTGCCTCTTTCTCCTTCCTGTCTGAGCCCCACAAACACTTAGGCTCTGCTGTAGGCCTGGTGGATACAACAATGATCAAAAAGACAAAACTCCCGCCTTCACGGAGCTAGTTTCCTGACTGGTCTCTTTCAATCGGTGACTTATTTCCAGCTCCCTGAAATATGTGACCCAGTTTTCCACCTTGTCCTGTCTTCTGCTTCTCACCCACACCGACGGCTTTCCCAGCCACCGTGTGTCTTGGGCTCTGGGCTCTGTCTCTAGCTACCACTTCTCTCTGGCTCCAGACCCAGGTTGACCACTTCCTGGCAATGCCCTCCAGCCGTGCCTGCGCCCTTACTTACCTCTGTCTCCGAACCCCTCACTGCCCTGCTGTCTGGCATCCAGCCAACCAATCGCTCCTTCTCTCCCACTGTCTCAGTGTTATCCTCCCCTCTCACCTGACTCAAAAGACCTCCTCCTCGGTCCCCCTTTTCATCCTTAGCTGCATCAACCTTCTCTCCATTGAGCAGCCGGAATGATCTTTTTAAATGCCAAAGACAACATCTCCTGTCATCTGCTTAAAATCAGGGCCATTGTACTGAGAATAAAATCCAAATGCCCACAAGGCCCTGCAGGACCCAGCCCTGCCAACCACCCTCATTTGCTACCTCTCCTGGGGCTCGCTGCACCCCGGCACAGTGGTTTCTTCTTAGGCCTTGACCCTGCCAAGCTTCTAGCCCCAATAGGCTTTGAATGACTAGGCCATCACCTTGGAACTCCTTCCCACGGTTAACACCTGCCGATGTAGCACTCAGGCCTTCGCTCACGTGTTTTCTTCTCAGAGAGACCTTCCTCACTCCTCAATATAAAGCACTAGCCCCACCTTATTCTTTCTCATTATGTACAGTGGTTCTTTTTTCCCTCTGAGTACTTATCACAATTGCTAGATATATATTCATTTGTCTACTTGTTTACTTGGCACAGGCCTCCAGTGCTTTTCCCTCTCACCACAAATCCCTTCTCTGGGTTAACTCCTCTTCCCAGAAGCTTCACTGACACGCTGAGGCTGGGTCACGTGCCTAATGTGGGCTACCACAACACCTCCATCCCAGCTATAACCATTCTGTGCTTTTCTCATCATAGCTCCATCACTCTAGCCTGTCGCTGTATTCTGCTCTGTACTGGTAGCTCCATGAGGGCAGGAACCAGGGCTGTCTAGGCACTGCTGTATCCCCGGCATCGGCCACCTCCCCCCTCAACAGAGAGGCCTCCGCAACCCCTAGTCACATCCTGGATAATTCTCTTTACAGCTCTAATCACTCCCAAATTTTCTTGTTGACTTGTTTGCTTCTGAGTCTAGAGTCTGTCTTCCCACTAAACTCTGAGCTGTAAATTAACAATGGCTAGATTATGCTGGTTACCACCAGGTACCCACATTCCAGCATAGGGCTAAAAACAAGGGAGCTGAGGCAAGATATGTTGAATGAACAAATGAGATGCATGCACACTCACTAGGATGAAGAGGGATTCAACAATACGAATTCACAAAGAGAAGAAAAAGAGGTTAACAGTACAATAAATAGAAGTTCAAATTTTAAATGAGGGTAACCACGGCCCTCTGAGCTCACGAAGGGCTACGAACACTGTCCTAAGGAACGTGGGCGACAGCCCAAGACCACGGAAGAGTAGGGGCAGGCTGATCGCTAACTGCAAATGAATGAAAGTCGCGCTTTTCTGCCCATTATACAATATCCTGCTCGAAGTTGTTTACTTCCAAAATAATTTCCTCAAGATAAGAAGAATCGACCCCAACGCGCCCCTACCCGGACCTGGCATCTCTGCGCGTTGCACACTTCGAAGCTCCAGATCCCTGACTTCGTGACCTCCGACCTGCAGTGACCTCTCCAACCGCCACGGTGGCCGCCCCCCGCCCGCCCTATCTCCTTGGCAGGCCACGTACGCCACTTACGCTGCCGGGCCGTCCCCGCCGCCGCCAGGCTTGCTGGGTGCATCCTCGGCCACCGCCGCTGCCACCGCCCCGGGCACGGTTCGAAATGTGCCCGCCCGGCTCCCGTAGCCACGCCCTACCGGCGACGCGACAGCCAATGGGCGTTACGATCACTCGGAGGCCACGCCCTCTCGCGAGGCTTCCGGTAGATTGGCGGAGGGTGAGAGGCGGGGACTGGAGGTCCGTGACGTAAGGCGAGAGTCAAGGCTGGAGGCGGAGCCGGGGACAATCCTAGTAGGCGGAGTTGTGCACGTTGGGAAATGTAGTTTTCTATGGACAGGTGTCAAGCGAAGAGGCCGATGGGAAATGGAGTTTTCTATGGACAGACGCTCAGTTTGGGTCACGGAGAGCACGCGACAGCTCGGGAAGGGTGTGGAGCGGGAGAGGAGCGATCCAATTGTGTTCCTTAGGGGCTAAACAGACTCTAGACCCTATAGAGTTTTGGAAGACTTTAGGTAGTAAACATTTAGAGTGAGAAAAGGATACCCAGCAAGTTAGGTGGTAAGAACCAAGGTGTCTTTCCTCGAAGTTTTCTTTAGAAATTTTCCCAGAAATTCATAAAAATGCTTTGCGTTGTGACCTGGCTTCCTCGGTCAGCCAAAAACTCTCGGCAACCCCCAGCAACTCAGCACACACAGGCACAACTGCAGGTGAGGAGCCCTGAGAATTAAGCTCCCTTAGTCTCTCCTTTCTTTGTCCCCCAGG
>NW_024341893.1:1675555-1720433 GCF_902729225.1 Pteropus medius | reverse complement strand
CCCCCCCACTCTGGGACACCCAAGACACCTCACGCGACACCTCTATCTCAGCAGATAAATCCCAATCCTCTCTGGGCCTAGGATCCCCTCAAAACTCCTCAGCGAGGATCCGGGACCCATACTCGTGGGATCTGCTCCCCTTGGGAAGTTCCGATCCAAGCCTCTCCTCCCAGCAGGACATCTCCTAGTTCCCACTAGGTGGAGGGCGGCTCTCAGAGTACCTTCCAGGCAGCATCTGGGACCCCATTCCTCTGCCTTAACCTCTTTGGACATCTTGGTCCGTCCAGTCCCCTCTAGGCCTAGGACTATCCTCAGAGACCTCCAGCGAAGACCATGGACCCTCGCCCAGAGACCCTCACTCCCTCTGGACCCAGACCTCAGCCACCAAGGACCTCTGCCCTTCTCTCTGGGCTCAGACTGTCATCCACTCCAACATTGTCTCCTGACTCTCCAGATATGTCTTTCTCAGTCACCCCATGGGAAGCCCTACCCCAATCTCCTCCTGATTCTGAATCTCCAGACCTTCTCAGGGTGCCATCACTAAAGACCTTATGGCCAGTAGACATTCCTCAGCCAGGCCCCGGGCCCTGGGGCTGAGATGTCTGTACCTAGACCCCACCCCTGCAAGGGCCCATGACCTCTTCCAGATGGAGGACCACACTCCATCCTCATACTCCCCAGCAGGAAGCCCTGACTCCAGACACAGGATCCCTGTCCACATACCCTACTCCATCTTGACATCTCCCCTGTTTGGGAAGCCCTTGATGCAAGGTTCTCCTCCTAATAGAGGTACCCCGGTTCCCTCTGAACCTGGAACTTCCAATTCAGCAGCTCCTACCTGTGGATGTGTGAGAGGCACCCACTGTGGAGGGAGCTGGAGCGCCCTCTGGAAAGGACCACTGACTTTCCAGCCAGAAGCTCTCCAGCCAGGACTCCCTCCCCTCCAGTCCCCACACTGGCCCCAGCAAAAATGCTTACCACTTTCCAAACCTGGGACTCCTCATGGGGGCCTCTCTGAACCTGAGAACTCCTAGCTGAGATGCTCCTCACTCTCTGAATCCTGACACCGCTCAGCAAGAGTCCCAGAGCCACATGGACCTCTATCAGGGACCCCAGCACCCTCTACACGCATCGTGTGGAAAGCACAACCCCCTTCGCCCTCCCCTGCCCCCAACACACAATGCCAGCCCAGGGACTCTGCTCTCTGCACCTGCTACTCCTGCCCTGAGACACCTTGCCCACCCTGGATTTCTCAAGAAAGGAGATTTCCTGGGGACCTGGAACCCCTCCTATCTCCAGACCCATAACTGGGATCTTCGTCTCCACCCCAACACTGCCAGGCCTGCTTTGGACCTGAAATTCTCCCTTTCGCCAAGGATGCTCCGGGGCCCTCTGCATCCCAGAACCTTCCCCAGGATCCACGGACGACCATCACCTCTTTCCACCCTTGACACTCTCAGCCAGGACTTGAGACACCCACCCCTTCCCATCATCCCCTTAGCACTGACTACCCCGATCACATCCCCTTAGGACTCCCTGGGCTCAGAACCCGCTTCTGCTTGAGGATTCCCTTCTCAATCCCATTTATGAGCCAGAAAATGTCCCCGCTGGTGCCTGTCCCCTCTTCCTCTGGGCCCCAGACCCCAGCCCCAAACCAGGATCTGTTTCAAAATAGGACGCTGGCCTCTGATTTGAAATTACTGGCTCCGCAGATCCCCTTCTCTGAACGCGCTCCCCTCAGCCCACCCCGCCCCCACCCCGGTCAGGTGGGACCAGCCCTAACTGGGAAATCTTTCTCTACCTCAGCAGCCAGCAGACCTGGGAAATCCCTGTTGTCAGGCCCTTCCGCACTCCCTCTCCCAAACTTCCTCTTCCTCTCCTTGCTCAGGATTTGGACTGGGGGGAGGAGGGAGCTGGGGACCTGGAACCCCTCCTATCTCCAGATCCACAGCTGGGACCTCCAGACCCAGCTCCCTAGCCCAGGTCTAGCCCAGACTCCTAATTCCCCCTCCCCACTGGCAGGAGCAGGTGGCCTTTGCTTTTGGAGGCCTATTGTGTGGACCAATAAACTAAGGCCACAGGCAGCAAGGCTGCCACAGACTGTTTGTGTGCTGGCTAGGCCTGCCTGACCTGCTTCCTAGCTTCCCTGGGTCACATGAGTGTCTCTGTCAGCCTCCTCCCAGATCCTGGCTTCTGAGAAGTTGTTCCAAGAGGAACAAGTAAAGAAGCCAAACTCGAGGCAAACTGCCTGGGTTCAGATCCCTGCTCAGCCAAGACTTAGCTCTAGGCCTCAGTGTCCTCCCTCATCTACGAAAGGGGGATAACACTTCCCACTTCTCAATAGTAGTAATACCTGGTAGAGGACTCGTCGTACATGAGCTTTAACTTAATCAGCACAACAGTCTTGTGAGGTAGATTCCATTAGTGGCCCTGTATTTTTTAGCAATAGAAACGGAGGCCCAGATTGGCTAGATAACTTGTCCAAGACCACACAACTATGAAGGTGTAAAGTAGAGATTTGAACCAAGACCACCAGGCTTCATAATCCCGTGCTCTGAACCAACACACTGTACTACCTCTTAGGCCCTCTTGAAGAAGAGTGATGTGTGTATATTGTATAAGAAAAATTATTTGGACATTTGTTAAAAATGGCAAGTTTTCGCAATGGGAGAGAGAGACCGAACTCAACTCTGAATATAATAAAGACAGCTGGAGATATACATCCGAGAGTAGAGTGGAGGGGGTCAGTGGGTGGAAAATTACTAAGGGGAGACAGGTCTGGATATTCTCATTTACTGGCTTAATAGGATTCTTGTGAAAGACAGGCCAAGGCCTGAGGTCTCAAAGATGGAGGATGAGGAATATGATCAGATATCAAGAGTAGGGGGATTTCCCCTAAACTGGCTTAGGTTTCCTACTAAAACTGGGCATAGTCAAGAAGAAGGGCTCAGAGGAGCCTGACTAGAATTTGGTTGGGAGGGAGCCCTTGTCAATGGGAAGAACTGGAGATAATAACTGAGCTTTACCGAGCCTCAGTTTTCATTGTTATCAGTGGGGAAGCCTGGATCCCTGAATTTATCTGAACAATGGAAGACCTCTCTCACAGCGTCCCTGGTCTTGATCCAGGCAGCCGTGCAGTTTAGGCCAGGGGTGTAGGAGTCAGCCTATCGGAACTGGGATTCGGGAGAGAGGAAGTGAGCATGACCGTTATGGTAATTCTTTCCATGCCTTGTTAGGTGCTATGCATTGTCCCAGCCTGATAGGATTACTATTGCATATGAGGAAGGCATTGTTTCTGAGCCCATTTTGTAGGACTCTGAGGGAACTGAGGCTCAGGGAGAAGTCACTTGGCCAAGGTCGTGCAGGGAATGAATGGCAAGGCGCTGATTTGGACTCGGCTCTTTGAAGTAGCAAGTTGAGGCATGCAGCCCCCATTCTATTCTAACTCTACGATTTTTGTTTATAAGGATTTTGTGTCATTTGCAAACCTGTCATTTCAGCCATGCTGCTGGGGTTGCTCCATCAAAATCCTTGTAGTAATGAGGGTTGGATCCATAAACAATAAACCTCAAATTACAGTCGCTTAAATATCTTGGAAGTTTATTTCTTGCTCATAGTCAAGACAGTCCAAGACCAGGGTGGTGCTGCATGGTCACAGCACGCGTGTCGCTTCATAACTCCTCTGTGCGTGGTTTCCGTTCCCAAGTTCACTTCATAGTCCAGGGCGGCTGCTCAACTCCAGGCTTCATGTCTATGTTCCAGCCACCAGGAGAGGGGAGGCAAGAAGAGACACAGGCATCTATCTTCCTTTCTTTAAATGTCTTTTGGGACATTTCATGGAGGTTGCTTGCTTCTTTCATGTATACCTCATTAGCCAGAAATTATTGCAGAGTCATACCTAGCTGCAAGGGAGGAGGGAATATCTTTATTCCAGGTGACCGTGTGTCCCACAAAAACCAGAGCGTTCTTTATTTTCCTCTGATTTTTTTTATTGTGGTAAAATATACATAAATTTTACCATCTTAACCATGTTTAAGTGTATACTTCAGTGGTATTAGGTACATTTACATTGTTGTGCAACTATCACCATCATCCATCTCCAGAATAATTTTCATCGTGCAAAACCGAAATTATTAAACACTAAGTCCCCATTCACCCCCTCCTCAGCCCCTGGCGCCCACCATTCTACTTTGTGTCTCTATGATTTTGACTATTCTAAGTACCTCATATAAGTGGAATTATATAGTATTTGTCTTTTTGTGACTGGCTTTTTTCATTTAGCATAATGTCCTGAAGATTCATCTGTGTTGTAGCATGTGTCGGAATTTCCTTCCTTCATAAGGCTGATTAATAGTCCATCGTATGCATTTACATTTTGTTTATTCATCCATCGATGGACACTTGGGTTGCTTCCACCTTTTGGCTGTTCTGAGTCATGCTGCCATGAACATGGGTGTACAGGTATCTCTTCAAGCCCCCGCTTTCAATTCTTTTGAGTATATAAAAAACCAGGCAATCTTTTTGTATGGAAGATAGGCACAGTGTGCACGTTTCTACACTTTTTTATTGATCACAGGGCTGGATCTGCAGTCTTTTGGGTAAGACATTTTACTGTTAACCTAAACCAGGCCCTTTACTATCCTAGTCATATCTCTGACCTTTTGGTTTGACTCATTTGGGAAATAAAAAGAGATTTTAAATTACCAGAGTGAGCCAGTCTCACCAACACCTGAATTCCCCTTTATTATGTCACTGTTTGCAGAACTCACACCGACACTGACCTTCCTGTGTCCCCACGGCCCTCCAGGAGCCCAGTGGGGCTTGTCACACCTATTTTAGAGTAGAAAAAACTAAGGCTCCAAGCCAGGCTGGAGCCTGCACCCTTCATTTATTATCTCGACTGTTGATTGAGTGCCCACTCTGTGCCAGATACCAGGGCTATAGCAGCGAACGAAACGGACAGAAGCCCCTGCCCTCCTGGAGCTGGCGCCCTATGGGGGAGACAGATAGTAACCAAATGGGTAAAACTGTAGTAAGCTAGAAGGTGTTGAGGACTATGAAAACAAACACACACGCAAAAAGAGTTGAGTAAGAGGGTGCAACAATTTACAATAAGGTGGTTGGGGAAGCCCTCAACTGAACAAAGACCTGAAGGCGGGGAGGAAGGAAGCCCTGTGGATACCTGAGGGGAGAGTCTCATGGGAAAGAACGGCCTGTGCAAGGGCTCTGGGGTGGGATCATGCTTCCCTGCTGCATCGTGTGGGGCCTCAGGGTTCATGATGAGGACTTTGTCCTTTCACTTGGGTGGGATAGAGCCACAGGAGGGCTCTGAGCAGGGAAGGGACCTGACTTAACACAAGTGTTCACAGCATTCCTCTGGCTGTGTGGGCTGGAGGGAGAAGAAAGGCCGGTAGACAGGATGGGAGTTGGGGGTGGAGCGGGGTGAAGTGGGCAGGTTTGGGATCTATTTGAAATTTGAGACAACAGGATTCACTGGCAGATGGAAAGTGGGTGTGAGTGACAAGAGAGTCAAGTATGAGACCAAAGCTCCTGGCCTGAGCAGCCCGGAGGATGGAGGTGCCATCCCTGGAGAGGAGAGAATGGGAGGGGTAGGTTCAAGGGTAAAATTAGGTCTTGGTTTAGGGTGGCCACAGGCCCCCAAGTGTGGGTGCTGAGTGGGCAGGATTTCCCTGTCATGTCCACAGGCTACGGGTACACGACGCCATTGACCGATGCGGGCAAGGCCTTCTCTATTGCCTTTGCGCTCCTGGGCGTGCCAGCCACCATGCTGCTGCTGACCGCCTCAGCCCAGCGCCTGTCGCTGCTGCTGACCCATGCACCCCTGGCCTGGCTGAACATGCGCTGGGGCTGGGACCCCCAACGGGCGGCGCGCTGGCACCTGGTGGTCCTGCTGGGGGTCGTGGTGACCATCTGCTTCCTGGTGCCGGCCGCAGTCTTTGCCCACCTTGAGGAGGCCTGGAGCTTCCTGGACGCCTTCTACTTCTGCTTCATCTCTCTGTCTACCATCGGCCTGGGTGACTACGTGCCTGGGGAGGCCCCGGGCCAGCCCTACCGGGCCCTCTACAAGGTGCTGGTCACAGGTGAGTGGGGTGGTTGGCTGGGGACTGAGGGAAGGACACAGCCTTGTCCTGAAGGGTCTGAGGGGCACCTGGCCCCATCTGGGGGGAGAGCTGAGGGTTAAGGCCCCACCCTGGGGGGTCCGACAGCCCGTTGGGCCTGCCCAAGTTCAGAGTCCACCCGTCGCCCTTCTGCTGTCTCTGCAGCCTACCTCTTCCTGGGCCTGGTCGCCATGGTTCTGGTGCTGCAGACTTTCCGCCACATGTCCGACCTTCATGGCCTCACGGAGCTCATCCTGCTGCCCAATCCGTGCCCTGCCAGCTTCAATGAGGATGAGGACGATCGGGTGGACATTCTGGGCCCCCAGCCAGAGCCACACCAGCAACTCACCGCTGGCTCCTACACCGACTATGCCTCTATCCCCAGGTAGCTGGGCCAGGCGCCCCGAGGCTGGATGGACCTGGCCTTCCGCTGAGCACGCACATGACTGGAGCTAACTTATTAGAACATCCGCAGGCACGTGCTGGTGTTGTGAGACACTGCCACCAACCGTCCGTCCTTCGTTGTCCCTGTCCCGGGCTCCCCCAGCCCCAGCACCACCTTGTTCTCCCGGCCCTTCTCTTATGCCCCCAACACACTGCGTCTCTGGCTTTTTCACTGTTTTTCCCTCTCACTGTCTCTTTGTTTCTCATTTTTAAACTTACTCCATCCGCCTCTCTCACTCAGCCGCTTATCGTCTGCAGCCGATTCTACCATGGTCTGAACTCAGACTTCATTTCTGGTACTAGATCGGTCATTATGCCTTGGGCAAGTGACGGCCCTCCCTGAGCCTTAACTTTCTCATCTTTCAAGTGGAAAGACTATATTCACTCATCCAAAACTCCCTCCTCCGTGCCGGCCTGTGCTGGGCATTTCTAGGGACACAGTAGTGGTCACGGGGGCTGGGCTCTGCTCTCATAGGGCTCGTTGTTCAATGAGGTAGACAGATCTGTCCCCACACGGTGAGACCAGAACAGGCAGGACTTTAGCGGGGGGAGGCAGAGTGGTCAGTGGTGTGATGGAGAAAACATAGGGAATGTACTCATTCCAACCTGGAAGGTCAGGGAGGGCTTCCTGGAAGAAGGGACAACTGAACTCAGTCCTAAAAGATGAATAGTCAGGGAAAGAAGGTGTACTGATTTTCCTCAGGTGTCTCCAGGGAGCAAGACCCATGCGGAGAGCCCTGGGGTAGGCCTGGGTGCTGGAATCTTCCTTAGCAGCCTGGCAGGCCGGAAACAGGATCCCAGTCTGGTTCCAAATGGCACGGAAGGTGCTGCTGTCAGCCGCAGCACCACTGTAACAGCTGTCCCTGTCTGCGAGCACTAACTGCATGTTGTGCACTGCGCTCTGGAGCCAGCTGCTTGGGCTCGATTCCCAACTCAGTGTCCCATGTCCTCGGGAGTCACTTCCCCTCTGTGAATCTCAGGTCCCTCGTCTATAAAATGGCAGTAATAATAGTACCTACTTCACAAGATGACTTCACAGAGCCTGCCATGTTTTTCTGTGACCGGGCCTCATTCTGGGTATTTTACATATGAGGAAGATAATATTGTCACCCCCTTTCCACAGATGAGGAAACTGAGGCACAGGGAAGGAAAGTCCCTTGTCTTGGACACAGAGCTAGGAGGTGACTGATTTTCTGTTTACTCAATAATAGCACTTACTGCCAAAGGCCCATCTACTGAGCTGCTACCTCTGCTGAGCCCTGTGGAGTTACAGAAGGGGCGGGGTGTCTGAGCCAGGCCTTGATAAGTAGACAGGTGGGAAGGGCATGGGCTGGGCATTCCAGGCAGAGAGAATCATGCATGCGAAGGCCTGGAGGTTGGAAAGCATGTCAGACATCAGCTTCTGTGACGAGTGTGGAGTAAATGGGGAAAGGAGGGTGGGGTGGTTGACATGGGCACACCTTAAGTATCTTTAAATAAACAGCTTGGAAACTTAGCTTCTGTCTTCAGGACACTGGAGAGTCACGGAAAGGTTTTGAGCAGGATTGGTCATTGGTAGGTGTGTGCCTTGGGAAGATCCACTGGGCTTCTTTGTGGACATAGATTGGAGGAGGAGACTAAGGCCTGGTACCCAGGGGAGGCTGGGACAGGAACGAAGCAGGAAGGGATGGGACTGGGTAGCACCAAGGGCAGAAGGTGCAGGTGAAGGGACACTCTGGAGGCCAAGTGGACAGGCCATAGGCCTTACAGACTTGGGAACGACAAGGCCAGGGAAGGGACCAAGGGATGGTCAGCTGCCCTCAAGATGGGAACCTGGGAGAAAGAACAGGTTTAAGGGGTGGTACTGAGGTTAGTTTGGAACATGGTGGGTATGAGGGGCTAAAGACACCCAGGGGAAGGTATCAGAAGAAGGTCACCGGACCCCCTGGGGCTTGGGGTGGTTGAGGCTGGAGACAGATTCAGAAACCAAAGTCATGAGGGTGGGTGTGGCAGCCCTGCATGGAAGGAAGAGAAGACCAGCCTAGAGAAATCGGCCTTAAGGCACTTACATATTTCTATCAGCAAGGAAAGATTTGGGCAGCAAGTAACAAAATCTCATTGTTCCACCTACTGACAGTAGGTGGAACAATGAGATAATTGTATATGGCACATCACAGGAGTTGGGGAAAGCTCTGGGCATGATATGATCCACAGCTCTGGGAGGGTCTTGTGGCCCCAGGTTTCCTCTCTCTGCTCTGCCACCCTCAGCTGAAGGCCTGGTTTCCGCATGGGCTCCTCTCATGATCCAAAAGTGGCTATTGCAGGTCCAAGTTTTAATACAAGAAGAGGGGGGCATCTTTTCTCATGTTGTCTGCAAGCAAAGAAACCTTTTCCCAAAGCCTCCCAGCAGACTTCCTCTTCCATCTCATTGGCCAAAATTGGCTGACATGCCCATCCTGAACTAAGCACTGGCCAGAGTGATGGAGCCAGCATGCTCAGCTTGGATTCCTCAGGATCCCCATTGTCCCCCAGAACTGAGGCTGGGGGTAAGGTTTCAGTTTTAGAGGCTGGTGAATACTTGAATGAAACTGCCTTCCATAAGAAAGGCATAAGATTGGGAGGATGAGCGGACATTGATTGACTAATCAGCCAGGGCGGTCATGTACAATTATGCAGGCTGAGACCTACATAAGGGATGCCTGGCTGGCAGGGTGGAAACAAACAGAGGCTGAATTTCAAGGCTGGATATACCCAAAGGGGGCTTCTTTTCTCTAAGTAATGGGAAGGACCCATATGATGAGCAGTGACCCTTCAACCAATGTCCTCATACCAGAGAGAAGAGCTTACAGAAGAGACAGAAAAGGAGTTTCAGAGAGGAGCAGGAAAACCAGAAGAGTGGAAAGTATTGGTAAGAGATGAGGGAATTTTAAGGAGGGAGAAGTCAACATTGTCAAATCATGCTAAACAGGCACAAGAGGTTGTTTTAATAACAGTGATAGAAAACACTTATATCGGACTTACTGTGAGTCAAGTGCTGTGCCAAGATTTGATACACGACAATTTATTTAACCCTATCAGCAGCCCTGTTAGGTACATTCTTTCCACATTTTACAGTTGAGGAAAGGAGGCCCAGAGAGGTTAAATAATTTGCCCACGGTCATACAAGAAGTGCAAACCTGGGAGCTGAGCGCGGTTTGGTTGGTCGCCTTGTCCCGTGGGAGCTTAGAAACTCTGCTGTCTAGCTCTCTCTCTGCTGACCAGTCATTGTGGACCTTGCTGCTAAAGTCAGCCACTGGCTGGGGAGGCAGTTGCTTCTCCACTTCTCGAGGGAGGTGCCTGTGTGATCTGGCTTCCACTCCTCACTGCTGCTCTTTCCAAATTCCTCTAGAACAAGAAACCAGGCCCTGGTCACTTTAAGACTTAAAAAAAAAAAAAGTGCTTGCCAAACATTCAGGAGGTACAAAGGAGTGTACAGTGGAAAGTCAGTCTTTCTCCCACGCTCAGGCTGTGTCTACTGATTTCTCAGGTCTCCTTCCAGGCAAATACCAGCAATATACATGTGTGTATAGAAGTGTGTCATTTATTTTTTCTTTCTCTCTACACAAGTGGTATCTAGTATGGCAAGGTGGTTACCATTACAGACGCTGGAGGCAGAGAGCCCTTGGGTATAAATCTGAACTCTGTCACTCACAAGCCCTGTGGCTTGGGGCAAGTGATTTCGCCTCCCTGTGCATGAGTTTGCCAATCAGTGAACTGGGATGATAACAGCACCTACCTCATGGGCTAATGATTATTCTCATTTCTACACCTTGTTTTTTTATATTATATGTAATATATAAGTATATAATTTTTATATACTTTGTTAATAATGTTGTCATTTCTACGTTGTTTTTTCTACCAATCCAGTGTAAATTGGAGACCATTCCGGAGATATAAAAAAGTTCTTTTTTTTATATCTGCAGTGCCTCCTCTAGGACACACGTCCCATAAATTATTTTGACATCTTCTTAATGGACATGTAGGTGGTTGACCGTCTTTGGCATAAAGGATGCCGCAGCATTCCCCTTGTGCATCAAAGTCTGGCAGAGGCACCTCCCCCTAGTGCACTGTATTCCTGAGTGGGGTTGCCACGAGAATACCCCAATCCCTCTGACTCTGTTCAGGAACCTAAAAGAGCTCAGGTACACAGTTGCTGAGTTTCTTCTCTCGGATGAAGTCACCCCTCCCTGGCCTGTGGGGGTGGGGAGTATAGATGTCCATCAGCTATTCATTTACATAAAACGCCTATTTGTGTTGGACAGAGTTTGGAACAACAGTAACAGAGAAAGACCTAGACCCTGAAGTCAGGGAGCCTGTGATTCCCTGGTAAATAAAGATCTGTTCCCGGAGAGTCATGGCCCAGCATGGTCTGGGCAGGAGTGAGGGCTGGACACAAATCACAAAGACCTGAGGGAAAGGTGAAGGAGTAGGGAAAAGTATTCCAGAGGGTGCCACATTGTGTGCGGTCTGGAGGAGGGAGAGCATGTCTTATCCAGCAATTCAAGTTGCTCTGTGTGATTAGGCTGTGGGCTACACAGGTTTATAGGCAGAAAAGAGATGAGCTGGATAGGAAGGCCAACAGGCATAAGATTATGAAACCAACTTCAAAAACAGCTTCGATATGATACCAACTTCAGAGGTCTCTCTGAGGTCCTGGGGAGCCAAGGAAGGTTTTAGAGCACTGGTTCCCAAGATGTGGTCCCCAGACCATCAGTATCAGCATCATCTGTGAGGGAGACCAAAGTTTACCACCCCAAAATATGCCTTTGGGATCTAATTTTAAGCTTGTTATTTTTTAAAAAAGAAAAGAGTCAGGAAAAACCTTTGACCTTCCCCGCTAACTGCCTAAAGAAATTTAGATGGAGGACCGGCTCCAGGAAGGGAGCTAGCATCACAGGTCACAGTTGTTTAATATGAACTAGGTGTGATACACCGGAACCTAGAATGGCACATTTGCTCAAAGTCCTCTCTGCGTCCCATTGTTAAACATGGCTCTGCAAACATTTATGTACCAAACATTTGCTTTTCCCTCTCCATGTGAATTGTCTTCCTGTCCTTTGAAGTCCCAAACTACAACCCCACCTTCCTCTTTAGCTCCAGAACGGCATGGAACCTCAACCGCCCAATGCCTCTTTGAGTCTTCTAGCTTATGGCACCCCTGCATGTACATCTTAATTACCTTGTGACATTTTCTCCTGTTAATCTGTCTCATATTAATTTGATCATTAGTCTGGCCAGAAGAACTTAGAAAAGTGGGAGGAAAATTTATTTTTCTGCCCCCACACCTGTAAACTTGCTAGAAATACAAATTTTCCAGCCCCACCTCAGAGCTACTGAATCAAAAATTCTGTGGAGCCCCAAACCTGTTCTAACGAGTTCTCCCAGTGAGTCTCATGCATGCTAAAGTTTGAAAACCATGGGTTCAGTGTAAATTCAAGCTGCTGTTCATCAGAAAGTCACATTGAGTCGTTAACTGTTAGGCATCAAGATACGAATGAAAATGGTTAACTTATTGAATACTTGTGCCAGGCACTCTTCACATGTTATCTTATTGACTTTCCACAACAACTCTATGCGATGGCTGCCTTTGTCCGTAGTCAGATTAATTCCCACAAGGAGACCAAACGTTATTATTATTATTTTTGTAGATGTGGAAATTTGGGTATCTAAACGCCTGATTGGGTAGGACACGTTAAGTATCACAAACTTTGTCTCCGGCGCCCTCTGCCGGCCAGCGCGCCCCCCACCCCGATAGCGTAGGTTTTGAGCATCGGCCTCCGTCAAATCCTAGGAGCGAGTTAGCGTGCGTGTTACCGTGGAGACGGACGTGTGAAGGAGGCGTACCTCTGGAAAGGCGGAAGTCGGTGATGGAAGTGCGGGCGGCCATTTTGAGACCGGGCAAGAGGGGCGGGACTGCAGCGGCCAAGTGACGGTTGACCGGTTTTATCTAAGTGACTGGTACCGCGGGGCGGGGAGAAGAGGGAGGTGCCCGGGAGGGAGGTGGGTGGCGGGGAAGATGTGAAGGGGGAGGCGAAGATGGGATATAAGTAGGGGAAAGGGGGGAGAGTCGAGGGACCGGGCAGAGGAGGGGAGGGGCGGAGAAAGGGCAGGGCGAGAAGCCGGGAAAGCCTAACAGAAGGTGCGATGAGTAGTGGCGTAGAGCCCGTTGCTGTCCAGGGTATGGAAAGGGGTGGTCAGGAGAGGGTCTTGGACGAAAAAGTATCGCGTATCGGCGGGAAGGTGAAGATCGAGGAGGTGCTGACTTACATGGCAGCGCCTGCAGGGAACGAAGAGAAAGTGCAGGGCGAAGAGAGTTCGCTGGGCGAGGGGAGATCTAAAGGCGAAGAGAGGGTCTCTAAGAAGAAGGGGCGGGGCTCTGGGAGGGGGCAAGGCGAGGAGCAGGCCGGGGATAAACAGCTTGTCAAAGGCCAGGGGAAAAGGAGGGTTGATAAGGGGCGAGTCGAGGAGCAGGGGCGGGACAAACAGCGAAAACAGAGCCGGGAGCAAGCTCTAAGCGAGAAACGGGGGGCGAAGGACAAGGAAGAGGCGGAGCTGCGTAGAGGTCCGCGACCCGGACCGGGAGAGAGGCGGGGCTAGGTACAGGACCCGGCATCCGGGCAGGGCCCCAGCAAGGAGAAAGGGGCGGTACGAAGAGAAGTGGGCGTGTAGGGCAAGTGGGGGCGGGGTCAGGTGCAGGTGCAAGTGTAGGTGCGAGATCAGAGAAAGTAGCAGGACTGGGGTAAATAGATGGGACGCAGCCAAAGCGAGATACAGAAACCGAGACCGGGTGAAGAGTAGGGGAGGGACGCAGAGCAGCCTCAGAGGAAAGAACAAGGGTAGGGCAAGGTTAAGGGGCGCGACGAGGAGGCGGAGCAAAACCAGGAGCAGGGGCGTAGCCAGGAGCAACAGTAGGGGCGGGACTTGGAGTAATAGCAGAGGTGGGATCCGGAATAGGAGCAGGTGCAGCGTCCGGAACTGGAGCGAGGTCTGGAGCAGGGGCAGAGCCGGGAGCAGGGGCAGAGCCGGGAGCAAAAGCAGGGGTGGAGCCAGGAGCAGGAGAAGGGGTGGGGCCAGAAGTTCCAGCAGAGGCGAGTCCAGGAGCAGGGGCGGGGCCAAGCGCAGGAGCAAGGCGGGATCTCAGAAGACCGCCCCGGAGCGCAGTCTTGCCAGCGGGTGTTGATCCCCGCATTCTTCAGGTTCGAGCCGCGCTTCGCGCTGCCCCGCAATGTCTCCTGTTGGCCCTGCGTGGCCGAGACTCCGAATCCTGTGGGTGCTGTGGGCACTGCTGGCGGTGTTATTGTCATCGTGGAGGCTGTGGGCTAACGAGGATAACCAGGAGTGCACCTGGCAGGTTGTCCTGAACAAATTCGAGACAGTAGGCAAGAATGACGGGAGCGACCGCTTCTTCGATCAAGAGCCCCTGGAGACAGTGGATAATTTGTTCGGCCTTCTAGTGGACGCGCCCATCGACCCGGATGAGGTGAGGAGACTGGGGTCAAGAGAACGGGAGAGGTCCTGGACTCACACCCCACTGGGCTCTGGACATTTGCCCAAATTCTCCTTGCAGAATTACTTGGGCTTCCCTTACTACTTGAAGATCAACTACTCCTGCAGGGGAGAGGTGAGTGAGTGTAGTGGGGGATGGGCCCATTCTGTCTGGACCTCGGTTTCCCCATCTCTAACATTTTAATAGTCGTGGCACCGCCAGACTCTGGGAACCTTAAGGATTCATAAGGATTGCCTGCTATTGCCGGCACATAGTAGATACTCATTAAGCTTTTTTTGCCATTAGAAAATTGAAATATAATTCACATACCATAAAGTAAATCATTTTAACTGTATAATTCAATAGTGTTAGTGTATTCACAAAATTGTGCAACCATTACTACTATCAATTCTAGAACATTTTCATTACCCCCAAAAGAAACCCTGTACCCCCATCCCTCCAGCCCCTAGGGAAAACTAATCTACTTCCTGGCCTTATGAATTTGCTTATTCTGGACATTTCGTATAAATGGAACCTTTTATGTATGTAGCCTTTTATGTAAACATATATGTAGCTTTTTATGTCTGGCTTCTTTCACTTAGCATGTTTTCAAGGCTCATCCATGTATCAATATTTCCTTTTAATATTTGAATAATATTCAATTGTATGGATGTGTCGTTACATTTTGTTTATCCATTCATTAATTGATGGACATTTGGGTTACTTCACTTTTCCGGCTATTATGAATAATGCTGCTATGAACATTTGTGTATAGGTTTTTGTGTTAACATGTCTTTTCAGTTCTCTTTGGTATATACCTAGGAATGAAACTGATGGTTTATATGTGAACTCTTTCACTTCTGAGGAACTGCCAGTCTGTTTTCTAAAGCAACTGCACCATTTTACATTCCCATCAGCCACGTGTGAGAGTTCCAGTTTCTCTATACCCTAACACTTGTTATTGCCCATCGTTTTTACTATAGCGATCCTAGTGTGTATGAAATGGTATCTCATTGTGGTTTTGATTTGCATTTCTCTCATAACTAATGATGTTGAATATTTTTTCATGTGCTCATTGGCCACTTACCTATCAGATCCTTTGCCCATTTAAAAATTGAGTTGTATTTGTATCGTTGTGTTGTAAAATTTCTTTTTTTTAATTTAAAATTTTCAATTAGAGTTGACATTCAATATTATTTTATATTAGTTTCAGGTGTACAGCATAATGGTTAGACATTTATATAATTTACAAAGTAATCCCCATGATTAGTCTAGTACCCACCTGGCACTATACCTAGTTGTTACAATATTATTGACTATATACCCCCTGCTGTCCTTCACATCCCTGTGACTATTTTGTAACTACCAATTTGTACTTCTTAATCCCGTCACCTTTTTGTAAAATTTCTCAATGTATTCTTAATATATGTCTTAATATATAAAAGGACAGGGCTGAGGCATTCCTGATACTGTATAGTCTATAAATTTTTTGTTGCATTCTGTGGGTTGTCTTTTTACTTTCTTCGTGGTGTTCTTTGAAGCGCAAAAGTTTTATGTTTATTGAGATATAATTCACATACCATAAAATAGCACCAGTTTTAAATTTGTTGTTGTTGCTTGTGCTTTTGGTCTTGTCTGAGAAAGCTTTGCCTAACCAGAGGTAATGAAAATTCACGCCTATGTTTTCTTCTAAGAGTTTTTTGTTTGTTTGTTTTAGCTCTTACATTTAGGTCTTCAATCCATTTTGAGTTAATTTTTGTATATGGTGTAAAGTAGGTGTCCAACTTTGACATGTGAATGTCCAGTTATCCCAGTACCATTTGTTGAAAAGATTGTTCTTTCCTCATTCAATTGTCTTAGCACCACCGTCAACAATCAATGGACCACAAATGTAAGGGTTTATTTCTGGGTATGATTCTACTCCATTGCTTTATATGTCTATTTAGTCTTGATTAGCGTAGCTTTGTAGTAAGTTTTCAAATCAGGAAGTTTGAGTCTTCCAACTTTGTTCTTCTTTTTCAAGATTGTTTTGACTCAAGTAAGCTTTTTTGAAGACAGTAAAATATTATAGTCTAGAAGTGAATTTCCGGAGGCTGCAGACCTGGATTTGAATCTGCCACTGATTAACATTTACTTGGAGGAAATATAGCATGATAGTTAACACTCTGAGCTTGGGAGCCAGGCTGCCTGGGTTCAAATCTCACCTCTGCTGTGTAAGAGCTGAGTGATCTCTGGCAGGTTACTTAACTTCTCTGTACCAGACTTTCCTCATCCTTAACAAGGGTGTGGTAATGATCATGCCCACTTCATAAAATGATTAAATATGTGTGAAGCACTTAGCACAGTGCCTGGTTCATAAAAAGGACTCAGTGAATGCTAGCAACAAGTGTCTAGGGTGTGACCTTGGGCATAGACTTTTACTCCAAAAACCTTCTCTCTTTACTTGTAAAAGTATGGTAATAATACTGTATTGTTCGTGTGACATCTACTATGAGTCAGATCCTCTTTTTTTTTTACAGTGTAGGGGGGATACAATGATAAACAACATGGCCAGGTTTTTCCTATGGATTCAGCCCACTAGGGAAGCAGACAACCAGCAAGTAAATGTATAATTTATGAAGAGTAATCAGTGCAAAGAGGAAAACAAAATGAGGTGATATGTTAGAAAAGAAGGTGTTAGCTGGGTGATTGGAGAAGATCTGTCTGAGGAGGCTTAAGATGATGAAGAGGGAAGACCGTGAGGAGAACTGGGTAAAGCATTCTGGGCTGAGGGAACAGCCAGCGCAAAGGCCATGACGTAGGAAAGAGGCCAGTGTGTGTGAGGACCTTGAAGAGGCCCATGTGGCTGGAGCAGAGTGAGTGAGGAGCATAGTGGAAAGGAATAGGTTAGGGAGGTGACGAGGGCCTCGTGAGCCCTAGTGAGGACTGAGCTTTCGCTCTGAGCAAGATGGAGCCATGAGAAGGTTCTGAGTAGAGGAGGGATGTGATCTGACTCAGGTGTTCACAGGCTCCCTCCTGCTGCATGGGGTGGGGGTGGGGTGGGGTGGAGTAGGGAGCTGCAGACTGTAGGGGGCAGGGATGGGAGCAGTGAGACCAGGGAGGCCGCTGATGGCTGGTCTAAGTAGGACTCGAGGCTTCACTGGATCAGAGTGGTCGTGGCCACTGTGGCCCTGACAAGGAGGAGGTCCCCGCCTCATCAACATCTGCTGCCCTGGGGTTGGAAACCCAGGGGCCGGGCTGGCTATACTCGGCAGGATTGAAAGGGCCCTGCCTGAAGCCTTCCTCAGGATGAAAGCCTGTGCGAAGCTGGTCAGACCTATTAAATGTCTCACACTGGTCTGGCGGCCCACCCCCCCCACCCCTGCCCCTGCCCACAGTAGCCTCAGTGCAGCTTTCTCTTGGGGACCCTTCCAAGCCTTTGCACATGCTGTTCCATACACTGGCAACACCCTTCTCCGCTCCTCCCATCTCCACTCTAAGCCCTGCCCGTCCTCTCAGCCCAGCCGGGATCCTGCCGTCTCTAGTAGATTGTCCCCAGCTGCCCCCTCACCCTCTTCCCCGGTTCCTTTTTGTCCAACTGCCCCACCCCACACTCACCCACAGGCCCCAACCCCCAAACCTGACTGTCCTCTGAGTGGTGAGGTAGGCAGAGAGTCTCATTTCTGTAGGGAGGATGGGAGCCTCAAGAGAGGTCCTGGGGCTCCCTGAAGTGAGGGAAGAGGCTACTAGCAGTTCTGAGTGCCAGGTTCATTCCAGCGTCACAATTTTGCTTCTCCCGTGTCGCCTTTCTCCATGCGTTCCCTACATCTAAATTCTGTCCGAAGACCTTGGCCCTGGACTCACCTCCTTTTGGAAGACTTCCTGACTCTGTCCACAGCCCCTAGCTCCTCTGCCCCTCACCTAGCCTGGCCTGTCCCCAATCCCAGTCCCAAACCTAGACCATGTTTTCTCACCTTCCCATGGTGGAGAGTTTGTTCTCCCCACCAAGTCCAGGAAGACAGGCTACGAAAGGTGGGGTTAAGGCGGGGTGGGGGGACAGAGGCTATCTTAAGGACACACCTGTGAGGCCATCTCGCCCTCAGTCCTCCGAGGCCCTGGTCCGCAAGGGCCACCTGACGGGGCTGAAGCCCATGGTGATGGTCACCTTCCAGTCCCCAGTTAACTTCAATCGTTGGAAGTTAGATCATCTGCAGATCCAGATGGAGGCAGCCCCCTTCCGCAGCAAAAGTGAGCCTAAGGGGCACTTGGAGAGGTCACAAGCCTGGCAGGAGCATGAGGGATTGCTGGGGGCCTCAGAGGAGGTGTGGGGATTGTTGGGAGCCCTCAGTGGGGTCTGTGACCTGGAGGGGAGTGTGGGGAGGTCTCAGCAGGTTCCATGGCTCAGATGGAGCTACGCATCTGAGAGGCCCCAGTGGGGTCCATGGCCTTGAGGAGGACACGGGGAGCTGCAGAGAGATCTCAGTGGTCTGCGGCCCTGGAGGGCGTGCTGGGGGCCCCCGCAGCCTCAGTGCCTGCTGTCTACCAGGAGACCAGTGCCGTGCAGAGGAGGTGTGTGTCATGAGCTGGTACACGCCCATGCCTCTCAAGAACGGCAGCGTGGTCATGCGCGTGGATGTCAGCAGCAACAGCCTGGGGCCCTTCATCCCCAGTAAAAGGTGCCCTTCCCCACACCTGGGGTGAAGGGTAGACTCTGGGAGGGACTTCCTTATCCCCAGATCCCCAAAGAAGCCAGAAGGAGACCAAAGGGAGGGAACAGAGTGGAGAAGTGGCTGTGAGCTATGGCAGGAGCCCCTGAAACTGGAATGCTCACCTGTGCCTGCTCCATACCTGCTGCCAGGTTTCAGGTGAACATCAACGGCTTTCTGCAGAGACAGCAAAACAACAAACTCCAGTTCACTGTGGGACATGAGGTAAGGGCACCCAGACAGCGGGAACGGGTAAAGACCGGAGGCTGGGGCCCCGATTACTTCCCAAACGAGTGGCGGGCCCCACTTATGGAGAGCTCACTTTCTCCAGGCCCCGCGTGAAGTGCTCTGCTCAACGCACAGTCACGTCATGTCTTCAAACTGACCCTGTGAGGGAAGATGCTCTCACACACCCATTTTAAAGAGGAAAAAACTGAGGCCCTAAAGGGGCGGAGCCATTTGCCCACAGCCTCTCAGCATGTGCATGTGGAACAAAAACTTAGAACTGTGTCTGCCTGACTCCTGTACCCATATTCTTAATCGTGGTGCATTCATGCATTCACTCAGCAAGCACTTACTGAGCACACAGCGTGGCCCCATGGGACCGTAACAGTGAACACACAGACCAAGTCCCTGCCCTCATAGAGTTGACATTCTCATGGGAGAGACAGACACCAAACCAGTAAACATGAAATCAGGTACATTCCATAGTAGGTTAAAAGGTGAAAAGTGCTCTGGAGAGAATTCAGACAGAGCAAAGGGGATGGGTCTGTGCAGAGGGGACTGTAGTGTTTAACGGAATGGTCCAGAAAGGCAGAATTGAGAAGGCTGACATTTCAGTAAAGCCTTGAAGGAGAGGAGGGAATCACATGGATCCTGGGGGAAGAGCATTGTATACAGAGGGAACAGTCCGTGTAGAGGCTCTGAGGTGGGGATGTGCCGGGAAGGTCTGGGAAGCGGTGAGGAGGCCCATGTGGCTGGGAGAGAGAGTGAGGGGGAGAGCGTGGCGGGGATGGTGTCAGAGGGGTGCCAGGGGCAAATCGTGTGGGGCCTCATAGGTCAGAGTGAGGACTTTAGCTTTTTCCCTAAATGAGATGGAGCCGTGGGAGGGAGGGTAGGGTTGCTGAGCAGCCCTCCCACCCCTCCCCCGGCAGCTCTTAAATCTGAAGCCTCGGTACTTTGTGAATGTCTCATCGAGGCCGCTGTGGTACACTGTGGATCAGGCACCTGTGCTCATTCTGGGTGGCATTCCTGATGAGAAGTCCATTCTGCTGACTGACACCAGCTTCGAGGACTTCTTTCTTGTGGAGGTGAGTGGTGCGGGGCAGATGGTGGGCTGGGACTCTTGAAGGATACTGGGCCTCAGCCCCAAAGACATACCATCCTCTGTGAGAGGCAGCATGAATGAAAGGCCTGAGACTCTGCAACCAAACAGCCTGGATTCAAATGCTGGTTCTGCCACCTCCTAGCTGTGTGACCTTAGGCAAGTCACTTTACCCACCCGGAACTCAGGTTCCCCTTCTGTAAAATGAGAGTAATATTTATATTTACCATGTAGAATCATTATGAGGATGATATAAGTTAGTACCAGTAGAACAAAGAATGAGCACTATGTGTGTCAAAGCTGTCATTATTTATAGGTCCACCATTGGAAATTTTGAAATCCAAAAAGCTTTAAAAACAGCGTTTTCACAAATTTAGGGCTAAAATTCATTTGTCAGGAAACGCTGACCGGAGCTAATGAAGGCTGCTTACAGTCTTTTTGCATCTCGTTTACTGTCAATGTTTAGATTCTGCCCTGCAGAAATATTAAGGAATTTGATTACCGGGTGTTGCCCCAGACCCGACTGGTTTACATGTAAATGCTACATTTGTGCATACTACCTTCTAAACCCTGGAAAATTCTGAATTGCTATATACATCTGGCCCCAAGGGTTTCAAATTCAGCATTGTGAGCCTATAATATTCCCAGAATGAAGAAGGAAGGTCTGAAGGAATGTTTTTTGGTGTGAATGACAAACATGTTTGAGTTGATGCAGCTGTAGGCAGAACTCCAACCCAATTTAGTTTAAGCAGCTGAATGAATTCATAGATTTCAGAGCAGGCTTCATGCGTGACTTGCTTTGGGGCTCAAATGACGATTCCACCTTTCCATTCCACTTCCTCTGAATCCATTCCACTTCCACTTCCTCCTGTCTCCTCCTCATCCCAATCCCCAGGCCAGAGAAGGAGAGCTTCTCTTTCCCAAATAGCTTTTTAAAAATCCTGAAATTTATTTCCTTGGTCTTGCTTGGTTCAGCTTGTGTCCCCAAATAACGCAATATGCCAGCTGGCTTAGTATGGGTCATGATATCCATCCTTATGAGGAGGGCATCTGAGACAAGAGGCAGAGGAAGGACGGTTCCCCCAGGGTGAAATCAGGGTAGCTTTGCCCTGATTTGGGAGGGAAAGGTGCTGGTTGTTAATGGTGTCCAAGATAACAGTTGTGCTCTACAGCAACCCCAAAAGGTTGCCTTAGCTTCTTCCCATCAAGGTCGAAAGCCCCACTTACGATTTCTGAGAACTCCATGTAGATCGATGTTCTCCTGGTTCTCTCTGGCTCTGAATTCCGGCTTCACTGAATTTGTTCAGTTTATGACCTTCTCCCGATCCTGCGTCAGCTTTCTCTGTTCTGGGCCAAGTCTTTCCAGACATTGCTCAGTTTTCCCGCTCCTGACCCCAGCATGTCACAGGGAATATGTGGCTGATGCGGATTCTGCTGAAGAGATTTGGAAGGCAGAGCAGGGGGGTTATGTAACAGGAAGAATTCAATTTGAACTTGAGGCATCTATATTTGTTTTTTGTTTAGCATGGTGAAAAATCATAAAATTCATAAAATTGACCACTTCAAAGTGAGCAATTTAGTGCCATTTGGTACATTCATATTATGCAACCACTACCTATATGTGGTTCTAAAAAATTTCCGTCACTCCAAAATAAAAGCCTATTTATTCTCATTCTTTAATCACGAGGATCGCTCCAGTGTTGCTTTCTCCTCTCCTTCCCTTCCTCCTGTTTCTCCTCACTGTTTCTCTTCCACGCTGCCCCTAGGATTCCACGGAAATCCCCCCTCTGCACAGCCCTCCTCAGCTCTGTGTTGGTCAAGTTTAGATGCTGGAGCAGAGAGACCCCTGAAAGGGAGGGACTAGCTTAAAGAGATGCTATCGCTTATTCTCCTAACAGTCCATAAGTGGGAAACCACGTCCCTTCCCTTTTCTCGCTTCACCATCCCCTAGGCCCAGGTGTTGATCTCATCTGTGTGATTGAAGCCAGGTCCTGCCCATGTCCATATTCCAGCCTAAGGGAAGGCGAAGGAGCAGAAGTGGAGAGCAAGCTGTTTTCTCTTAAGCAAGTTTTACTTCCACTCACGTTCCATTAGTGGGGAATTATTAGTCAGTTGGCTACATCCAACAGCAAAGGAGGCTGGGAAATAAAATTTCTTCCTGGGCGACACATGCCCAGCTAAAACTCAGCAAAGAATGTGGGAAAATGAATTTGGGAGCTCAATTAGCCATCTGCCAAAAATGGAAGAGGAAATTTGTTGGTTCACATAATGGAATAATTCAGGACTTTAGGTCCAGCTCGACCCAGGATTTCAGATAATGTCATCAAGACCGAGTTTCTCTCTTTTCCCATCTCTTGGACTTGGTTCTTCTGTATCAACTTTATGCTCAAACAGCTCTGTCCTCCAGAATTGCAGATGCTGTTTCTTCTCAGGCCCCTGTCCATTGAGAAGGATCTTTCCCACTACCCTCTAATCTCTGAATCACAATATTCCTTCCACCTGGTGTGGCTCAGGCTGTTTGCCCATCTTAAGTCAATCACTGTGGCCAGAGAAGCCCAACACGGGACTCTCAAACTTTGCTCCAATAAGAAATCCAGCTGACCTACAGCTTTTCTTTTCCTCATGTATGTGGGAGAAGAAGGAGATGTGGTGATCGTCTTCTAGCTTAACAAAGAACATTGCCACGTATTTCTTCTAGGAAAGAGAGGCATCACTTCAAATATTATCAGTATAATACGTTAAGTATGGCAACTAATCAAAATGACAGACTTGGAGGGTACAAGTTAGTTTCACCGGGCATAGCGAGAACCTCTGTTGTCTGAGTGAATGACCAGAGTTTTTTAGAAATAACATTTTGAAGGACACTCTTGTGATGCTAAGTAGCGTAGGGGAACTAGGACCATTCATGTTCTCCTTAACTTGGTGAAATTTCCCTCAGCAGCAGAGCCTAGGGTTTTGCTTTGATTTCTACTTTTTATTGGAAAAGTTAGTAGAAATTTTTACTTTTTAGTGGAAAATTTCAATCAGACACAAAAGTAGAGAGCGTAGTATAACAAACCCAGCTTTCATAATTATCAACATGTTGCCTTTTGTTGTCCCATCTTCCCCGTTATCCCAGAGTGTGTGTGTGTGTTTGTTTTTAAATCCCAACCATCATACCATTTCACCTGTAAATTCTTGAAATACTTGAGGAAGTATCTCCAACACATGAGGACTTTTTAAAAAAGAAAACCACAGTGCCCAGCAAATTATAATACCCAGCAAAATTAGCATAACCAGTTAATATCATCTAATCTGTCCATAGTCAACTTTCCTGGTTATCTAAAAATGTCTTTTAAAATTGGTTTGTTTGAATCAGGACCCACACGTTGCGTTTAGTTGTTAGGTCTCTTAATACCCTTCTCACCTGTAAGTCTGCTCCCCATCTTGCCCTCCACCGACCACCCTTTTTCAGGCAGTTTAAGAAACCAGGCCTTTGTTCCTATAGAATTTGGCTGCTTGCTTCCTCATGGAATCGATCCACCTGTTTTTCTGACCCTGTATATTTATTTGTATGCCATAACAAAGTGCCCCAGACTGGGTAGCTTAAAAAAACAGAAATTTATATCCTCACAGTTCTGGAGGTTGGAAATTCAAGATCAAGGTATCGGCAGGGTTGGGTTTTGGTGAGACCTCTCTCCTTGGCTTGCAGAAGGTGTGTTCTTGCTGTGTCCTCACATGGCCTTTTCCCTGTGTGCACAAGTGGAAAGAAAGATCTCTGATGTCTCTTCCTCTTATAAGGACACCAGTCCTATAAGATCAGGACCCAATACTTATGACCTAATTGGACCTTAATTATCTCTTTAAAGGCCCTGTCTCCAAATACAATCACATTGGGAGGTTAGGGCTTTAACATATGTACTGGGGAAGGGGACACAATTAGTTCACAATACCTCATATTATCAATAAACTAGCGGTAAGCTCTAGAATTTTGATTAAATTTATATTTAAAAAATTTTTTTTGGCAAGAACCTTTTATTGGTGGTGATCTTGCCAATGTTAATGATTGGTCAGTGAGTTCAGATAGTGTCAGCCTGACAGTAAACTGTGTTCAAGGTAGAATAGGATTATTAAAGACATGCCTTGGGCCAAGTGTGGGATTTTTGGGGTCTACGTGGGTACAACTCTCAGTGGCCTTGGGAACGGAGACTGCTTAGCAGTACTGAGTACGCCGTGAACTGCTCAGTTCTAGGAAGCATACAAAGCCCCAGGCTCCGATCTGGGTTGCCTGCTTTTGTGGCCCATGTTGGGGGAGTTTGGCTACCAAGGTGCTGCTGCAGAGTAAGCAGGCAGGGCACCCTGGGGGTCACTGCATGTGTTCATCCCAAGTAGTTGTCAGAGCAAGCACCTCTCCCCAAGGCAGGATGTGTGGGCTGAGGCCAAGGCCACCTGCTTACCACTGGCCCTGCTTCTCTACAGCTGAGCATTGACAGTTGCTGGGTAGGCTCCTTCTACTGCCCCCAGGCCAGCTTCACCGCCACCATCTACGACACCATCGCCACTGAGAGCACCCTCTTCATTCGGCAGAACCAGCTCGTCTACTATTTTACAGGCACCTATACCACACTCCATGAGAGCAACCATGGCAGCGGTGAGGGGCCTGTGGCCAGGTCACATGCCTGGGGGTCCATGGCACCTTGGGCAAGGGACTGCCTGTTGAAGCCCCTGGGATTTGTCTGAGTGAACCCATCCTCTGTGGCACCTGGGACTGGAATTGCTGTGGTCGAGGAGGCAGGTGTTGGAGGGTCCTTCCAAGGTCCTGAATTATCCTGCTCGCACTGGGGTGGATGGGGGCTTCTCCCACCCTCTCCATGCTGGGGCAAGGCCTTCATCCAGACTTTGCCAGGAACTGTGAACCAGCTGAGGGAAGAGGGAGATGTGAGAGTGAAGGGAGGAAGGAGGGAGGGATAGAGAGAGAGAGAGAGAGAGAGACAGACAGACAGACAGACAGACATGCACACAAACACACTCACTCACACAGACACAGTGTTAGAAGGACAGAGAAAGCCATACTAAGAGAGATGCGTACTAAAGAAAACTTGGAGGCAGAGTCGGGGTGGGAGAGTGGCCTAGGGGTCAGAGAGAAAGACAGAAATAGAGATGGGCTCTTGGAGAGGCAAAGCCATGAAGGAGACTGATCAGAGAAGGAAAAGAAAGACTAGATTTTGCCTTGTCTTTAAAATACCAAAGCTCTTAGTTCTTACAGGTGTTTTTTCCTTATTCAAATGAGAGATAGGGTCACTTGGACTTACAAGGTCATAGAAACTTGTACTGTTCCCTCTGTTTCATTAGTTAATGCATGTTCTCAACAGCTCCATTTTAATCTTTTCTTACACAGGGCACTTTGACAGTAGGAAGAACCAAATTAAGATGGGCTCAAGTCAAAAAAAAAAAAAGGTGGGGGGGCGGTTATTGGCTTAGACAGCTGAAAAACTCAGGAGCATGTTGGTTTCAGGCATAGTTGGATCTAGGGGCTCACTACTGCTGTTAGACAGGCCCCTCCTGTGCTGGCCATGGTGACTGCTCCCTCCACCCGGCAACTGCCGACTTTTATGCCCTCAGAGGCCCCAGGAAAGAGCATCTTTTTGTTAGTGGTCGCAAGTTGGGAATGTCTCTGATTTGCCCTACTTGGTCACATCCCCAGCTCAGAACCAATAGTTCTGGCCAGGAGAATGCAAGGGTGGGTCAGCCCAATCTGAACTTCATGGACAGAGTGTGAGCCAGGAGGATTTTCTCAAGGACAGCTGGGGACCTATGGCAAAAGCCCCTCAGATACCACACTGAATAGCTGCTCTAGTGGGAGAGGACAGATAACAGGCTCACTAAGGCTAGAGAAATGTGGATGGGCGACCCGGGTCCTAGATCCAAATGCCTGGGCCTGAGATCCCATGCTGCCCTGCAGGAAGCTGGGTTCGTGTGCTGGCCACTGAGTGCATCAAGAAGCTCTGCCCTGTGCATTTCCATAGCAATGGCTCTGAGTACATCATGGCCCTCACCATTGGCAAGAACGAAGGTTATGTCCACTTTGGGACCATCACAGGTAAGGGTAGGGGATGCTGGCAGCCCAAGTGACCACTCCATGTCTTCTTGCTTCCATGAATTCTAACCTCAGGCCCTCACCCCTCAACATATGCCTTAAGGAGGGGTCCCAGGCTAAAGGTTGACCCTGTGAGTAGAGATGGGTTTAGCATTTGTAGGGGGAGTGCCTGGGGTATGTTATGTATCTTTCATTGTGTGTTTGGTTTCAAAGGCTAGAAGCCCAGTTCAAAAATCATGTAAGCATAAAGAATTTGTGGACTCATGTAGATGAAAAGACCAGGTTCTAACTTTAGGCATGGCTGGATCCAGGGGCTCATATAGTATATCATCAGGACTCTATCTATCTTTGGTAAGGCATAGCATAGCAATTATAGTGCAGATCTGGAGAGAGACTGCTCCAACACACCCAATCTGAGTCACCTGTGGCTTTGGACAGGTGACTTAACCTGTCTTTTTGGCCTCATTTCCTCATCTGCAAAGTGGGGCTAATGACAGTGCTAGTACCTGCTGCATTGTGTTGCTATAAAGATTACATAAGTCGGCATATGTAAAGGTCTTAGAACAGTGTTCTGGACCTAGTGAGAGCTAGAAAAGGGTTTATTATTATGAGTCCTGTGATTTAGCTTCATTTTCAGGTAGATACTCCTCTTGTAGGGGTTAAGGTTGGCCCCCCAGGAGCTTGGAGCTCACATCTCCCGACAGTTTGAGTCACCCAAAAAGAATGAGAGCAACCTCTTCCCTGTTAGCTCTAGCATGAATCCCAGGGTGCACTCTGATTGACTAATTCTGGGTCACATGCCTGGACCTTAGCCAATTACTATGACCTGAGATGGACATACTCTGATAGACCAAGTGTGAGTGACTGAAGGGCCAGGGGGTGAGACCTGCCTTTTGAGTCCTAAGGACTAAGGAGAAGAAGGCACTCTCATTCCATTGTGATGGGGTGCCAAAGGGGCTGGGAATGGGAAATGCCTAAGCGTGGACCTGCCCTGTTCTGCAGATGGCCGTGTATCCTTCGAGATGCTGCCCAGGCAGCAGTCTGTGTGTGAGGGGATACAAGGTACCTATCTCCCAGATGGGTCTGTGGTGGGCGGGTGTGGAGATTGAGGGTGTGGGAGAGGAGGGAAGAGTGGGAGAGGTCACAGGGAAAAGACGGGCAGAGTCCGGGGGATGGGATGGGTGTGGCAATCACAGAGGAATGAGGCGGAGAAGGGCGGGGTCTTGGGGCTACCCCAGACCTCCCCTTCCCCTACTAGTTTTTGTCTGCTCCATAAACTGGGCCATATACATTGCGAGCAACAACAACCTACTGCTACTGGTGGAGATCCGGGACTTTGCTGCCAAGAACTATTTCCAAGTGGTCAGCTATGACCTGGGTAATTGGGATGCTTTGGGGGGTTGAGCACACAGCAGATACGGTGGAGGGAAATGTTACTCATGTCACTCTCGGGTAAGGAGTAGTGGTGGAAGACAGGCTTGGTGGGCTGGAGAAACTGAGAAGAAGTCAGTGTGACTGGAACAGAAGGGGAAAGGGAAGGGAGGGAGATTGGAGAGGTGAGCAGGAGCCAGATCTGGAAAGACCTTGTGGCTCACAATAAGGAGAACCAGTTTTATTTTACCTGAACTGAGAATAGGGCTGCCAAACGCAGTTGTATAGGCTGTGCACTGCACTCCCCAGCCCCACCAGGACTGTCTTCTCAGAAGCAGTGCCTCTTTATAATTCACGTAAAGACACTCTGAGGGCTAACAGGCCCCACTGGGAAGCCACTGGAGGGTTTTTTTACTTGCCTAGTTTCAGGTTTTGAAAGCTCAGGGCCTCAGGAGATTTCGCTGTGTTCTTTCCACCTGTAGTCACTGATTACCTGGCTGTCCTCTACACCATCCCAGAATTCATCCCTGACGGTAGGAGGGGAAAGCAGAGGGGAAGGCCTTAAGGGTGGGTGCCAGGAGGTGCCCAGGTGACCCCACCTCACTGCTGTGTCCACTGTGCCTCTGCCCTGGTCAGCTCGAGGCCTGGAGTTCCTGATGATCCTAGGGACGGAGTCTTATACCAGCTTCTCGATGGTGCCCAAGGGCATGTCCTACAACCCGTATACCAACCTGCTGTTCATCTGGGGCAACTTCCTCCTTCAGAGGTGCGGGGGGCCCTGGTATATTCTGCCTCCCCAGCGCCATCGGGGGGGGGCCCTTTCTTAATACACCAAGTTCTCAGTTTTAACTTCACCATGTCCAGGAGTTATGAGGACTGTGATGGGGAAAATACCAGCCGGGCAGTCAGGGATAGGGTGGGGGAAGCTGTGGGAACCCTGATGTGCGGAACCAAACTCTGTGAGCAATAGAAGGCATTGTCTGGGGAAAGGTTAGGATGCTTCTCACCCCTCAGGAAGCTAGGGGTCCCTGGAACAATGCCAAGAACTGTTGGTCAACTGCCAGGTTGGCTGAATTTGTAGATGGGCAGTTCTCCCAGAGAGTTTGGAGTCAGGGGCAGAAGGTCGAATCCCAGGCTTCCTTTGCACATTCTCGCAAGGCTGGTGAGAAAGTGGATCCTGCATTGTGTTCAGCCCAGATCTGGGTGAAGCAGATACCCTCCAGGGGCCTTGCCCAGCTGTCCCTAGCTTTCATCTCTACCCTGCAGCCACAGCACTGAAAACTTCGTTTACCTGGCGGACTTCCCCAAGGAACTGTCCATCAAGTACCTGGTCAACTCGTTTCGTGGGGACACAGCTATTGTCACAGAGACTGAGGAGGTGGACTGCCCTGCCCCTCTCCCCACTTCCTCTCTGTCCACCCCAAACCCAAGGGGTCTCCCTTCTCCCCCGGTCAGAGTAAAGGAGCCCAGGGGAGGGAATGCCCTCAGGGACCCTGAGGTAGGGCAGCAGAAGCTCCATTTATAGCTGAGGACCCTGGAACTCAAAGAGGCTCAGTGTGTTTCCAGAGTCCTTCAGCAGAGAAAAAGGCCTGAGCTCAGATCTCCACGATCTGACTTCCAGAGGGCCCTCTTTCATCTCACCATGCGGTTGTTCGTTTCATAAATATGGAGCACTTACTGGATGCCTGACCCATTGCTGAGGACACAATAGTGACTGAGTCAGCTCTGGGCCCTGCCCTCACAGGGTGACAGTCCAGTTAGGGAGACTGACTCATTCCCAGACAGCGACAGCTGAGAGCTCAGGCTGCGACAGAGGAAAACAGCGCGCACAGATGTTCAGAGAAGAGGCCTGGCCTGTTCTTGGGGTGTGTGTGTCAGGGAGGGCTTCACACAGGGGGCCACGTGGAGGGAGCACACCCCGGAGGGTGGAAAGGATCCTCCAGGCTGAGGCTCAGGAGGAGGTGAGGTCTAGACGCAGATGTGTTGTGGGGACGGAGCGTGCGCGTCAGTGCAGAGATGGGAAACTGAGGCCAAGGGGCTGAGCCCCCGGAGGGTGCAGAGAGCGAGAAGAAACAAAGAGGGCTCAGCCCTAGGAACCCCAGACGTTGGGGGTGTTTGCGTTAGGAATGCTTAAGTTGCAAGTAATAGAAACTTAAGCAGATCAAAACACTGAAGAAATTTATCATGGCGAGTGGAGACTGGAAGCAGAGGTCGTTGGGTTCTGGGAAGCAGAGAGAGAGCACCGGAGAGAGAAGGATGTGAGCTTACCTGGTCCTAGACGGATGTGTGCTCCCAAGCTTTACCCCTCAATAAATGGGGCCGGCACACTCGGTGGAGGGAGAGGTGGGGTAAGAGGTCCCCATGGCCCTCATACACACCTAGCTGTCACACCCCCAGATCTGGTACCTCCTGGAGGGCAGCTACCGGGTGTATAAGCTGTACCCGTCCAGGGGCTGGGAGGTGTACATCAGTCTGCAGGTGATGCATCAGTCCTCTCTCTACGCCCCCAACGAGACCATGGTCACCCTTTTCTACGAAGACAGCAATCTGTACCAGGTGCCAGGCAGGGCAGTGGGGAGACTTGGGGGAGCTGCAGTGTGGCTGACACCAGCTCACCTGGCCACGCCTTCCCACTGCAGCTGATGTACCTTTTAAACAACCGGCAAGGCCAGATCGTCAAGAGGCTTATGCCCGTGGAGCAGCTTCTGATGTACCAGCAGCTCAGCAACCGCTACCTCTTGCAGCAGCAAGGGTGAGAAGACACTGGATGGACCACAGCAGGAGTCAGAGAGCCCCAGGCACTGCCCGCTCCCAGCGGGGAGACGAAGCCATCCCCAGGGACAACCTCAGGGCTGTGATGGGGGAGCTCAGGGCCTATGGAAGCTCAGAGGAGGGACCTGACCCAGCCTGGGGAAAATGCAAATCAGGGAGGGCTTCACAGAGAATGTGCATGAGCTGCGACCTGAAGGGCGAGGAAGGATCGGCCGGGTAATAACATGGAGGAGGGTGTTCCAGCCGCGGGGAGCCATATGTGTGAAGGACCTGATGGGGAACAGAGATGGGGTGTTTGAGAGCTGAGAGAAAGTACGTGTAATGGTGGTGGCGAGGCACACGAGGTGAGCCTAGCGGTCATGGGGAGAACTTGGACCTCATCTCGAGGGTCCTAGGGAGCCATGATGGGATTAAGGGGAGAAACTACCTGGTCACCTGCGGAGGAGCCCAAGGAGGCAGTTGGGGGAGAAAGGGGGAGATAGAAGGATGATGTCCAGGACTCTGGTCTGAGGGACTCAGGACCTTTAGGGCATGTGTCCAGGGGCACCAGGGGCTGAGGCTGAGGAGGAAGAGCGGGGCTGGATGTGATTTGGGGAGAGGGATCCGACCCAGAGGAGTCTCCGGGGCGCTGGCACGGAAATGCCAGCCTCCATTCCCCACTACCGCCACACAGGAGCCACATGACGCTCTCCTTCAGAAATGTCTGCCCCTTCACGGTGATGCGCCTGCAGAACCTGCCCAACCCGCAGAGATACACGCGCCAGGAGCGCTACCGGGCGCAGCCGCCGCGCGTGCTGGAGCCCTCTGGCTTCCACACCGAGAACTCGCTGGCTCTCTATCAGGGCCTCGTCTACTACCTGCTCTGGCTGCACTCCAAGTATGACAAGGTGGGCGGCTGGGGGGCTGTCCCAGGCCGGGCCTGGTCTGAGATAGGACTGCGGAGGCACGGAAGGCAAGGCCCGCGAGGCTGGAGGAACGACTGCGGAGGGTGGCCCAGCGGAGGCGCCTCGATGAGTCTGGGCTCTGGGGCAGGGGGCTTGAGCAGAGCTCTGGGAGATGGCTTTGCGGGTGTGGCCTCTGGGCTGAAAGCAGGGCGGCCCGGGGTTTGGGTTAGGGGCTGGGATTAAGGCTGGGAAGGGGCCTGGGGACGCCAACTGCTTGGGGGCGCTCCCCTGTGCCCCGCCCGGCTCACGGTGCCGGCGGTCCCCGCAGCCATACGCCGACCCTGTGCACGACTCCACCTGGCACTGGTGGAAGAACAAGAAACAGGACCAGGTGCATGGAGAGGGTTGCGAGTGAGGGAAAGGCGGCCCCGCCCCGCCCCCACCCCGTACCCTCTCCAGGTACTGACTTCGCCCTGCTTCCCATGTTCCAGGATTACTACTTCTACCTGGCGAGCAACTGGCGGAGCGCGGGTAACGTGCACATCGATATGATGAGCTACAAAAAGCTCTATGACCTCAAGGCTGGGAACCAGCTGCCCGAGCGCATCTTCTTGGATAAGGGCACCAGCTACCGGTTCTCCATCTTCCTGACGGTCCGGGGCCGCTCATTCAAGTCAGAGTCGGAGCACGGTCTGTGGGCGAGACCCTGTGGGCGAGACCAAGTGGAGTCTGAGCAGCGGGGAGTGGAGTGCGGGGCGGGGGGCGGAAGGGTGCTGGGACCTGGGCACCATCTACAGGGTAGGGCTCCTGTCAGGGCTGATAGGAGGCCCTAACCCTTCCACGTGCTATGAGCAGACAGCACCTTCCCCCTGCGGAGCCAGTTGGGCCTAGGCTTGGGGCTGGCTGACCCGTCCTGTATTCACGCGGTGGTGAAACAGAAGATCTTTATTAATCGCAACTCGGCGCTTTTCTGGGTGAGACCAGGTGGTGAGGAGGTACAGGGGCAGATTTACTGGGGCAGTGGACATGCTGGAAGCCAGTGGTTACTTGAACTAACCCTGAATCTTCGGGCACGCCTGTTGACCCCTTTATTTCTGTCCCCACCCCAGGTTACGCTCAGCGATAAAAGCTTTTGCTTTGACCAGGGTATTAGTGGACATCACCTCGTGAAGACCTCTGTGACGATCAAGGTGTGGACCAAGCCTGGAGGGGAAGGATGAGGGATGAGGAGAAAGACTGGGCCCAGGACCCACTGTCATCATCTACTACCCACAGGTGGTGGGCTCGGCTGGGCACTGCTTCCAGAACACGATGCAGGGGCCCCGCATGCAAGTATTAGACCATGGGGTACCCAGCCCTGTGCTGGGAGGGAAGGGGTTGGATGGCACCTTGACAGGGCTGATTCTGTGTGCTCCCCTGGGAACCCCACCCACACTCTCGCTTCTTTCATCCTTTTCTGTTTTCAGAAAGGGCGGCCCTTACAGTTGTGTAGATTGTATCCGAGCTTGTGTGTTCTTTCTGATACTGTTCTGCAGGGGAAGTAAAATATATGACAGGGTTCTCTTTTCCAATTGTCACGAAGGCCCCGTGTGGGCAAGCTTGGCTTTTCTTCTTCATGTCGCTCTTCATTTGCCCACTCACACATGCTTTGTTCACTCCTTTGGGTCCTTGGTTCTTCACTTACTTATACATGCAATAGCCCCTTTGCAGGGAGGCAGATACTGAGGCTCAGAGAGGGGTAGACATCTCCAAGTAACTCAGGGAGCTAATAAGTGGTAGAGGAGGGATCCGACCCCGAGACCTTGCTCCCTCCCACTTCCCTGCCCACTCACCAGCAGACGAAGCCTGGTACTCCTCCCACCTGGCTTGGTACGACCTAGGGCAGTTAAAAAAAGGGGGGGGTTGGGTTGCTACTGCCCCCTAACTCCTTGGATTACATGAGATAATCAGGGTCAAGTGCAGAAAGAGAGTGACTGACCTCGGCCTCCATAGGTGTGTCCTGCTATGCTTAGCGATAGGCATTATCTTCCACAGAAGGTCAAAGTTAACACCCCCACTATTGACCTGGCAGATTCCTTTTGGGAATCTAATCTGCAACACACCATTACAGCAAAAGGTTAGAAACAACCTAAACGTACATTAATAAGGGGGTGGTTGAATAGATTATGGCACATCGTGCAATGGAAAAATATGCAGCTGTAAAAAAAAAAAAAAAAAAGGAAGAAAGAAAAGAAAGACCGCATAGTGGTGTGGAGTGGTCTCCAAAACGTATTCTGTTCTTAAGAGTAAAAAAAAAGCTGGGTTCCCAATAGTGTATATAAAGCATTAGCCTGAAAGAGGTTCACTGAAAACATATATTCATTTTGCTTTTATTTGCGTGAAGAAACTTTGGGGAAATGAGCAAGAAAGTACTCACAGAGGTTCCCTCTCTGGGGATAGAGGAGAGGCAGGACAGTTGGAGGACGGGAATGGAAGGGAAACTTTCCACTATATATACTGGGGTGTGTATATACATATTTCCTTCCCTTCCTCGTTACACTAACCCTGAGCCTAATTGCATTTCGTTTCCACCAATAAGTAAAGATCACCCAGTAACAACAACCAATCAAGTACCATAACTATACAAAGCAACAACACCTATAGCCTCCATACTAAAAAGCCCAGAATCCCCAGTATCATAAGTAACTCAGCCCCCTATACCACTGAACTCAGATACAACCTCTATCTTCTCATTTTTTAACATACACAGCACTAATATGGCCTCCATAACTAGATCAGATGTAAAAGCTCCTGAAACAGTTTTGAGGATCAAATACCTTTGAATATGTACAGCACTTAGAGAACATCACCCAGTGCCTTGCACACGGGAAGAGCTACATGAGTGTTTGAGGTTATTAGAGTATTATTTTAAGGAAAATAATGCTTACCAGGATTGCTCCCTGGTGAGAGCGAGCATGGCAGACAGTGGTGGTGTGCGTGGGAGGAGGGGTGTCCTCATCTCACCCCCCAGCACAAGTCTTTTCTCCTCCCACTCAGGGCAACCTGATGGTGCCAGTGCTTATCGGCTGCCCGCCCGGCAAGCGCCTGGCCTTTGACATCACCTACACGCTGGAGTACAACCGCCTGCAGAACAAACACTACTTCGACTGCGTGCATGTCAACCGCGAGATGCCCTGCTTCCACTTCCGCGACAGTGCGTGTCCAGTCCCCTGTTCTGCCTTGTTCATTGTCTTCTACCCCCACCGCTTTGCTTTTTCGGGCTTTCCTCTCTGCCAGCTCACCTCCCCACCCATCCTCTGCTTTACCCCTTGGTCTTCTCTCTCTCTCTCTTTCCTCCCCCCGACCCTGTCCTCCACTTCTCTGGCCAAGCTAATTCTCCTGGTCTCTATCCCCTCTGACCTCACAGCCTTCTACCCCTTCTTCTTGATCCAAGATATGGTGACGGGGGACTCTGGCAGTTTTAAGGGCAGGTAAAGGCCTGGCCAAGCCCCGGCTGACGGGAGTGGGGAGGTGGGTAGGGAGTGGAGTGGGGGCTGGGTGATAGAGCTGATGTAGGAGCCTGAATAACGAGGCGCACCTCTGCTCCCGGCAGCTACGTGCTAAAGGTGGTAGGTGGTGGGCCCAACCTGGACAACATCAGGGAATACAGTGAGGAGGAGATTTACCGCTTCAACAGCCCCTTGGACAAGTAATCCCTGAGGGCCCGGGCCAGCCAGTAATGAACCTTCCTTCCCTTGCAAACCCCTCAGGCTTCTCAGGTCCAGGTCCACACCTCACCCTCGCTGCACGCCCCACGCACCTTGGGATCTCAGTCCCAGCCCACAGCAAGTCTCCTAGGTTCTCACAAACTCTTGCCCCACCCCCAATGTGAGGCCCCGCCCACAAAAGGGGTCATTCCGCCCCCTAACACCACACCCACTTCTGGCCTCAGGCTAAGCCGGCCGCTGAAGCACCCCCACTGAGGTTGCTCTGTCTTCCACAGCACCAAGAGCCTCATCTGGACTACAAAAAACACAACAATCGCCAAGGACTCGGCCTTCAACGTCATGTCCCACCAGAGCTTGGGCATTAAGTGAGCGCGTGGCTGCAGACTCCCCTATGCCCTACTTGACCACAGTCTGTAGGGCCTGTCCATCCCTTCTGTCTCTGGGAGACCTCTTGAACCCCAATGTACACTGACCGCCTTTGTGTTCCTCAAATGAGGCTGACCTTTACATGAGCTGAACCCCCTGTTTGTGGGGCTGGTCCCTCTTACTTTTTCTTCAGGCCTTAGTTCAGATGCCTCTTCATCCAGGAGGATTTTCTGATGGTTCTAGATGGGAGAGTTGACTCCCATATACTCCTGTGCTACCCCATCTAGCCCTGACCCCTCTGGTGGTCACTGTCTCCTGTGAGATCTGTCACCCGTACAGGTCCAGGTCCTGAAAAAACTCAACGTAGTATTGGTAAAATGAGACAAAGAATGAATGAATGAATGAATGAATGAATGAATGATAGACATTTATTGACATTTGAATGGAGTTCTTAATGAATGAATAAAACATGGAAGAAGAAATTAGTATATAAGGGCTCAATTACTATTTTTGTTTCAATGAAAGGAAGAAAATGATGCCATGAGCAAATGAAGGAAGGGAGTGAATGAACAAAGTAACCAACTTGCACTTTGTCAGTGTTCAACCTATGTCTGTTGAATAAATTAACAAAGGAAAGAATAAATGAATGAAGATATGACTTCGTACCTAGTAGATGCTCGAGCTGAAGGAATGAAGGCAGCAAGGAATAAGTGAGGAGCTGGCACATAATAGGTGTATAATAGGTGTAATCTAGATGAATGCATAATAATGGAATTGACAGATGGACCTGTAAAGGCAGGAGGAAATTAATGAGTAAACAAATAGTCTTATCACTTGCTAGGCATTCAGCCAGTCTATTGGATGAATGAATGAAGGATGAATCAGGGAAGAATGTATAAGATTGTATATAGTTGGTGCTCATCCAGAGTCTGTGTGGTGGAGAGAGAAATTAGGGGTTGGCATGCGCTAGACATGATTTGCAACATAAGTGCCTGAACTTGGTCTCCCAGGTGGCTGTGTCTGCAGAACTCCCCATGCCATGACACCGTTCCCCATAGCATCTTCGCCCCTGAATTCTTCTTCAAGGTGTTGGTGAGCAACAGGTGAGCCAGACCTGTGACCCAGGTGGGGTCAGGGGCTTCCTGTGGGGTCCTTGACTCCTCTCCAATCCTGGACCCCCTCCCCCAACAGAGGTGTGGACAAGAGCACATACTGTGACTACCAGCTCACCTTTCTGCTGCATATCCATGGGCTTCCGCTCAGTGCCAGGCGGTCCTTCTTCATTCTCATGGTGAGTAGCTAGCTTCCCAGGAGCTACCCTGCCAGGTGGAAGGGGCCCCCCCAGGCTGCCCACCTATGCTTGTTGTATGGTGCCTGCAGGTATCAATCAGCATCTTTCTCAGCCTGGTGATCCTGTACATCATATTCTGCCTCCTGCTGCCCCTTATGGTGAAAACCTGCAAATTCCTTCGCTGGAAGATCAACAACATCATCACCTCAGAATTCTACTACACTCACAGCTCCTCTTCCAGAGTCCTCAGCAGCACATCTGAGACCAGATCCAGTGTTAGCTCCAGGGGCAGCTTCCAGGTGGCAGAGAAGAACAAGGCTGAACCTGAAAAAATTGGGAAGAAGCCACTGACCTGAATATCTTACCTGCCCCACCCAAACCTCACCCAGTCTCATCCCTTACTTCTTGGGCTATCTTGGAAATGCAACCTGTCACCTCAAGCCTTCCTTTCTGCTTTGCTTGAATTTTGACTTCTCCTTTAGACCACACAGCCACATAGATCATTAAAATACCAAAATCCTGCCATGCCAGCTGGTAAATAGCGGCTTCTTTGTGTGCCTGCCAACTCAGCCTCTCCCCAAGGTGCCCCTGACTTCCTATAGTCAAGCAGAATCCTTAATGACCCAGGCCAGGTGCTATGGCCTGTAGTCTGTCCTTATTGTTAGGTGCCCAGGTTTAGTACCAACTGTCAAATATTTTCAGTGTCAACACCTATCTGGTGTCTAGCTTAAGGAACAAACTTTGGAGAGGTTAGGATCTTTGTTTTGGATGCAAGAAGCAAGAAATGTCACTTGAATGGTCCATATTGAAATGGTAATATATAGGTTTTGTCAATATAGGCTTCGGGTACAGTTTGATCCAGAAGTCTTCAATATCTATAGGACTCTGGCTCCATTTCTCTGTAGCTTTCCCTGCTCCGCCCTCCTCTGAGTATGGCCTCTTGCCTCCGGTCAGCCTCCGTCATAATCTGAGCTGCACATACCTATCTTATTCTCCAGAGAAAGAAAGAGCTGGAGTCCAACGTTAGCAGGCTGTCAGTCCTGTCAGTCACCCTGTTTGGAGGGGGTCATAAGCTCATCATTTTACCACTCACATTGCCAGAGGAATGAGACCCTGGTTGGTTTAAACCAATCAGAGTTCATCCCCGGAGCGGAGTCGTTCACTCCCTAATCTCATGCTCGTGTGTGTGTGTGTGTGTGTGTGTGTGTGTGTGTGTAAGAGCAGTTCTTGCAAGGACAATGTGCTGTCAAGAAGGGAGAAAGGAAGCTGAAAGGCAAAAAGCAAATGTGCCTTTGTTCTTCACTCTTTGTCCACCCAGTGAGCTCAACTCCAGCGAGAGGTCTCAGGAGAAACGACGATAAATGTCCTCCACCCTCCACTCCTCTAGGAGTAGAGGCCCAGGGGACATACACTCTGAGGAGACATGAGAGCAGACAGTCAGACCAGTCTGTCCGTGATGAGACAGCTCCAGAGTGAGTAGGGCCACTGGGGTCATGTTATAGAACTTGGGAAATACCAGAGAGGCAGTCGGAGCTGAGAAGTTGAAGGATGTAGTCAAATATTAGAATGATGCCCCTGGCTGCCCTGTGGAGGATGGCTCAGAGCTAGAGCCAGGGATCCCAGGGAAACAGTAGGCCAGGGACCTAGACAGATGAGGATGGTGCTGGATCAAATCCTGGTACAGGAAAGAGAGGAAGGTGCAGGTGGGAGATATGCTCAGAGGCCTAGTGAACAGGTTATGGGGGTAGCAGACCGTGAAAGGAGTGGGAGCATTTAGGAAAAGGCCCGGGTCCTGGGGGACAAAGAGGCTATGTCATTGAGATGAAGATCAGGGAGAAGGAGCAGGTTTGGGAGAGACACTGAGGTTGGGATCAGGGTGTTGGAGGTCAGAGAGACTTCTAACGGAGGCTATCCAAGAGACTGTAGGAACCTCAGATCTGGGGCTCAGGAGGGAGGTTAGGGGTGGTCAAGAAGTATGAAACAATAGCAGTAAAGACTCATCTATCAACAGCATTAATTACACTGATGCAATTAAGGAGAACATGATGAGAATATCCTGTTTTGACCTGTCTTAGTCCATTCAGGCTGCCACAACAGAATACCATAGACGGAGTGCCTTACAACAACAGAAATTTATTTCTCACAGTTCTGGAGGCTTGGAAGTTCAAGATCAAGTCCAGATTCCATGTCTAGTAAGAACTTGCTTCCTAGTTTGTAGACAGCTTTTTGCTGTATTCTCACATGGTGGAAGGGGTGCGAGAAGTCTTTGGGATCTCTTTTATAAGTGCATTAATCTCGATTATGAGGGCTCTCCCTCATGACCTAATCACTTCACAAAGGCTCTACCTTCTGATGCCATTACATTGGGGGTTAGGTTTCAACATATAAATTTGGGGGGTACAAAGATTCAGTCCAGATCAGATCCCTTTTCTTAGATTATTGAGTAAACTTCATGATGTTCTATCAAGAAAATATTATCATTATTCCCATTTCACAGATGATGAAACAGAGGCTCAAGTATGCAAACATGTATAATTACATAAATAGATGCCTGAAAAGGCTTTTTCTAAAATTAAACATTTATTCTTTATATAAATTCTTAGTCAAATAGAAATATGAGAAAACTTTGAACATGATTATCAAGTTTAGTGATTATCAAAGAAAGATGGCATATGACATATGGTAATTAAAGCCAAAATCATTTTTATTAAAATTGAGAACAAAACAAGAATGACTCATCACTGTTTCCAGCATTGTGGTTGGAGATTTTAGCTAATGTAATAAGCCAAGAAAAAGAACAACTCTGTACATTAGAAAAGACAAAAATGATCTTTATATGGAGCAGAAATGTGGTGTACCTAGATCATCCACGTGACTCCCGTAAGAAAAGAAACTTAAATGAATTAAGATAGTTTGAAAGATTTCTGTATATAGAACAACTATACAAATTCAACAGCTTTTCTGGTACTATGAAAAATATAGAATTTGTCCTAGGAATAAATTTGTCTGGAGAAGAACAGGACTTAAGGAAAGTATAAAATCCTGCCGAAAGACAGTAAAGCTTAACATAAACAAGTGATTTAGAAGATAGATGCATGTCCCTAGATTCGGAGGCACATGTACATTCTATGATGTTTCTAAAAATAACACATGTACATATGAGTCTTTTCTCACTACAGAGGGAAATTTTGGACTCAGTTTTGGCTAGCAGCCATTTTCATACAATATCAAAGAGTAATCAGCTGTACATGACAGGGAAACTTGGTAAAATCTGATACTAGTAACCAGAGCTGGCAACGTCCATGTGTGCAAGGTCCGTTGGCTAAGGATGTTCCCACAGAGGTGGAGAAATTCTGTACACTGGCACCAGGATTCCATCAAATCACATTATGAGCCAGATAAACACATCAAAAGCCTGCATCAGCCAACTCAAGATTTGTTTTAAATATCACCATATCCGTTTCTGGCCAAGATGAAGTAACAGGGACTAGATACTTCATACCTGAAACAATTAAAAAAAAAAAAAGACAAAATACACGAACCATGGCTTTCAAGACACTGAATGTCATGTAACGAAGGCCAGTGATCCTTGCAAGATGGGAAACAAATAAGGTGAGTCCTATAGTTGTCTTAGCTTACTGTCCCAAGTGAGTGTGCAAGTTGAGGTGCAATAGGGTGGAAGTTAGAACACGCTGAGTTGAGGATATGAAGATAGAAGTCTGGAAAGACCAAGATAATTAGAGATACATGACAGAGTACCAGAGAGAAGAAAATCACATAGGGAGAACTGCAGAGTTCTGCAGAGCACGGATCAGTGACTGGAGCGTGTATATGAGGAAACTACATGAGGCTGAAGGGAAAAAAAAACACTCAAAAGGATTAGCGAGAACAGTGACAGGCACTCACATGGGGCTGGTACCTATTCTCACCAGCCAGACTGTTAAACCTCACAATTCATGGAGTACTGGATTGAATACTTAGGAAGAACTAGAAAATGAAGAGCAAACTACACCCAAAACTCACAGGAGGAAGGTAAGAAATAGCTCTGGACTCAATACTGCTCTGGACTCACCTAATATCACATAAGCAAGATCTGAAGCCTCAGACTGTATCCAATGAATTTAACTGCACCTCAGGATAAACCTAAAAAATATTTATAGGAACACAAAAAATATCCAGCCCCCAACAAGGTATAAGTCACAATGTCTGGCATCCGAACAAAGATTACTAGGCATGCAAAGAGTCAGGAAAACAACACCCGTAGTTAGGAGAATAACCAATTGAAACTTACCCAAAACTAACACAGATATTAGAATTGGCAGAGAAGAACATTAACAAAATGTAGAAAGAGGATAAATAGCAGCAGCAACCTGGAAGAAAAGAGTACAGGTCTAGTTCATTAGCTCACTGGTGTTATTAAGGGCATGATGCATTTGGAGGCCTTGTCGGCATTATACCAGGAAGAACTGGCAAAGGCTAAAGAAGGCCCGATAGTCCAATAGGTTTCCTTTAAAAAGTTTCCCAGAAGTGTCACTCAGTGACTTCCACTTATATATCACAGGTCAGAACTGGTCACATGGTTACCTATTGCTAAAAGGGAGAATTGAAAGGTGAATAGTTTAGCTTTCCAGCTTTCATGGTAGTGGAAGGCAAGGACAAAGGAAAAGGTCTTTGGGAAGCTAATTCACAGTGTCTGCCATGCTAGAGGAAACAACCGTTTAAATTGTGACTAAAAAGTCAAGAAGTAAATAAATGGCTGACAGTAGCCAAGAAAATTATTTAAAAGAGTAAAGAAGGACTTAACTTCGCACATTATAAAACTTAACCATTATGCCACTATAATTAAGAACATGATGTTGATAGGTATATAGACCAACAGAATAGAATTAAGATCCAGAAATAAACTCATACATGTACAGTCAATTGATTTTCAACAATAGCATTAAGACCGTTTAATGGGGGAAAGAATTGTCTCTTCAACTAACCGTTCTGGGACAAATGGATATCCACATGCAAAAGAGTGAAGTTGGAAGGATGTCATACAAAATGGCAAAGTAGAAAGCTGTAGTGTTTAGTCCCTCCACTGAATCAACCATTGAGATGAAAAGAGTGATTGGAATCAATCATTTTGGAATTCCAGAACCAAATCAGACATTCATAACAACCATGAGGGTGCTTGATGAAGAGAGAGGCTGCTGATCTTTCATAAGTGAATGGCATTAATGAACCAACTCCCATCCCCTATTTGTCATCTATGCCATAACAGTGGGGATCACAGCCCACATTCTCGAAGTGTCTGGCTGGTGCCATGGCAGGCAGTGAGGACCTTGTTCTTGAAAAATGTGAGGCTATAAGTGTTTTGATTGATCTGGGGGTGCCCTGAGGGACCAACGCAGACTTGCCTTGGTTTTGGCTTCTCAGAAACAGCATTAATGGGAAGATTTAAAGAAATAGGACTTTCTCACTTCCTATTTGAATCTGGACATATAGAAATAAGAGAACAAAAATTTCAGTGACGATACATACCAAGGAAAACACACTCACCAAAAATAGTTTGGAAAAGTTGCATTCTGATGGCTCTAGCCCTCAAAAAGCAAAAATCAGCAGTCTCCAAGAAGTAGGTGAATCAGACTTATAGAATTATTACATTATATACTCAGAATGTCCAATTAATTACAAAAAAAAACCCTACAAAATATACAAAGAAACAGGACTGTATGGACCATTATGCAAGAAAAAAAATTTGATACATACTATTCCTGAGGAAGCTCAGACATTGGAATTTTTAGTCAAAGATGTTAAATCAACTATCTTACATATGCTCAATACGATAAAGGAAACCATGGACAAAGAACTAAAGAAAATCAGGAAAATGATATATGAAAAAAATGAGAAATCAGTAAACAGGTAGAAATTATAAAAAGGAACCAAAAAAAAATTTGCTGAAGGATCAATAGCAGATTAGAACAGAGTGAAGAAAAAAAAACCAGAACCTGAGGAATCTGTGAGACGCCATTAAGTATACCAACATAGGCATCATAAGATTCCCAGAAGGAGGAGAAAGAGAAAAGGGTAGAAGTAATCATAATGACCAAAAACGTCCCAAATATAACAAAAGGCATCAATCTACACATTCAAGAGATTCAATTAACTCCAAGCAGGGCAAAGAGATCTATGCTGAGACATATTATAGTCAAATTGTCAAAATCCAAAGACCAAAAAAGGATTTTAAAACTGGCAATAAAGAAGCGACTCATTGTGTATGAGATAGCCTCATAAGATTAACAGCTGATTTCTCCTCAGAAATCATGGAGGCCAGAAGGTAGTGAGATAAAATTTTAGTTATGAAAGAAAAAAATCTGTCAACCAAAGTTTCTACATCCAGCAAGGAAATGAAAAAGGATTCAATCAAGAATGAAAGAGAAGTTAAGACATTTCTAGATAAACAAAAGCTGAGGAATTCTTTACCAATACACTTGAAGTGCTAAAGGGAGTTCTTCAGGCTGAAATGAAAAGACATTAGGCAGTAAATTTAAACCATAATAAGAAATAAAGAACACTGGTAAAAGTAATTACATATGTAAATATAAAAGCCAGTATTACTGGTTTGTAACTTTTTCCTACATTATTTCAAAGGCAGTTGCATAAAACAATAATTATAAATTTATGTTAATGAAAACATAATGTATAAGGATGCTGTGACAATAGTAATATAAAGGGGGAGGGGTGGAAATGGATAGGAGCAGAGTGTAAACTATTGAAACTAATTGTATATTCAAACTAAGTTTAGGATGTTAATTGTAATCTCCAAGGTAACCACTAAGAAAATAACTAGAAAATATACAGAAATGTAATAAAGGAATGAAAATGGTACACTACAAATAATCGACTAGATTTATTTAAAAAGTCGTAATGGAAGAATTGAGGAACAACAACAAAAAAAACACATAAAACATACGGAAAACAAATAGTTAAATGGCAGGAGTAAATCTTTCCTTAGTAATTACTTTAAATATAAACAGGTTCAAGTGTTCTTTTAAAGGGCAGAGATTTTTAATTCATCTCTTCTATATGTTATCCACAAGAGACTCACTTGATAGACCCAAAGAGGTTAAAAGTAAAAGAATGGTAAAATATATTCAGTAAAAATAGCAACCAAAAAATGAGCTGGGGTGGCTATATTAATTATCAGACAAAATAGGCTTTAAGTCAAAAAAGGATATGAGACAAAGAAGGACATTACATATTGATAAAAGGTTCAATACAACAAGATGACATAATTTTATACACGCGCGCGCACACACACACACACACATATATATACGCCTAAAAACAGAGCCCCAAAATATATGAAGCAAAAATTGACAGAATTGAAAGGAGAAATAGTTGAAGACTTCAACACCTCACTTTCTCTAATGGATAGAACAACCAGACACAAGATCAGAAAATAGAGTACCTGAACAATAGTCAAAACTCACTAGACCTACAGACATATAAAGAATACTCTACTCAACACATGTGCACATGGAACATTCTCCAGGATATATGGCATGTTAGGCCTCAAGACATGTCTTAATAAAATTAACAATATTGAAATTATACAAAGTATCTTTTATTATTACAATTGACTGAAACTAGAAATTAACAGAAGGAAAACTGGAAAATTCACAAATATGTGGAAATTAAACAATACCAATAAGTCAAAAAAAAAATCACAAGGGGAAACTAGAAAAAACCTTGAAAAAAATGAAAACATAATCACAACATACCAAAATTTATGGGATGCAGCAAAAGAGGGAATTTATACCTATAAACACCTACATTAAAAGAGAAGAAAGATTTCAAGTCACTAATCTAACTGTACACCTTCAGGAACTAGAAAATGAAGAGCAAACTACACCCAAAACTAACAGGAGGAAGGAAATAATAAAGATTAGAGTGGAGATAAATGAAATAAAGAATATAAAAACAGAAAGAAATGAAAACTAAAGTTAGTTTTTTGAAAAGATCAACAAAATTGAGAAATCTTTAGTTAGACTATAAATAAAAAACAGAACACTCAATGAAAGTGGGGCTATTATTATCTATTTTATAGAAATAAAAGGGATTATAAGAGAATGCTTTGAATGATTGTATACCAATGAATGGGATAACCTAGATGAAATAGAAAAATTCTTAGAAACATACAGACTACAAAAACTGACTCAAGAAGAAATAGAAAATATGCACGTATGTACAACAAGTAAGGAGATTGAATCTGTAACAAGAAATATTTCAGTGAAGAAAAGCTTAGCACTAGATGACTTTACTGGTGAATTCCACCAAACTTTTTTTT
>NW_024341893.1:1618270-1675525 GCF_902729225.1 Pteropus medius | reverse complement strand
TTTTTTGACTAGGTCAGATCTTACACTTTCTTTATTCTGGCTTGGGGTACAAGAACAAAGCAACAGGCCAGTGACCCAGTCTCTGTCTCTAGGTGTGCAGTTCCTGGTGCAGCTCAGCATGGATTTCGGCTCATACTACAACTGTGCATACATCCTAGGAGTACGCACACAGCAAACAAAGGTGTGTGGGAAGTGCAGGGGAAGCAAAGGATGAGACCAGCAAGCTCCTTCTCTCCTCCAGGAGCCTCGACCACACCTGTTTGGTCAAATGTTTGCCCGTCTGCACCTTCTACGGGTCATGCATGAAGTGCTCCACACTGGTCTGGCCACGCTTCTACTTCTAAGCATGAAGTATCACCAGTTCTCATCAAACACTTCCAAAAAATTGAAGAGGCAAGATACATGTCCTAACTCATTCTTACCCTTATTCCAAAGCCAGACAAAAACATTGCAAAAAAGAAAACTAAAGACCAATATCCTTTATGAATATAAATGCAAGAATCCTCAACTAAACACTGCCAAACTGAGTTTAGCAGCACATTAAAAGAGTTATACACTATGATCAAGTGGGATTTATCCCTGGAATGAGTAGTTCAACATACAAAAATCAATCAATGTAATATAACATATTAATAGAATGAAGGGAAAAAAAGATTATCTCAATTGATTCAGAAAAGGTATTTGACAAAATCTCCAACCCTTCTATAATAAAAAATACTCAATAAACTAGGAGTAGAAGGGAATTTCTTAACACAATAAAGGAAATATATAAAAATCTCATAGCTAACATCACTCTCAGTGGTGATAGACTGAAACACTTCCCAAGATCAGGAACCATCGAGAATGTCCACTTCTACTTAGCATAGCACTAAAAGTTCTAGCCAGAGCAATTAGGCAAGAAAAAGAAAACAAAGGCATCCAAATTAAAAAGGAAGGAGTAAAGTTATCTGTTTGTGGATGACATGCTCTTATACATAGAACACCCACCCACCCACCCACACACATACACGCACATGCAAGCACACAAACTGTTACAGCTAATAAATGAATTTAGTGAAAATTGCAGGATGCTAAATCAACATACAAAAATTGGTTGTATCTCTATACACTAGAAATAAAATATCTGAAAAGGAAATTAAAAAACAATTTTATTAGCAGAAACATCCCAAAATAAAACATTTACAAATAAATTTATTCGAGGATGTGAAAAAGTCTTTATATTTATAAAAACTTGTATACTGAAAACTACAAAACATTGCTGAAAGAAATTAAAGAAGACTTAAATAAATGGAAAGACATCCTAAGTTCATGAATTGGTTTTGTTATCAGAAAAATGCAAATCAAAACCACAGAAAGATATCACTTCACACCCATTAGGATCTAAAAAACAACAGATACAAGTATTAGTGAGGATGTAGAGAAATTGGAATCGTCATACATTACTAGTGGGAATATAAAATGGTTCAGTTGCTGTGGAAAACAGTTCGGCGGTTCCTCAAAAAGTTAAATATAGTATAACCATCTCATCCAATAGTTCCACTCTCAGGTACATCACCCAAATGAATTGAAAATTTGTCCAGGGTGTTAAGACAAATACATGTACATACGTGTTCATATCAGCACTATTTACAAAGCCAAAAGGTGAAAACAGCTCAAATGTACATCAATGGATAAATGGATTAACAAATTGTGATGTATCCATATAACAGAATATTAATCAGCCATAAAAAGAAATGAAGTACTGATACATTCTGCAACATCTATGAACTTCAAAAACATTACGATAAGTGAAAGAAGCCAGACACATAAGACCACAAATTTTATAATTCCATTATGTGAAATACCCAGAATAGGTAAATACAATAGTCCCCCCACATCTTGGGGGATACATTCCAAGACCCCCAGTGGATGCCTGAAACCGTGGATAGCACTAAACCCTACATATACTATGTGTTTTCCTACTATGTCTTTATGCATTTATCTATGATAAAATTTAATTTATAATTAGGCACACTAAGAGATTTAAAAAAAACTAAAAATAAAACAATTACAGCAATATACTGTAATAAGAGTTATGTGAATGTGGTCTCTCTCTTACAATATCTTTCGAATTGTTTACTTCTGGAATTTTCCATTTACTATTTTTTAAAAATTATTATTATTTATGCCTACAGCACCTGGTCTTCTTCGGTGGTTTCCCATCTAAATACTAACTAGACCCAACCCTGCTTAGCTTCTGAGATCAGACATCGGGCTCATTAAGGGTGGCATGGCCATAGACCATGGCCCTTGGGTCCACTGGGGAGTGAACTCAGGACCTTCTGCATGTAGAGCAGATGTGCTAACCGCTACACTATGGAACCACATCCCCCATTTACTATTTTTGGACTGAGGTTGCTGTGGGTAACCAAAACCCCAGAAAGCAAAACTGAGGATAAGGGGAAACTACTGGACACAAAGACAGAATGCAAGCTGGTGGTTACCAGAGGCAAGGGGAAAGAAGAGAATGGGAAGGAACTGCTTAAGGGGCATGGGGTTTCCTTTTGTGGTGATAAAAATGTGTTGAGGTAGATAGAACTGGTATTTGCACAACATTGTGAATGTACTAAATGCCACCGAATTGTATAGTTCAAAATTGTCAGTTTTATGTTATGAGGATTTCACCTCAACGACAATAACCATATTCATCCAGTATGATATTTACTAAGAATATATATATAGAACAGTAACAGAATGTAATAGGTGACTTTAAAATATGTCTTATTGTGAAAGAGATTTAACATAAGACACAAATGTCTTTCATTTTGATGTGAAAGTGCTGGTTTATTTAATAAATGGTTCTGCAAAGTTGTCTATGAGGGTGGAATTAACTTAGATCCTTACTTTACACCATATGTAAAGTTAATTCAAGGTTAATAAAAAGTACATGTAGAAAAACTTAAATATTTTACCAAAAATATTTGGAAAATATTTGTTTTACTTTGGCGTGGGGAGAACTTCCTAAGTGTAGAAGTCACAAATGGAAAGTTACATAAATTTGACTATATAAAAATTAATTAAAATTTCGCACTGCAAAAGACAAATAAATAAAATTTTATATATATTCAGAAAATAAACAATAGACCAAAGATAATAATTGCAACAATATGACAAAAGGTTTATCTCTAATATGCATAAGAATCTAAAGTTTACAGAAAAATACAACAATCCTAAGGAAAATTTTAGAGAAGAGGAAATTCAAGCTTTCAATAAACACAGGAAAGTATATTCAACTTCACTAGTATGGAAATGCAAATTAAAGCAAAAACAAATGAACAACTAGAGCTTGTCTTCTATGAGGCTAGCAAACTAAAGAAAAAAAAAACAACAAAATCTAGTGCTTGTCCCCTGTGCAAACAAAGGCAAAACAACAAAACTACCAACAACAAAAACAAAACATACACACACAATAAAAAATTTTAAAAAACAAAAGAAAAGAAAAAACAAAACAAAACACCCAGTGCTTATCCCTTACGAAACTGGCAAAAAGAAACTATAAACTCCAGTAGCAGTGATGCTGCCAGCACTTTCATCGCTGATGGAACTGTGGACTACTACAATTTTAGAAAGCAATCTTACGACATCTAATAAAATGAAAAATATACATACCTTGACTCAGTAATCTTTCTTCCTAGGACCTGTCTCTTAGAAATAAAACAACTATATTCAAGAAAGTACATTTAAGGATCTTTATTTTAGCATTGTTAGCAGTGGCAAACAAAAAAAAAAAGACCTAAATATCAACATGAAAACATTAAATGAATTTGGTATATTCATACTGAAGAATGTTATGCAGTCAGTTGTTTTTTTTTATTAGGAATATGTCCATTGATCTCTAGAGTTGGCTTTACTATATTGCTAAAAAGCATATTGCTTTTTAGAAAATATGTATTGTATTGATGCAGGATAGGACAAATTCCCCTGAGTGGGGTGGGGTGAGGTGAGGGATTCAAGTCCTGCACTGAGAAAGAAGAGGGCTCTTGGTAGAGCGTAAGAAAGAATTCAAACACACACCAAAGTTAGAGTCAAAAGAAAAGTTTATTAGGGAAGGGGTAACACTCCATTAACATAGTATGATCTTCTCTCAGAGGCAGAGAGTGAGAGAGCCTAAGAGAGACTCAGAGGGACAGAGACAACAAAGAGAGATGAGGACAGTGAGAGAGACAGAGTAAAGGCACTGAGAGGGACTCTGAGTGTTCAGAGAATTCAGTTTACATATCATTCTTTAGTTTCCGTAAGTTACAGTTTAAAGACTTTGTTTACCCATTTTCCTTTGACAATATGGGCATACAGTGAGAACGGATAAGAGTATGTAGTGAGAAAGGGTAAGACTGTAATGTGAAAGGCCTGTTGGCAATTCCCCGCTTTGATCCATAGGTTCCTTATGGTTTTAGCCATAGGGAATGAATGATTTTATTTTGCGTAGGGCATCATTTAAAGACTCTGTTTTCCTGTTTTCCCTTAATGATGTGGGGAAATGGATTGTTAGCAATCTCCCATCAGAAATCGTCCTTTGTTCTGCAGGTTTCCTCCTGGTCTGGTTGCAGGGCTGATTAGCATATTGTAGTCTCTAAATATAGCTTGACTTAACATTTTAGTTCTCTTGCCTCCTCCCTACATTAGTATCAGTTTTGTTTACAAACTTTTTTAAAAGACACAACTTATTTTACATATCCATTCATTCACTCATTCAACAAATATTTATTGACGTGCTGAGAATACAGCCTTAAAGAAAATCCATAAATATCATGCAGTCGAGATTCTAAATGATGGAGACAGAGAGTTGGATTTGAGAAAAAGGGAAGATGTTGAATAGGCAGGTGTGATACCTATCGAGGAATCAGGAGTGGGCGGGGAATGGGAATCTTCCACATATATGTGGCACTTAAAGCCACAAGACTGGGTGATTTTTGTAAAGTTTGCGTATGTTTCTACAAACTTGAGGGAAAATATGGAAGGATGCAATGACAGATTGGAGAAAAGACCTAGGTTCCAGCCTAAACTGTTAGTCTCTTGGAAGGTTACCTAGTCTCTCAAAGACTGTTTAGAAAACAGAATAACACAGCTGTCCAAATGGCTCCATCACCGCCGCCTCTTGGCTTTGAAAAGCTGCCATGATGTTGGACTCTTCAAAACAAACATAGCATCCAGAGCTCAGGCTGAAACCAGGGTAGCCATATTGATTACGGGAAAGGAGAAAGCGTTGCGACCGCAGCCATCTTCAGTGAGGGCGAGAGGCGACTTCCGGTGACCATCTTAAGAGACAGCAGGCGGAGCTCCGACTAACATGTTCATTAAGGGCCGAGCTCCCAGGACACCGCCTCGACAGCCACCGAGCGCACAGCGCGGTGGGCGGAGGCAGGTAGTCGTAGCCACGCCCCCGGCTTTGGGCTCCACCTCCAGGCCCCACTTCCGCCGGGGGAGCGGCTGTAGGCGTAGGTCTGACCGGCGGTTTGCCGCATCACGGAAGATGGCGGCTGCGGCGATAAACGGGGCCGTGGGCTCCTCGAGCTCGGGGCCTTCGGCGGCCTCGGGCGCGATCCTGCAGGCTGCGGCCGGCATGTACGAGCAACTCAAGGGCGAGTGGAACCGTAAAAGCCCAAACCTTAGCAAGTGCGGGGAAGAGCTGGGCCGTCTCAAGGTAGGGGCGGACTGGGGACGCTACGACGGGTCTAGACCTAGCCGAGTCCCAGACCGTGGGGAGATCGCGGTGCCATCGAGACCAAGGCGAGCTGGGGGATCCAGTAGGGTGAAGAATTCGGAACAGCCAAGTTGGGGTTTGGAGTGGTGAAGGAAGTGAGAGGGACCTGGAACGGACCAAACGTGGCCCCATGGTGCGGGGTGGCGGGGTGATGGAGAGAGTGGTTCTGGCATGACTGAGCAGCAGATCCAGATTTTGATGCTCGGAGGCCTAGCTGGCTGTAGTAGCAGGATGAGGGTGTCGGAATTTTTCTGATGGCGGGTTCTGGATGGGACCGAGTGAGGAATGAGGACTGGACACGGTGATGAAAGGAGGAGGAGGAGATGATGGGGTGTGCGGTCAAGACCAGACCAAGTTAGGATCTGAGAGGTTTGGGTCTTAGGGTCACATCTGTGAGAAGTGAGGGGCCGGCCAAGTGTGAGGGCTGGCCTAAATCTAGGAAAAAATCTCATAGTAGGAGACCAGAATGAGGTTCAGGGTGCTTCAGACCAACTGGGAAAGAGTACAAATACTGTGGGCTGGACCATGGGGTGAAGTTAGTGCTCCTCTCTCCCTGGTGTTGATTTGGGATGGGCGGGTAGCTGGGCCCAACCTAATGAAGTATGTATGGGAAAGGTCTGCCAAGAACTGAAGGTGCTAGTGTCCCTCTACCCTCTTGATTCCATTGGGCCAGACACATAGTGCATCTACTGTTTACTCAGTGGGGCTATCAATAATTGTAATATGAGGTGATCCTGAATGATTACAGTGTGCCCAGGCCCTATTCTCAGTGTTTTGTGAGGACTGACTCTTTTAATACTAATAACAACCTTATGAGTCAGGGATAAGTATGAGCTGCATTTTCTAGATTGCAAAAGCAAGGCCTAGAAAAAGTAAGTAATCATTACCCGAAGTCCATCTTCTTTCCTTCCTTCCTTCTTTCCCTGTCTTCTTCATCAGCTGGTTCTGTTGGAGCTCAACTTCCTGCCAACCACAGGGACCAAATTGACCAAACAGCAACTCATTCTGGCCCGTGAGTGTCACTGGAATTGGTGGGGGATGGTGGGCTGGGAGTTGTGGTAGGAATGGTAGCAGTGGTGGTCAGGAGACAGGGCAGGTTCTCAGGAGGTGACTGAGAACCTGCCCTGTCACTCACAGGTGACATACTGGAGATTGGGGCCCAGTGGAGTATCCTACGCAAGGACATCCCCTCCTTCGAGCGCTACATGGCTCAGCTCAAATGCTACTACTTCGATTACAAGTGAGGATGGGCTCTGCCCAGATTGGGGTTGGAGGGTTACATGGTGACTCTTCGGCCCCTGGTGCTCCAGCTGCTTGGGTCATCTTCCTTTACCGGGGAAATCCCCCTTTGCTTAGCTCCATCCCCAGAGGCTGCAGGGTCGGGGGGTTGGCCTGAAGGTCCTGAGGCTGGGATTGTACCATCCAGTCTCTGTTACCCTCCAATCTGTCTCCGCTTCCATATTCCTTCACTAATTTCTACTCCCCAGTGTAGCCACGACCACCCTTCACCTTTTCTGGCCCCAGCCTTGCCCCTTTGGCTCATCACCCCCACAGCAATCAGAATCTTTGTGACACTGAAATTCGACCATGTTGATGCCCTGCTTGGAACTTGTCATGGCTCTCCATACCCCCCAGGTTCCAGGCCAAGCTCTTTCCTGTGGCCTCCAATGCTGTATCAACCCTGATCCCACTGCTTGGGTGCCTACCCACCCCACCCCTGACCCCTCTGTGCCTCCCCATCCTACCTCTGACCCCTATGTGCCTCCCCCATCACAGCCCTGACTCCTCTGCCTATGCTTTCCCCATCCCAGGCCTGTCTCTTCCACTGGACTGTGAGCTGCCTAAAGGTAGATGGGTCTTGGTCACTGCTGTGTTCTAGCACTGCCAGCAGGGGCCAGGCTTAGGGTAGGGACTCATTGAGCATGTGTTGAATATAAAGCTGGATGGTTTTATAACTCAGTGGTACTCACATGAATTGATGATTAAGAATTTGGCATCAGAAGTCACACAAACCAGAATTTGAAACTGATTTTGCCACTTTGATTATGTGGTCTTGGGCAAATGACTTTATCTCCCTAATCCTGTTTTCCCCTTAAAGTAAGAGTGATGATTCTTAATATCATAATCATAGCTAACACTTACACAGTATTTATTTGGGCCAGGTACTGTTGCAATCACTTTATCTGGGTAAATCATTTGATTCCCTTAACCCTTATTCATTTAACCTACCTCTGTGATATGGCTGCTGTGATGATACTCATTTTACGGCTGGGGAAACTGAGGCTGAGTTACTTTCTAAAGTGAGGTCATTTGCTTGGGGGTTTATGACTTGTGACTTCTTGCCTTTTTGGGCATCAGCTTCATCTGAAAACCCCGGACTCAATATCTCTCTCCAAGGAGACAGCCCGGGGCAGTCGTCAGGGTCCCTGGAGCCCGGAGTGGGGGGCTCAGTAGGTACCTAAGCCTTCGTTACCTTGGTTCCCCTGCCCTGGTCCACAGGGAGCAGCTCCCCGAGTCGGCATACATGCACCAGCTCTTGGGCCTCAACCTCCTCTTCCTGCTGTCCCAGAACCGGGTGGCTGAGTTCCACACAGAGTTAGAGCGGCTGCCGGCCAAGGACATCCAGACCAATGTATACATCAAGCATCCTGTATCTCTTGAGCAAGTGAGGCTGGGGAAGCGGGAAGAGGGCCTGGCTAAAGGGGGTGGTACAGGGACAGACATTAGGGAAGGTTTCCTGGAGGAATGAGCAGGGTTCGCTCATCTTTCAACCCACAGACTCATTTGCTTAGTTTTCCAACAAATATTGAGCCCCAGATGTGTGCTATTGTGGTTGGTTTTCAGACTGTACAGTGAACAAAACAGATACAATTCCAGATCTTATGTGTGTGACATTCAGGTGAGGAAACTGACAAGAAATGGTCTGTCAGATATTAAGTGCTGTGGAGAAAAATAGGAACGAGGATGGTGAGTCAGGGCAGGCCTTGCTTTGAAAAGGTGACATTTGGGAAAGACTTGAGAGGCGTGAAGAACTCAACCATGTGGACATCTGGGGAGTCAGTGATCCAGGTAGAGGAAGCAGCCAGTCCCAGGGTCCCAAGGCAGAAACATGCCTGGCGTAGATTACATACCAGCCCAAGGCGGGGAGAGAGAGGGAGGGAGGGAGGAATGGAGTGAGTGTATGTGTGTGTGTGTGTGTAAGTAAACCAGGGAGGGCTTCCTGGACGAGCAGGTGCCAAAGCTGCATGGGAACTGGGTGTTCTGGCAATGAGGGGATTATGGAGGCACCAGGAGTATGGCGAGGCCTCAGTGGGCAGATCCCTATGCTGCTGCTTCCTTATCCTCTCGTCTTTTCCACTCCTGACCTCTGCAGTACCTGATGGAGGGCAGCTACAACAAGGTGTTCCTGGCCAAAGGCAACATCCCTGCTGAGAGCTATACCTTCTTCATTGACATCTTGCTTGACACTATCAGGTGTGTGGGGGCCAGACGCTGTGGGGTTCGGAAAGAGCTCAGAATCTGGAGTCAGGCAGTCCTTAGTTGAATCCTATTCTGGCCACTTGTGAACTGGGGGTGCTGAGCACATCAGTTCTCCATTTCTATGAACTGGAACCAGTCATGAGATTGGCAAACAGCCCTCATCTTGCTGTGGTCTGTTTACACATGTGCCCATACATGTCAGGCCGAGAGCATGGACTTGGCGCCCAGACAGTGCTCAGCAGACAGAGACCATGCTGCTTTAGAAGTGTTCCAGCCCACATGTCATGCAGCCTCACCTCAGGTCACCTAGACTGTGGAGCCCTCATTTCTCCTTCAGAAAGGGGCTACCAGGTTCTGGTAGCCTCAGAGAGGTTGCTGTCTGCACAACTGACATCACATGAGCAGGTGGACACGACATTTATTCCCCCTTGAGGTAAAAGGGTGTCCACGTTGGTGTCCACGTGGTGGCAGAGTGTCAGACTGAGATGGGTTTCCATTCCTTGGGTGGCTGAGCCAAGCCCAGAGAGGTGGTGGGAGCAAGGAGAGCAGTTTGGCCAGTTGAGATTATTTTTAATTATTAGATATACTGGCCATCCACAGTGAACAGGGAGTAAAAAATGAGCACCACATGCCTACTACCTGGCCTAAGATAAAATACCTCAGACGCAGATGTTCCTTCCCTGTCATTGTTTTTTCTCCAGAGCTAACTTCGCCCGTTTCAGTGACTCAGTGCCTTGCTGTTTTTCTGCTTCACTGTTGATCATGATGCCTCTTAGCAGGAGTACATGGAACCCCCTCAGATCAGATCTACAAATGGGGTGCAGAATCCTTGTTGGGGGTTGTTACGTGACGAGACTGCCTCACGAGAATCCTAGGCTGGCTTCCAGACAGCCCGAAGCCCTCGTGGTTGGGAGTGGGATTCAGAGTTTGGGCCCAGAAGCTGGTCAGACCTGGGTGTGGACCCTATTGTGGCTCTGGCTTTGCAGCTCAGGTCAAGCTCTTTCTCTCTTTCTGAGCTTCCGCTGGTTAAATAGGGCAGGGAACAAACTCCAGCAGTCAGTGCTGAACTGAAGGATCAGCTCATGCATGTCAGGCCAGTGAGGACAGGGCCCGGAGCGTTGTCTGCTCAGTAACGAGAATCTCTTCTTCCCCCAGGGATGAGATTGCTGGGTGCATCGAGAAGGCCTATGAGAAAATCCTCTTCACTGAGGCCACCCGGATCCTCTTCTTCAACACACCCAAAAAGATGACAGACTACGCCAAGAAGGTGGCTGGGGTGCAGGTTGTAGGGCTAAAGGGTACACTCACTAATAGCAGTGAGGATGGTCTGGAGGGACGCTGGGGCAAGACTGCCCAGGTTTAAATCCAGTTGTGTGGCCTCAGGCAAGTTGCCGATCTTCTCTGTGCTTCAATTTCCGTATCTGTAGAATGGGGCTCGAATTCAACATGTGAGATGAGCTTAGCACAGCACCTGGCTCCAGGTGGGGGTGGGTACTCGGCACATGTCAGCTGTTGTCCTTTTCGGAATTCCTTGGAGGTTGCAGTTTTCCCTACAAGACTTTGCTTCATTCGGTCTGGGGTATTTGTGCAGGAGCAGTGCCCCTGGGGATGCTGGTGCCTGGGGTGCTGTGACCCTGGCGAAACCGAACTTGAGCAGTGGTGATGGCTGATATTTAGTGATCGTTTCCTCTGGACCAGACACTATTGTCAGCACTTCACAGATATTGACTGAATCCTCACAGCAGATCTAGGGCATGCGATGAGAGTCCCAGTCTCAAACATGGAGAAACTGAGGCACAGAGAGGTGAAGTTACTTGCCTAGAGTTGTTCGGGTGGAATAGGATTGATGAGGAAGTCGAGCCAGGGCCCATATGGGTAATTACTGGCTCTGTGGGTTGGGGAGGGAGCCCGTGTGATCACCCCACCCATCTCTCATTCCTCCCTTTCTGCAGCGAGGGTGGGTCCTGGGCCTCAACAACTACTACAGCTTTGCCAGCCAACAGCAGAAGCCAGAAGATACCACCATCCCCTCCACAGAGCTGGCCAAACAGGTCATCGAGTATGCCCGGCAGCTGGAGATGATCGTCTGAGCCCAGCAGGCACTGGGGTGGGGCCGGGCTTGCATTATTGAAAGCATTCATAGTGCTGGGTTTCTTCCAATAAAGCTGGATGGACATTCTCTCTCCTAGGCCCTTGTCTTCCCCGGGTGGAATGGGGAGGAGGCAAGTCCTTATCTTTGAAGAATTTGGAAGTTTGAGGGCCCTCAGGGGGCAGCCACTGTCCAGTGGCCTTTGCTCAAAGTATCAAACACATGCACCTGGGTAGAGGAACTGTTGTACCCAGCTGTGGACACACAAGAGGGCCAGGCCAAGACACCAGAGGTTTTAGCAAAGGGGATGAAATGTCCCAATTTTTGAAAGTTTGCAATGAATTAAACCCTTTTTTAAAATGACGTGCAAAGTGAACCCGTTTGTGGTCTACCAGTTTGAGACCTCTGTGGAATGAAAGGCATGGGCAGGCCCTGGTATGGACTTGTTCCGGTTCCCAGCCTTCTTGAGCCAGTGCAGTGACTTATGACCTCCCACACCCCAGTCTGTATTTCCTGCCTTGAAATTCTCACAAAGGTGTTTAAGGCAGAGTCCAATGTGGCTGAGCCATTTTTGGGATTTTCAACAGTCTCCCAGAGTCTCCCAGAGTTTCCCCAGCCATGAAATGGGAATGGTCACTCCTGCTTTCCAGAGTGATTTGTGCTGAACTCTTGAACTTGGTGCCAGATCAGCTCAGAAATGGGGCTAATGGTATTGAGGGGAATGAGACCGTCTCACCCCCAGGGCCAATCAGTCTGGATGCTGGATGAATGGAACATCCATTACTGCTGCTCTACAGTATCCTTACTGTTTCTAGGATGTGCTTGCATGGAGACCTCTGCCCTGCCCCACCCCACCCCTTCAACCCTTAGCAGGTGACTTGATAGGCAGCTAGGCATCTGGATGGTTATTTTATTGTCAAGGAGAGGAAGGCAGAGGCCATTGCGCAGACTGCACTCAGTTGGAATGGGTGGTCTGCAAGTCGTAGTGCTCCAGCCCCACGACCAGGGAGCCGGCCAGCTTGATGGTGGCGACCCAGGGTGGCTCACTCAGGTGGTTTGTGGGTGTGCTCAGCCTAGGGGGAAGGTGGAGTCAGCAGGGCCTGGCTATGTGACCAGGCCCTTATCCCTTTTAGGCTCTACTTGTCCCAGCTGTATAAGAGGCCATGTCTGAATATCCCAGAAGCAGTGTAGGGCAGGCCTGTATTCACTAAATAGGAAAGGGGGCTGAGGGTTGGTAAAAGTGTGACCCCCCCACCCCTAACCCCAGCTGAGCCCCAAGAGGGTCTCCTAGTGACTTAGGGTCCTCAGGAGCCAGGGTCACAGAGATCCTGGTGACTAATCCTGAGATTCAGTTTTGGGGGAGGTGGTAATTGGATGATGCTGTGATCCTCTCCCCTGGATCTGAGGACTCAGGAGTAGTCTCTTGCAGCACAAGGACTGGGGTGTCAGTGCCCTCTGATGGTCAAAACCTTGGGATGCAGAGTCAGAAGTTGCCAAAGGGAGGGGTAGAAGTCTGAGGGGCTAGACCAGGGGCTTCCTTTAGAGGCCTGCATTTATATTCTTTTGGTTCCAGAAAACAGTCATCTCCTCCCTTCTCATCCCTTAAGGGCACCTCCTGGTGCTTTTGGGGACAGTGGGAAGAGGGTCAGGCTAGCTGGAACCAGCTTCCTTTATGGCTCCAGAAAGTAACAAGAGAGCCAGGGGTCAGCTTGGTCTAGATACCAAGAGGCTAGGCCCCTGTGTCTCCCCCACCCCCCACCCAGGGGTTCTGAAGGCTTGGAGCACAGCTGGGCTTGAGATGCAACCAAAGGAAAGGTCAAGGTTCAGCTAGGGTCCGGATGCCAAAGGCCGAATGGGACTATGGGAAAGTCCTAAGAGGGGTATGCTCTCCCCTCCATAAGCCTTACACCCCTCACCAGGCAGACACGTTGCGCGGCAGGCGGCGATGGCGCGGCTGGTGGCGGCAGTAACACTTGCAGGGACAAGAGTTAAGCACCTGGAAGGGTGGCCAGTGGCGTGCCGCACCTGTGTTAACTGTCCCTGCCGGAGGAGTCCCGCCGCCACCACCCCCTCCACTGCCGTTGTCAGTCACAGTAGCTGCAGTCCGTTCGCGGGGACCATCTCCAGGCGTGCCATCCTCACGGGGCGCGCCCCGGGCTGCGCGGAGCCCCTTGTTTCTGCGCGTGCGGGCCTTGATGGGCGCGGGTGCAGGAGCTGATGGCTCGGCCACGGTGGGAGCTGGAGCCGGGGATGGAGCTGGGGCTGCGGCTGCGGTTACGACTGCCGTTGGGGCTACGATTGCGGCTGGGGCCGGGGCCAGGAACGAGGCCGGGGCCGGGGCCGGGGCCGGGTCCGGGGTCAGGTCGAGTACGGGGTCAGGTCGGGATCTGAACCGGGGTCGGGGCCGGGGTCGGGGCCGGGGCCGGGTCGTCAGTCGGGGGCCGGGGTCAGGACAGGGGCAGGGGCAGGGGCCCGGACAGGGGCCGGGACAGGGGCAGGCACCACGGCCTGGTCCGCAGCCAAGGCGAGGGGTGGGGCGGGAGCCGGGGTGGGAGCCAAGGTCGACTCCAAGTGGCCCGGGCCTGGGGTGGGCGAGAGCACGGAGGGCCGCGGCGTTGGCTGGAGCACTGGCGGCTGCGGTGTGGGCGGCGGCGGCGGCGCGGGAGGCGGCGTGGGTGGCGGCGGCGGTGGCAACAACTCCTGTGGCCCCGGAGGCCCGGGGCGCACAGGTTCGCCATTGGCAGGCGCTGGGAAGATGAACATAGGCGGCGCCAGCAGGGAAGGTGCGGGCCTCCGGGGCCCGGGAGCTGAGTGCGCCTGCACTGGCGGAGGCGGTGGGGAGCCCCAGGGCCCAGAGAGCGCGGCCGTGCGCCGTCGGGGCGCCCCGATGCCTCCTCCAGCTCCATTAAAGCGGAAGTGGCGTTCAGGGCCATCGGGAGGACTCACCCAGTCAAATTTGGGCTTTGAGCCTGGGAAGGTGGTGTAGGGTGGCGGCGGAAGGACCCGGGGATGGGACGCAGGCGCCGAGGGGAGTCTAGAACACCCCTCGCCGTCTCCATTACCGCCCCCTGCTTCCTGGGTCCCCCGAGCGACCTCTCCCAGGGGGCGAGCGGCCCCAGGAGTCAGGGGTCCCTGCTTCAGGGCCTCAGCGTAAGAGATGGCGCCCGAGGCAGAGGAGAAGAGTCCACCGCCTCCGCCGCCCCCGAGCGAGGCTTTGGCGGCTAAGGAACTCGACGCTGCCGCAGGGGGCAAAGGGGGCCCCGACTTGAAGGTGACTTTACACAGCAGACTCAGGCCGGACTCCGAGGCCGCAGGCCGGGCCATTTCGCCCTCGCCCGCTTGGGGCGGCGCCCCTCCGCGGGCCCCGCCGGCCGTCTGGCCCTCGCTGCCGCGCCCGACCTGGCTTTCTGTGGGGGTTGCGGCGGATGTGGCCAGAGCAGGACTGATTTTGCGGTCCGGGGGCTGCCGGTCGAAAGGTGGCGGTGGTAGCGGCTTCCGCGGCTCCAAGGGTGGTGGAGTCGGGGATGGGGCCCTTGGGACAGGGTCAGGGTCTTCTTCGGTTAGTTGCCGGGGCGGCGGCGGCAGCGGGTGGAGGCTCGGAGGGTCGCCCTGACCGCGATGGCTTGCCTCCAGCAGACCGCGGATCCGGGGCACCGGAGTGCCCGTGGGTTTTCGCCACTTAGACGGCGCGGGCAGCAGGGTCCCCACGGGGGGCGGGGGTGGTGTGGAGACCGCGGCCGTAGCCGCCTCCTCTGAAGGGGGCGTCACTGGCGAGGGCAGTTCTAAGGTCAGGGGCAGGGGTGAGGGTGAGGTCTGGGGTTCCGGGGGTACCAGGAGTCCCGGGGACGCGAAGCTGCCGGGGAACCAGACGCCCAGCCCGCGAGCCAGGCGCATGGCAGGGGAAGAGGGGGTCACCTCGGGCTCTGCCAGGGTCGTCCGGCGAGAGTCGGAGGAGCGGTCCGAGGCCTGCTCTTTTCGGGAGCCCCCGCCAGCGGACGGCTCCGACTGCACGTTCCCCATTTCTGACGAAGGTCGGGGACTGTGGTCGGAAAAACTTCCGTCAGTCAGTCGACCAGGGATGTGCGGACCCAACGAGGCTGCCTGTTATTGGTCCTACCGGTCGGCACCTGCCCCGTCCCTGTCCTCCAAGATCCACTCAGGCACTGGTCTCTAGCCACATTCGTGTTCCCTGACTCTCGGCGCTCACTCTTTCTTCCCCCCAAGGGCCCACACAGCTCCTGTTCGGACAGAGGTTCCTTCCTCTCAGTGTACTAAAGCTCGGTCCCTAACCCCCTGGCTGATCCCTTAGATCACATCTCTACACTTTGGCCACGTCCCCGGTCTCCGGGCTCCAAGACAGGTCTTGCCAACTTTCCTGTCACTCAGGCCATAACATTTGCGGTTGTGTTCAGTAGCCTAAAAAACCTTACAAGGACTTTTAGGCTTCTCTCTCTGCACTCTAACCCCGCCCCCGCGCTCTGGTCCCGCCCTCGATTGTCAGGGAATCGTGCCTCATCAACACCTCCCCAGGTCTGGCCCCTACTCCACCTAACAAATTCCAGGTGTTCTGGTCATGCTAACTCCTCCTTCAGTTCTCACTTTTAACCCTCCGTTATCTCTCTCTGTCGATCATTTGGGTCCTGCCTTCTCCTCCGACAGCGACAGGTCCTCAGGCCTCGCTGCTAAATTTCTTTTCCCGCTCCAGGTCTACCGTCAGTCCTCAACACTCAGGCCCCACCCCTTCCCCCAAGCTCCGCCCTTAGCTCCTCCTTCGCCCAGAGGTTCCCACTCACCGACTCCTCCTGCCGACCAAAGTTCAGACCGTGGCCCCCTGGGCCAAGGGCAGTACGGGGAACGGCCGTAGCAGAAAATAACCGAAAAGAACGGGGGTGCGGGTGAAGGCAGCTGGGCGAGACAGCGAGGGCGGACCCCGAGATCTAGGCCCCGCCCCCGGGCTCGAGGCCCCGCCCCCCTGTGAGACAGCTCGAGCATAGCCCCTTACGAACCTGGATCTAATACTCGGATGTCTTCTTCCCCTCCCCCAAGCCTTGGCGTTCTACGCCCCACCCTTTTAGGACGTATTCCATAGCTCCTCCCCTTTACAATGCTTCGCCCTTCTCCTTTAGTCCCTCTCTCAAAGCCCCGCCCATTAGGAACACTGCTACGTAGTTCTTCCCTTTTGGGGGTCTCTCTTGCTCCCCACTCCTAAGTCAATTTACTTCTAAACTCCCCCCTTTTAGGGCTCTGCATAACAACTTTTCCCAAAACCCTCTCCTTCCTCGGGTCCTTCCAAAAGGCCCATCCGCGGTGGACCCGCCCCCTCCATGACGCACTCTCGGGTCCGCGCCTTAGATGTCCTCACCCTCTCCTTTCCTGGGCCCTCCGACCTCGCCCACTCGTGAAAGCCCCCTTCTCGCCCCATCCTTTTTCGAACCCGGTGAGGCTTTCAGTCCCTCCCATTTAGAACCCAAAGCGTAGACCTTCACCTCTTTAGAACGCTGGGAAGAGGCTATGAACCTGACCCCTTCCCCACAGCCTCAGGGACCAACGGTGCGAATGGGTGGGAAAGGAGGGAATCCTCTCTGGATCCTGAGAAAATGGGAGCTGGGGGGCTGTTCGCAGGAGCCAGTGCCGGGCTCTAGGACCCAGCGGGCAAGTATGCCCGCCCAGCGCTTACCCCTCCCCCAAGCCGCCCCCTCCCCCTCACCCATCTTCCAGGCTCCCCCTCCCTCCCCCCTCGCCCCGGCTCCCGGTGCCCGTCTCTAGCGCTGCCGGAGCCTGCGAGGGAGCCGGAGCGAACAGGAGGAGGAGGAGGAGGCCACGTCGCCGCCGCTCGGAGCCCGGCCGGAGCCTCCCAGGCAGGTGCCAAGGGGGTGAGAGGGCGGGGGCTGACAGACCGCCTGTCCCGGTGTGGGGGCGGCCAGGGCCGCGCTGCGCCTCCTGCCCACCCGGGCTCCCCTCAGATCCCGGCTGGAAGGACAAGGGGGTGGGGGCCCCTAAACTGCGCGGCAGCCATTTGGGGTACCAGTCTCCATTTGGGGGTCCTGGACTTCCTTGAGGACGCTCCATTCATAAATTTTCGTACTGGACCCCCACCATTGAGGAACTGTGGAGACTACTCCCCCCGGGAAACGTGTGGGGAGCGTGGGGCACCCAGAAATCCTGGCGTCTCATTGCAGCTAGGCCCTGGGGGGTACCCCTGCCCTTTTTCTCTGCTTCACCTGTTGTCGGGAGAGGCGGGCGGACAAAGGAAGCAGTGTCACGTGACTGCTCATTCACAAAATCCCATTCCATTGAGAAAAGGGGGCTGGGGGCGCTGCTGCCGCCCCTTCCCCTACTGAAGGGCGGGAGAAACCCGGCAGCCTGCAGGTGGGGGCAAGGGCTAGAGCTTGTTGCATGGGTCCCTAAGTCTGGGACGCCAGGGTCCCTGCTCTAGGCGGTAGTGAGGGGCTGGACGTTGATCCCTATTACTGGGCGGAGGGCTACGTCCCTGAGCTGGGGGGAGGGGTAAAATGCTTCTGAAGGATGCTGGGGCGGGGAGGTGGAGGAGGAGAGATCAACACTCTCCCCCACCCTCCCACCCCCGCTGCCAATCTCTCTCCTTTGCCTTCTTTAGGCTGGGGCCTGAGGGAGCAGGCTTGATTTTTTGTGAATGAAATGCTCTCTGGATGTGTCTGGGTCGCCGGTTTCTGGCTTCCTCTGCTTCCATCTCCCTTTGGGCCTCTCTCTGGCCATTTCTGTTTCTCTCCCTGGTCCCTGACCATCTCCCGTTGCTGGGTGACTCAGTGAGCTTTACATCCGGTCTCATTCATAAATCCGGGAAGGAGTGGGGGAAGAGAGCCTGGGTTTCTCATCCAGCCTGTGGCCTGGACGGCAGGGTGCAGAGGCAGTGTAGGGGGGCCGGGAGCTGAGTTGATGGGCTCTGAGAAAATACATATGCGCAAGCACCCAGCTGTGAGGGGGAACGATGGGTGGGGCTGCGGGTATGGGAAGGGAGAAGGAGACGGGGTTGATAGGGGATGAGCAGGAGGGGGAAGGGAAGTGGAAGACTGAAACTGCAGTGTGGATGGGAAAGATGGGGAGAGGGAGGAAAGGTGGGTGTGGAAGAGGTAGGCATGGGAGAAAAGAAATGGCATGAGGAAGAAAGAAGCCATGCTGGAAGAAGGTAGGCATGGGGAGAGAAGGTGGGTATGGGGGAGAAGGTGGAAATAGAAGGGAAGGTGAATATTAGTGGCAAAGGGTGCAGTGGATCCAGATGTGAGAGACAAAGAGGGGAGATGGGGGTTGGAGGGACATTGAACGGGAGAGCAGAAGTCACTGACTGTGTTGTCCCTCTCTCCCCACCTCCAGGTACATGGTTCGGGTCCGAGCTGTGGTGATGGCCCGAGATGACTCCAGGCTGGCTGCCGTGGGGGCGGGGCCCCAGCCGGGGTGAGCCGATGTCGGGGTCCGGAGGGGGCCAGGCCTCGAGGGGCCCACCAGGCACCACGGTCATCCACGCAAAGAGCCCTGGACCAGAGCGAGCCAACAATGAGCAGGGTGGGGCCTGTATAGGGGAATGGGGCTGGGAGTGCAGAGGTGAGGTTAGGTCATCTTCAAGCCTGGGAATCAAACTGGGGTGTGGGATGGAGTTTGGAAGTATCTGTCCTATGGATAGGAGTTGGGAGTTTCGGGAATATTTGGGGTATTAAACAGGTCCTGTCTACTGCTGTCGCCTGCTGGACTATCACAGCAGCCTCCTCACTGCTCTCCTTGCCCTGCTCCCTCCCCCACTTCAGTGTGTTCCAGCGGGGCCCTGCTAACACCTGACTCAGATCATATCCCTCTTCCGCTCAGAACCCTCCTGTGGCTCCATCTTGCTCAGAAATCCTCACCACGAGGGCCTACACCACTGGCCCCAGTCTGCCCTAAGTATATGAAGTCATTTGGCAGGGGACCATCTGGAAATGTCAAATAGGGTTTACAGTCCTATATGTGGGTTCAGCAGGAATATTCTGGGCTGTGTGGCACGAGCTGGAAGGACAGTGCTCAAGTTTCAGGCAGGGGTCTAGTAGAAAGATTTCGATGGTTTGCAAAAGCTTGGTTGCATTTCAGAACAGGGGTCTGAAGGAACAATGCTGGGGATTTGAAGTGGCGTGAAGGAGCGTAGTGACGTTGGGCAAGGATGTGAGGGAACATCTAGCATGTGAACGGAAATCCGTGGGAGTTTGATGAGAATGTTTGAGGTAGTGTTTTGGGAGATTATTGGAGCATCAGAAGGGAATTAATAGTAATATGTTGAGGTGTTCAATAAAGTTTTGGAAATACTATTGAGTTAGAAGGGAGGATATTGGATTATCAGAAGGGGACTAATTTTTTGAGGCATTCAATAAAATCTGGGATTCCTATTGGAATATCAGAGGGGAGTATTGAAAATGTAGAGATCAAAGGGTTTGGGGGAAATATTGGAGTATCAGAGGTGTGTTCAATAAAATGGAGGAGTGGCATTGGGGTGTTGATCAAGATTCCAGGCTACACCTAGGACTGAGAAATGAAGCTTGGGGTGCTGGGGTCTGCAGAGAGGCTAGAAGCGGAGGGGAAGTTCCAGGCATGGCTGGATGGGAGTATCTGACCTGGCTCCTTTTTGCCCCTCAGACCACCTTGGAGTGTACTCTGAAGCCAGGCTTGGTTTACAACAAGGTGAACCCCATCTTCCATCACTGGAGCCTGGGAGACTGCAAGTTTGGGCTGACGTTTCAGAGTCCTGCAGAGGCTGATGAGTTCCAGAAGAGCCTGCTGGCTGCACTGGCGGCGCTGGGTAGAGGTGAGCGGCGTACGTGGTGGGCACTGAGGGTCGGAGTGGAGGGTGGGGGAAGCTGGGGCCCAGGGAACTCACTTTCTGCCTTTCTCCCTGCCCCAGGCTCACTCACTCCCTCCTCCTCTTCCTCCTCCTCCTCCCCTTCCCAGGACACCGCAGAGACTCCCTGCCCTCTGACGGTGAGTCTCGAGGACCAGCTCTGCTGGGAGGCCAGGGGGGGTTTCTATTCCACGAACAATTCTTGAGCACCTACTGTGTATCAGGCACCATGCCACATGCTGGAGACAGAAATTTGGGCCCAAACTATCACTATCGATTCAATCCCAGAACAGTTTCTGTTCTGTCATGATAGAACACGTTCATACACTCATTCAAGGGTATTTATCGAGCACCTTCAGTAAATAATGTTTTAGGCACTGGGGATACATCAGTGAACAAAACAAAGTCCCTTTCCTCATGGAGCTTCTCTTCCGGTGTATAGAGGCAGAAAATTTAAAAAAAAAAAAGGAAAAAGAAAAAGAAAGTAAACTATAAAAATAAATATTAAAAGTAAATGGATGAACACATTACTTTAGTGACTCGGCACAAACCTTGGAGTCGTCCTTGACTCCTCTCTTGTTTTTAATGCCCCTCATGTAATCTGCCAGTAAATAATATGCTCCACTTTCAAAATGATCAGACTACCTCCAACCTGGTACTGCCCAGCCTCATCCTCCAACTGGACTATCTCATCAGCTTCTCACTGTCAACTGCCCTTCACCCCCCATCCCTACTGTCAGTTCCCCACACACAGCCAGAGGGACCCTATTGACACTGAAGTCAGATCGTAGCCATACACCAGTCAGAACCCTCCCAGGGCTCCATCTCACTCAGGATAAAGGGCAGAGTCCTTACAGTGGCACATAAGATCCCACACCATCTGGTCCCCTCTTATTCTCCCTCTTGCTCACTCTGCTGCAGCCACACTGGCCTCCTTGCTGTTATTCTAAAGGGCAGGCACATTCCTGTCTCAGTCTTTGCACTGGCTGGTCCTTCTGTCTTGGAACACTCATCCTAAATTTCCACATGGCTCATTCTCTTATGTCCTTCAGGGCTTACACACACGTCACCTTCTCAGTGAGGCCTTCCCTGAGGAACTTGTTTAAAATTGCAATCTCCTGATGTTCTTTATTGTGTTCTAATTTTTTCCCAGTTTCTAAGATATTTTCCTTATTTTCTTTACCAATAGATAATTTTCTTATCTGTTAGTTTACTGTCATTCTCCCATGCTAGAGTGTCAGCTCCAGGAGGGCAAGGATCTTTTGTCGCTTTCTTGCTGATCTCCAAGGCTTAAAACAGGGCCTGGTATACAGTAAGTGTTTAGTAAAGATGTGTTGAATAAATTTATTGAATCAATAAATGTACAGAATGTTTCATGCGATTTGGCACTTGCTGGGAACAGTGGGAATTGCTTGAGAACACTGGGGAGGAAGGAAACTGATACCCTTGACAGAAAATGGGGACTCCCAGGGTAATGGGAGATGCAGGTGGGTCTACAAAAGTCACATAGACACTTCTCAATTATTGAGTGTTTACTCAGGAAAGATTCTGTGCCTTTCAAGCTCCGTCTCACATCCTCACAATGGCCTCTGTGAGCCTGGCGTGTCGTGGGTGCTCAGCGGATGGGTATTGGAGATAGTAAATGCTTGAGGTAGAATGATTCCCAGGTGACAGAAAGGAAACCGAGGGTCCGAGAAGTGATGTTTCAGCTTGTACAGGACAGAGTTTAGTCTAGATGGGAAGGAATGCATTCCAGGTGAGTGGAACTGCCCCAGAAAGGTGTGGTGGGAATGAGGCAGGAAGGCAGCTGTCTGGCCGAGGGAGCAGGTTTCTGAGAAAGAAGGATGATTTGACATCCCTGTAGGTTGGTGAGCCGAGCAGATAAGAGCATGGGCAGCTCTTCCCAGACTTCAAGCATGTGGCATGCCCTTTACAGTGAGGCCTAACCACAGCCTTATGAATAGACATAATTATGATCCCCATCTTACAGAGGAGGAAACTAAACCTCAGAGAGATGAGCTCACTTGCCGGAGGTCACACAACCAGTCAGTGGCAGAGCCAGGTCTTGAACCGGGGCCTGCTGCTGCAGAGCCCCCGCTGGCAATGGGAGGGGGCCTGTGTGGAGGGCAGCGGCTGTGCGGGTTTGGCTCTGAGGCCACCAATCTCCCCCAGTCCCACGTGGACAGCGACTCCTCCTCCAGTCACAGCCGCCAGGAGACGCCTCCCACCGCCTCGGTGGCGGCCCCCATCATCACCGTGGAGTCAGCTTCTGGCTTCGGGCCGGCCACACCTCCCCAGCGCCACTGCTCCTCCACTCAGGTGCGCCTTCGTGGGTGGGTCTGGGTGCTGGGGTCCGGAAGTGGGCAGGAGCTGAGGCTGCAGAGGGGCGAGGAACCACAAGCAGATCCTAGGGGATGACTGACCTGAGCCAAGGGGGTGAGGGCAGTGGAGCTTGCAGGCCTGGGTTCCTGGGAGGGGAAGTTGGGGGAGGGCTCCCCATGTTCCTGCACTCTTGGAGATTTTGGAAAGTTCTGAATTCCAGAGTGGTTGGGGGACGACTTGGACAAATGAATTCTTCCAGTATATTAGGGGGTTGCTGGTACTAAAGGAAAGGATTCTTTAGGTCGTTTAATTCATGGAGTTGGGAGGTGCGCCCAGAATCCAAGGGGTTAAAGGGACCTGGGGACTGGACTCCTTCATCCCAGAGGAGGAGATGACTGGGGTCCAGAACGCCTGGATCTGAGCATAGAAGGGGCTAGGGGCTGAGACTCCTGACTCTTGAGAGAGGATAGGACTGGGAGCCTGCACTGGGTTCTTAAGGTGTGGGCTTGGTGCCGGGATTCTTCTGTCTGTCGCCTAGATTTCCTCTGTCCCCCGGGAGAGGAGGGCTGGGGCCTTGGACTTCCCAGGACAGGATGCTCAGATGAATGAAGCCGGTGGCGGAGTCTGGATTTTGGGGTCTTCTGAGACTGGGATGGATTGGGGTTGCGGCGGGATGTGAGGGATCACAGACCCCGCTAACCGGTTCTCCTGTCCCTTCGTCCCGCAGAGCTATCCTCCGCTCCTTCCATTCACGGGAATTCCAGAGCCCTCAGAGCCGCTGGCCGGGGCAGGGGGCCTGGGCTGGGGCGGCCGCGGCTATGAGGATTACCGGCGCGCCGGGCCACCCGCACCCCTCGCCCTGTCCACCTGCGTCGTGCGCTTCGCCAAGACCGGCACATTGAGGGGAGCCGCCCTGGGGCCCCCCACTGCCCTACCCGCCCCTCTCACCCAGGCTGCACCCCCGGCACCCCCAGCTCGCCCACCCCCGGGTCCAACCCCCGCGCCAGCCAAGGCCTCCCCGGAGGCGGAGGAGGCAGCGCGTTGCGTGCACTGCCGCGCGCTCTTCCGCCGCAGAGCAGACGGGCGTGGTGGCCGCTGCGCTGAGGCCCCGGACCCTGGTCGCCTGCTGGTGCGCCGCCTTAGCTGCCTGTGGTGCGCCGAGAGCTTGCTCTACCACTGCCTGTCGGACGCCGAAGGGGACTTCTCGGACCCGTGCGCTTGTGAGCCAGGCCACCCGCGCCCCGCTGCACGCTGGGCCGCGCTGGCTGCTCTTTCTCTGGCAGTGCCCTGCCTCTGCTGCTATGCGCCCCTGCGCGCCTGCCACTGGGTCGCGGCGCGATGCGGCTGTGCTGGCTGCGGGGGCCGCCACGAGGAGGCAGCGCGGTGAGGACGGCCTAGCGGGTCCAGTCCCCAGACCAAGGACCCAAAATTGACGGTTCAGGACCCCGGACTCCATTCCGATCCCAAATCTAGGCACACCCGGAACTTGGACCTTGAGTTTGGATTGAGAGACCCCAGATCTGGAACCTGGACCCCAAATCTAGGACTGAGAGACCCCATACACAGTTTCATTGGGATGTCTGTCCAAGAGGTCTCAGGCGTCCTGAGTTCTGGCATCCCCATCCTGCACCCTTCTCCCCGACCCCTGGCGTAAACTGAGGAGACTCCAGGCATTCATTCCTAGGCTCCATGCCTCACGCAGGCCTAGGGGCACAGGGACCCTGACAAACGCAGGGTCTGAGCAAACCCCCAGATCACTGTCCCACAGGCAAGAGTTGCCAGTATCTGAATCTGCCTATATACAGTTACTCCCAGATCTTGAAACCACAGGACCCAGATCATCCCCGAATGGTCCCTGAATGATCACCTAAAACCTGGGGCACCCATATCTGAGATGTTCTCGTAGCCCCAGGACCCCTGAAACACCAAGCCCTCTTAAGATGCCCTGAGTCCTTACACGTGTTCTGACAGATGTTCTCTGACCAAAATGACAGGAGACCCAACTTAGAGCATGGCTCCCCTCCCCCCGAAATCCAGATGTCAGACTCCAAGACACTCCTGGAGCTAGAGATCAAAGACCTCTATGAACCCCTCCCCCACCCAGTGTTCCCCAAGGCTTTGGATCTCGTATGTAGGACTCTGAAGTTCCTAGTACCCCCAGATGGAGGACTAAAGGCCACCAACACCTCAGGCCCCAAGACACTGGTCCCAAGTCCTCAGCCCTCTTCGACTTGGATTTCAAGCCCCAGAATGTCCCGGAATATTTGGCTTCTTTGTACCCCCAGATCCCCAATCCCCTAAAGCCCAGCTCCCAGAAGATGGCATGTTCATGACAACTCGGACCTCTGACTCCTTGGCCCCTACCCGATTGACCCCCAAGGTGCTTTAAGAGCACTGGATCCAAGACCCCAAGGTGCCATTGACCTTCCAAATTTATGGCTCAAGCCACTACAACATTGGGATTATCCCTGAGCCAAGACCTTGGTCCCTCTATACCAGAGACAGATCCGAGGTACCCCAGGACCCTAGCACCTTCGCATCAGATTTCTTGGGAAATCTGTAGCCTGATAATCCCTGAGACCTGCAGCCCCTTGAATCCTGCTGTCCGTAGGCTTCACTGAGACTCCAAAGTCCCAGACTCTGAAATTCTATTTCCAAGGGCCCTGGCCTAAGCCCCCAGCATCCCATAGAACCACCCCTTTACCCTAGGAGAGAGAGAGAAAAAAAAAAAAAAACCGTTTTGAGCTCATGTTCCTGGATTCCAGGACCACCATGAGCTCCCCAACTCCCATCTCTAGGACCCAGCATTGCCATAGATGATTGTGCAGGCTGTTTACAAGGCAAAGGCACATGGCCTAGGTGGTGAGTGGGGTTAGAATCCACATCACACTCTGCTGGCCACACTGCCTTCAGAGAAAGGTGTGCCTTTTTCTAAGTTACACAAAAGCACCTTTTGGGACAGCTAGGCTCTGCTGGTGTGCTTGTGAGTGCGCTCCCTCCTCCCTTACCTCTCCCTCTCTCCAGACTGCGGACTCTCCCCAAGCCCAACCTTGAGCCCTAGCCCTGATTCGAGCTTTTATGTTCCGCCCTCCATTAATCCCTTCTCTTCCATCTCAGAGGTGGGGATTGCTTCAGAAAGTTTGAAAGCCTGTTTCATGGCCCCCAGGCCCCCTTTGGGGGAAGGTGGGTGCCACGGTCTCTTTCCCCTTTGTAGACTGGGACTTCAGGGTACCTCAAATCTGATGACCTGAATAGGGGGGGTCAAGGTCTTGGAGCAAGACGATCTCAATGTCATATGGGCTTAGGACCTGCATCTGGTCCCAAGCATCTGGAAATATGCACTTATCTTTATTACCCAGACACGGATGGCCTTGTGGGGGTTCAAGGGATAGGTCAAGGGGGCCAGAGGGATAGAGCCTTCTGTCACTTCCTTTAAATTAACTATTTATTTCATCCGGAACCTGTGAGATTCAACTCTCCCAACCAGACTCTGGGATGAGTGAGAGAAAAGGGGGTGTCCCTCCCATCCCCACTCTGCCCAGCTCTCATCACTGTCAGACCCACCAGAGCTGAGGGCAGAGGGACTGGGGGCTGGGGCAACTTGGTTCCCCATCCCCCTCTCTGTGCCTCGGTCTCCTCCCTTCCGTGGTGGGCAGGGGGGAAACTCCATTCTTAACCTACCTCGTTTTGGGGAGGGGCGGGACGGGGGACCAGAGTGCTGTAAGGTGCTGCGGGATCTGCGGACCAAGTGGTGGGAGCCGGGGGAAGGTTCCTCCGGCTCCCACCTCCCAGCACCGCCTCTTCCAGGTCTCCCAGTCTTGCTCCCTGCTTATTACCCACCTCTGATCCATGAATTATCTCTATCACCCCCAAATCAGGGGTGTATGGAGGGCTGATGCTGGGAGCCAGGAAGACAGACCCTGGTACCTCCAGGCCCAATTTCCCAGCTGCTTGCCCCTCGGATTGGATGCTTGGCCCCCAGACTTGGGGGAGGCACCCCAATATTTATCTTCCTGATCTTGATTCCAAGCCAGTCTGTGACCTCAATATTGTTATTGTCAATGCAGGCAGAAGTGGTGGGGGAGGATGGGGGCCAAAGACCCAGCCTTGTCATCGAGGGAGGGGACATGATATCCTCTCCAAGAAATATCTGTGACAAAGTCTCAGCCTGTATTCTTTATTTGCATCGATGTGCCCCCTCCACTCACCTTCCTGAACCACCAAACAAATCTATCCAATGTTCCTTTCTTCATCCTTTACTCCCAAGCAGACCCTCCAGCTAAGTTTCATACAGTCAGTCACTCAAATACATAATTGAACATCCATTGTATGTCAAACCCTGTTCCAGGCTCTGGGGATAAAGCAGTAAACAGACAAAACTTATTTCCCACAAGGAGCTTATGAACTTTATAGTGAGAGAGATGAAGGACGTTAGAAATGACATGAACTGTAGCGAAAAAGTGCAGATGGGGGATGTTAATTTTAGCCAGGGTGGTCAAATTTGGTCTCACTAAAGAACAACTGAATAGAGCCCTGAGGGAGGTGAGGGAGTCCAGTGGACGTCTCCAGGAAGAGCAGGTAAAGGGAACTGTGAGTGCAAGGCCCTGGGGGAGGAGCATATCCGGTTAGTCTGAGGGACATTAAGGGAGCTCAAGTGTCTGGAGGGGAGGAAGCAAGAAAGAAAGTACTTAGGAGATGAGAGCAGAGGTGACAGGACAGATCTGTAGGGACTTGCAAACCATTACATGGACTTTGGTGTTCACTCGAGTGAAATGAAGCTACAGGAAGGCTCCAAGTATGGGAAGGATGTTACCTGACTCAGGTGTTCACAGGTTCCCTCTGGCTGCCTGTTAAATGGGGAATAGACACGGGGTGGGGCGGCGAGGAGACAAGAAAAAGACCATTGCGATGGTCCACGGGGAGACAATGGTGCACAGGACCAGGGTGAGAGAAGTGGAGGCGGGGAGAGGTGGGCAGATACTAGCTCCATTTTGAAGGTGGAGTTCACAAATTTAGATATTGGGTTCAAGATAAAGAGAAAAGTCAAGGTTATGATTCCAAGGTTTGGGCCTAAGCAATTTTGTTTCATCATGGCCTCCTGAGTACCCAGCCTTGGGGTAGACAAGACTAAGGGTAGGCTCTGCCCCTGAGGAGGAAATTATGGCTTTTGTTGTTCTCTGAGGCTCAATGCCTAGGCTACTCCTGCTCCCTGCAGAATTATCTATGAACTACTGGAGACCAGGATATGTCAGGAAGAGATTAAATCTGGAACAATAATTTTAACAACAGAACAGTAGCAGTAAAATAACAGTAGTAGCAAGTTAAAAGTATAGACTTTGGAATGAGATCTGGCTTTGAGTCCTGGCACCACCCGTGCATTCACTGTGACTAATCTTCTCTGTACTTTAGTTTTCTCCTGTCAGATGGGGTAAGGTACTAAGCCCAGTGGCACACAGGAAATGCTCAATACATTTGTTATTCTTAATTGAGTGCCTCCTATGTGTCTACTAAGCACTTACTCTAATCCTCACAACTCTAAGAGGTAAGTACTATTATTATCCCCATTATAGGATAGGAAGCAATTTGGCAGGGACACAGGTGGTGAGCGATAGAGTCAAACCCTTACTGGTCTGACTCCTAGGGTGCAATCTTTTAATCACGGTGGTATATTGCACCTGCTCTCTCTCTCCAAGACCTGGGGAGGCAGAGGGGTTAAGGCCCAAAGGGTGCATGGTGATCAATGAGGAGGGCCTCTGTTGGGGGGGTGCGGTGAGGGGTAAACTGGGTTTTCTGAGTCCCTGACGGAGTTCCAGCCTTGAGTAAGAAAGAAGGAAACAAGTTTCTGGATTTGGAGCAGAGCTGGGAGATCAACACTTGGTTTAGGATGCTTTAAGAGCAGAGGGCATTTGAGGGAGGCTGAGGAAAACAAAACCGACGGTGCTGCTACGTCGCAGCAGCAGCGATACCCGCTGTCCTGTTGCGACAGCGGGGAACCTGAACGCACGCTCTGGATGCACAGTACCAGACGAATTTCCTGAGCCCTGACTGGTTACCAGAAGGGCGATGCTCTAAGTTTCGGCGTGGGCGTTACGGAGGCGGGTTCTAGCTCCTCCTGCACCAATGGTATTCCCAAAGGTCCTTCTCAAGAAGCTATTGGTCGGTTATGCTACTTGGACCGAACGCGCAGGCTACTCTTGGGGCGGGGCCTCCCTCTGGCCCGCAGGGGGCGCTCCGCTGGCCGAGGAGACGCTTTCATGGAGGGGGCGAAGGCCGAGGCGCAGGAGGGGGCCGCTGTGGCCCGGGACCTGCTGGCCTTGGGGTAAGGGGTACAGGGTGTGCCAGGCGGTGTGCAGGAAAGGACAGGTTTGTCCTCATAAATTCTTACGGATTTCCCCCGACCCCTCCCGCTGCTTCGACCTCGCCGCAGGTATGAGGGCTTCCCGGTGGTGGCGGCGCTGGGCCCCTCATGCCTAGACTTCAGGGCGCTGTGCGCTCAGCTTGCGGCGGAGCTGGCGTCTCTGGGAGCCCTGGAGCGAGAGAAAGAGGAGGTCGCGGAGGCGCTGAGCGCCGGCGACGGTACGCGTGGGGCGGAAGGCCTGGAGGGGTGGAGTCCGGGTGGCGCCGCCGCCGCGCCCTGACGCGTCTCGCCTCCCGCAGGCCCCGGCGCCGAGGAGGAATTCCTACGACAGTTGCCCGGCCTGCTGCGAGGACTGCACTGCCCGGACCGCGCGCTTTGCAGCGGAGACTGCGCGGCCGCGCTGCGGGAGCCGGGCGCGTGCCTGCGCCTGCTGCGTGAGCCCGGGGCGGGGCCCGGGATGCGGAAGTGGGCGAGGCTTCAGCATCTAAAACGAGTGGGCTCAGCACAGTGAGGTGGAGCCAGCGTTTCCCGAGGGGGCGTGGTCAGAATGTTGAGGCGGACGATGTGGGTGGGGTTAGAATTTGATGCGAGGGTTTTGAAGCTCAAGTGGATTGGGTTAAGATGGAGCCCGGCACGTGGTTCTCAAGTGGGCGGGGTTTGAAGTCTGAGGAGTAGAGCATGCTCTGGAGATGGAGATAGAGCCAGGGTTCTAGGTGGGCGGGACTAGAAAGAGCTTTTAAAGCCGCAGGAGCTCTTTGACCCTCCTGGGTAGGTTGGCAGCCCTCCTTGATTGCACCGCTCTCTTTCTCTACTCTTAGGCTTTCTCTGTACGGAGCTCCAGGCTGCCCGCCTCCTCCTCCTGCTCCCCCAGCTGGATCCCAGTCCAGCGGCACCACCGCCGGGTGGGGAAGGGGCAGAGGAGGGAGCTGGCATGGTCCAGGAACTGGTTCTTACCCTCCAAGCTCTAGGGCTGCCCAGACCCCCGCTGGCGACCCCTGCCAGCCAGCTGCTGCGGGAGTTGCATGCCAAGGTAGAGAGCGGGAGTCCTCTCTGTGCCCGGGCCACCCCACCTTCCTTGTAGGGGGAGAGCCCTCTCTCCAAAAGCGGCTCTGGGAGGAGTGCCCCAGCCACTGCTGTTTTCTAGAGCTGTGACCACCATTCTTAATCCCATGGACTTGGGTCCTCAGGGCTGTGGGGAACTGGGGTCCACAGAGGGTCCTTACAGTTTCTGCCCGGTAGCCTTAGACTCCTTCTCTCATCAGATCTCAGAGCTTCTGCCTTCCCTGCCACCAGGGTCCCTGCAGCCCCTCCTCAGCTACCCGCTGGACGCACCCAGATGGGTAAGACTGCGTATGGCTGTATGTGAACAATGTTCTCATCCAGAGATGGGAGTGAGGGGGGTACCCCTGGCATGACCAGGACCTTTTTCCCAGGAAATGTTGGAGCATCTCTGCCAAAGCCTGCAAAGTCAGTACTATAGCCGCCGCTGCCTCCTCCTCAAGCGTCTGGACCTCACGACATCTGCTTTCCACTGGAGTGATCGCGCAGAGGTGTGGGCAAAGGATTCTGGCAGGAGCAGAGAGACCCAGTGGTGGGAGCTGCAGCTGCAGGGAGGAGGAACGAAGTCCAAGAGTATTAAATATTACCCTCCTGCAAGTTCTGAGGCCCAAGACATTGTAGGATCTTGTGAGGTTTGCAGCTCTAGCATCTCAGGGCCTCCAGGGCATTCTAGAATTCCCAGCTCTGCTTTGAGAGTATTTTCAGAGCTATACCCCTTATTTAGAGATGTGGGAAGCGAGGCCCTGAGTGGGAAAGAGAAGCTTCCAAAATGAGAGATCACACCTGGATTGGTTCTTGAGCACCTTCTCCATGTCCTCCCCCACCACCACCACCTCCAGGCCCAAGGGGAGGCCATGAAGGCAGTGCTGACCCCAATTCGAGAGGCTCTGACCCCAGAATCGGATGTCTCCATCGCGCACGTCCTGGCTGCCCGAGCTGACCTGTCTCGACTTGTCCCAGCTACAAGCAAGGCTACCCGCCAAGGGACCTGCTGTGCCATCAATAAGGTGGGCACCTCGGCGTGGAGAAGGGCCCCAGCATCCTTGGCCTTCAACTGGCCTTTGAGCCTCTGCCCTGGCCCAGCTTTCTCCTCTCCTGCCTGAGTTCCTGGCCTCTGGCCTCATCACCTCTAATCCACCTTCTCCACATGGAAGTTAAAAGGATATTTCTAACTCAGAAATCTGACCATGTCCCTCCCTAGCTCAGAACCCTCCTAGGGCTCTCCAGTGCCTTCAAAACAAAGTCCAACCTAGCCCCTGCCTACCTCTCCAGCTTATAGCTTAAAATCCTCTCCCACCACGTCACCCTGTCTATTTTTAGCCATTTTAAAAGCAGAAGTACCCTGTTTAAATGATTACGTATTTAGCCTCATACCTCTCTTTAAATAGTCTTATACTTACATAAATGAATATTAGGGACTACAATCTAGCACAGCAAAGAATGAGGGAAAATTTAAGGAAAAAAGTGATTCGCTTTAAGGAAATATAGTAAGTAAATAATATAGGTGATGGACAAATGATGGATATTTAGGGAAAAAACACTGGTTTGCTGGAAATGTTATACGAAGCCCCAGCTGTGAAATAGGCAAAAGTCGATGTGTCTTTGTTAACATTGGTGGTGACCTGGACCTCTCCCATTACTTTTCCCTTTTATTTCTCTCTTGCTGAGGCCCCTGGAACCCGGTGTGAAGGCTCCAGGCCTGTATCTTCCACCAGTCCAGCCTTCCCGCCCCTACTGTACCAAAGAGTCAACATCTGCTCTTGCTTTTTCAACTTCATGCTGTTCCTTGGCTCTCTGGCCTTCTTGTCCAAGGTATTTTCCTTCTCTGAAACTCAAGTCTAATCAACTCTCAGGTGCTCATGGGCAACGTGCCAGACCGAGGGGGCCGCCCAGATGAGCTGGAGGCTCCCATGCCCAGCTGGCAGAGCAGAAGAGAGGACGGAGGTGGGCAGAAGGCAGGCCACCAGCGCTGGGTTCGCAAGAAGAAGAAGAAGAAGTAAAGGAGGACCAGTGTTTGGGGCGGGGTCCTCTGTGAGATGCCGATGCCATTGATAATCTCTTGGGAGTCAGTCTGAAGGTTTCTCTTGGCACCTGACACTCAGGCCCCACATCCTCTGTTCCTGAGGCCCCAAATGTCTTCTCCTATCCACCACTCAACACCAAGGACCGTGTTCTCCAGAAAATAAATTTAATTTGTGACAGCTGTAGGACCTATCTCTGTGGGGGCCAGGTCAGGGGTCCTCAGGTTTAAGGAGGGGAGGGGGCGTCTCTGTCCCTTGGGTCTGAACAGGCCCCTGATACTCTGACTTTCAGAGTCCTTCTTCAACAACACGCCTTTCCCTTCCTGTGGGCATGAGAAAGGAAACGCACAGGAATTGGACAAACATCAGCGCTCACCATGTGCCAGCCCTGTTCTAGGTCTTTGAGATACAGCAGTGAAAGGTGCAGATAATGAAAGCCTCTGCTCTGCCAGAGCTGACATTTCTGGGAAGGAGGGGAAGCCATTCAACAAGAGAAATAGATAAAATGTATAGTTTGCCAGATGGGGAAAAGTACTTTGGAGGAAAATAAAGCAAGAAGGCAGGATCGGGACCATGGAGAGATTGCAACTTTGAGTATGTTCAAGGGATGCCTCGCTGAGGTGACACTTAAGCTAAGTCCAAAAGAGGGGTCATGTGGGCCTCTGGGTAAGAGGGAACAGCCAGTGCAAAGGCCTTGAGGTAGGAGTATTTTGGGCCTGTTCAGTGACTGTCGAGGCCAGTGTAGCTGGAGTGGAGGGAGGTGAGGGTGAAGAGGTGCAGGGACAGATTGTGTGCAGTGGGCCACAGTATGGACTCTGGCTTTTTAAACGAGGTGAGATGGAGTCACATGATTTGACAGGGGTGTTCACAGGCTCCTCAGTTCCACCCCTTCTCTAGCCGCCTCTCCCCTCTGAAACCCCAGAGTTCAGAACTCCGCCCACCCTGTTCCCTCCCCGTCCTGGCCCATGCTGACTGTCAGCGTAGCACATTGGTCAGGAGCTTCCGATTTAGAGGCAGACCGAAGACCTGAGTTTGAGTTCTGCCTCCACTTAGGAGCTCTGCCACTCTGGGTTTAACCTGCTGAGCCTCAGTTTTCTCATCTATAAGATGGAGATGTAAGGAGTTAGTGAGGTAATGCTTAAGTCTAAATGTGTCAAACACGGAGCTGCACAATTACTAAGTGCAGGGAAAGGGGATACAATTAATAGTTACTCTGATAGAAAAGAAAATGACCTTTCAGGGTAAGAGATGATGGATGTTTCAACAAAGGCAGTGTGGATGCCAAGGAGGCCATGCCTTTGGGACTTCTGCTGGAGGCCCAACAACAGGACTTGGGAATGGCTCTGGGGGAGGGGAGTGAGGGAAGAGACCGAGGCGATTATCTAGGAATCTGGCGTGGAGGACTGAGTAGGTGGCGAGGCAGTCGTTGGGAGGGGGACCTGGGAGGAAGAAGACATTGGGTGATGAGGGTTGGTACATGGAGGAGACGTTTCAATGCCAGGAGCAGTGCCTCACCCAGACTTCCGTTAGGTGGGTGAATGAATGTCTCTGTGGACTTTATTTTTGCCCAACCTGAGAGTCTTTGCTTTTGAATACCGGACTTTACTCCACCGACTTACTGTATAGCTCCTGATATATTTAGCCTTATTCTTGTCATATTTTTTTTCATTCTGTTTTTCTCCTTACAAATCCTGTTCTACTAGTGGCTACCCCCTCCTGCCCCTCAACAAATTGAAATTCCTGTTTTTCTAACAACATTAAAAATTAACCAAAATCTATATCCTCCTACCCAAGCAACTGAGGACTTGTGCACATTTTCACTTTCCTAAGTTTCACCAAGTCCATCTGGGTTTCTCAGGCAAGTGGGCCGGTCTCTCCTGTATCCCGTTGGGGGCGATTCTTCCTCACCGTCTCTGGATCCCAGGAAGGGTGTGGGGGCTCTGTCTGGGTCCAAGCATGGCGAAGGTGACACCCCGTCTCAGGTTCCAGGGAGAGCGTGTAGGAGAGATTGTCCTCGGAGCCTGTTTGTGGGGCATGGGTGGGAGGGATGTGGGTGCGATGAGAATGCCTCATGACCTGGGGACTAATCCCTATCCACCGATCCCCCTTCCTAGGACTGCTACGCCCTGGGTCTTACCACAGCTGGCATGGGGACTTGGTGTAGGTGGGATGGGGGCTCCGGGGGGGCTCACATCGCCCTTGGCCCCTGGCCTCTTACACTCCTCCTTCACTCGGTCTCTGCAGTGTTTGTGGCAACACAGCCCACAGTCTGGGGGGAGGCAGTGGTCAGCGGCCAGAGGCCCAGTCCATGCGCCCGTTCTTCCAGACTGCAGGTCCTGGATTCCCTACTCCCTCACCAATGCCCCACTCACCCCGACAGCGGTAGCCTTGCTTGGTGACACCCCAGAGCTGAAAAGGGAAAGCAGAATAGGTTACTTAGGCTAGAGGCGGAGGGCTGTGGATGGGGTGGGGAAACCATCCAGGTTTTGGAAATTCTCAAATTTCCAAGGCTTATGTGTGATCTGAGGATTAAAGAAATTTGGAGGGTCTCTCAAGTTCGAGAGTCATCTAGGCTATTAGAATTGGGTCAAATTTGGAATTAATACTGTGACTCCTGTGAACAGAAATTGTGTCTGTTGTGTTTCATGCTGTGTCCACCCACCACACACCTTGTGCCTAGAACTGAGCTGGCACACAGGAGGTGCTCGGTAAATATTTAGTGAATGAGAAAGCGAATCTGGGAAGTCGTCCAAGCTTTGTGAATTAGTCTTGGTTGGGAGATTGAAAGATTTGTCCATTATCCAGAATTCGAGCGTACGTTGCATTTGGAAATTATCCAGGGTTTGAATTATATGGAGTCTAGAGATTTGCAGATTGATTCTGTTTGGAGATAAGTCTCCCAGGCTTGTAGATTAAATAGGGTTTTAGGTATTACCCATGCCTTGGCAGTTGCCCAAGGGGGAGGTCATCTGGGATTTGGACATTAGCTAGACTTTGGAATTATCTGGGATGCAGAGAACATCCAGTGTTTGGGGTGTATTTGAAACATAGGGATTATTTGAGGCTGAAGGGTTTCTTGGAATTTGGATTATCCGGGGCTTGAGAATTGAGTGTTCCAGGGTAGAGCTGGCTTCTGGGCCTGTGAGGACCTAGGACACTCTAGGGAAGATGGGCCCCAAGGGTGATAGCAGGCTGAGTGCTCACGAAGCCGCTGCAGCTGTTGCAGAAGGTGGGCTTGCGGAAGGTAACCTCATGGAAGGTGTGGAGGAAGGCCAGGCCCAGCTTGGAGCAGATGGCGCTGGCCCGGAGCAGGTACTCTGTCAGCTCCTCTCGGCTGAAGGAGCCACTCCTGGGGGCAGGGACAGCACTTCAGCATGGCTGTGCCCTTTCTCCCAGACCCATGAGTCCTGGTGACTCCAGCAGTCCTGTCTTTGGGGAGCCCAGGGGTCAGAGCACTCACCCTTGGCGTGGGGGTGGGTGAAGCCCATGGCAGGCAAAAGGGAAATTGCCTGAGAGTCGCTCAAAGTCTTCCTGAGAGATGGCTCCCCGACCCTCGGGATCGTAATTCTTGAATACGGACTTCAGAGGAGCGTGGGAAGGGAGAGTAAGGCCAGTGATGATCCCGGCAGTCTTAGAGCCCGTCCTCCAGGTCAGGGCTGTGCAGGTACCTTCCTTCCCAGCCCCCCGCGGCCAGGCCACAGCCCCCTCCTTACCTCCACCAGCTGCTCCACATGCCGACCCAGGGTGGCCCTGTCGGGCTTGGGTGTCACGCCAGGAGCCCACTGCACCACCGAGGGGGCTTTGAAGGGGGAGGGTGGCTGGGGCAGTGACAGAGGGGCTAGTTAGTCAGTGCATAGCTTGGGCTGGAGGTCAGAGGTCAGGGGTCAGTTCTCACCAGACTCTTAGGATAGCGGGGCTCCCGGGCGTAAGAAAGCTCATAGATCTCGTCCTCCGTGTAGAAGAGATCCAGGGAAAGCTGGGGCGGGAAGGGCGTTACAGATCCTCTGTCTCCATCCTCCTACCTGTAGCCTGTGCCCTACCTGGACCCCTAGCCTCCTCTTCTTCCCAAAGCCCCTCTTCTTTAGGGACCTCTCAGGTCCTCTCTTCCACTGAGACCCATTCACTCTCCATACCACTTGTCCCCTAGTCCAGAAATGTCATTTTCTCACTGAGGCTTTTTATTTATTTATTTTTTTGATCCCGTTTAAAATCACATACTCTTGCCAGGTTCCATGCCTTTTTCTGCCTTAATTCCCTCTATCCACTGATCATGTAAAAGACCATATGATTTACTTATTAGCTTTGTTTTATGGGTGGTTTCCCCACGAGGATGTCAGCCCCACAAGAACAGCAGTTTTTCTCTGACTTGCTCACCACTGTGAGCATAAGGGCCTGAAGTGGTGCCAGGCTTAGAGTGGGTGCTTAGAAAATATTTGGCTGATGGCCTTCCAGCACCAGCAACGCATAGGGCCTTTGGCACCGCTCATCTTAGGACAGGGCCAGCTTCACGGGCAGGCCCCACACTTAGAAGGGCCCCCGCTTCATTTAATGTCCTACCATCACTGTCTTGAAATTCTTAAGAATTTGGAACAAGAAGCCCCATATTTGGGCCTTGCAAATTATGGAGCTGGGCCAGTTTTAGGGTCTGAAAATCAACTTTTCAGTCTTAAACTACATGGCTCTCAGTGGCCCAATCTCTCTCAGTTTATAGCTCCTTAGAATATTAGAATATATATTCCCCCAAATCCCCCACTCCCCATTTTAGGACATAGTGTGGTGGTTCGTATATGTTAAAACATGGATTCTGAAGCTGGCCTGCCTGGGTTCAGATCCAGGTTTTACTTCTGTGGGACCGTGGGCAAGTGACCTCGCCTCTGTGGCCCTCGGTTCTCCAGTCCGTAGACTGGGCATGATAAGGGTCCCCGCCTTGGGGTTGTGAGGATGAAATGAAGTATTCTGTAGAAAGTGTCGAACATGATATGTGGCAGAGAGTAAGTGATTAATTACTGTTACTAGCTTTTTGCTTAGATTCCTGAATATATTAAAACTTGGAATTTTGGATTACTGACATGAGAAGCTCAGATCCTTGGAATTCAGAAGTGCGAAAGCCCAAAAAATTTTGGAGTTCAGATCAATGGATACTTGAGTTGCTGGGGGAATTGGGGGAAAAAATGCATCATCTTTATAGAGCTCACTGTGTTCCAGATACTATTTTAAGTACTTTATGTGAGATATATTATTGATCGATCCTTCTCAACGACTCTGTGAGTGGGTCCTATTATTATCCCCACTTTTCAGATAAGGAAACCAAGGCCAAGGGGTTAAGTGACTTGCCTAAGGTCACACAGCTGGGGAAAAAAAGCCCCTAGAAGCTCTGGTTTCAAAGCCCACACATCCCAGCACTATTCTCTCCTGGTCCCGCAGCCCCTCACCCACCCAGGACCCTAAATCTCAGTCTCACAGGCTCAGCCTCCAGGAGCCCAGATGGAATGGGGCAGCTCACCGTGAGCAGGTGCAGCAGGTCCTCGTTGGCACTGCAGGGGGGGTGCTGCTTCTGGAGGGCTGCCAGCTCCTGCAGCCGCAGGTACAGGCTGTTGAGCTTGGGAAGGTGCAGGCGGCCGTCGGGCAACCTGTCAGGCTGTGCCTCATGCAGCGACACCAGGTCCTTGAGGTGCACACCCAGCACAGGCAGCCGGAAGCCTGTGCAGCCAGCCCAGGTGCGGCGGTAACAGGCATAGTTGTTGTGGGCAGCGAGGAGCTCAGTCAGCTCCAGCAGGGTCTGTGTGGGAGGCCATGTTATGGATGGGGGCGGGGGAGAGCATGTTATTGAGAAAGCAGGTTATGCTCCCTTAGCCCCTGGAGGTGTATCCTAGCAGCCTCCTGTGTGGGCTCCCAACTCTCAGGGACCCAGTGCCGTTTTGAACACCTCCCAAGCCCTTTCATGTTTCACAATGGCCTCAGCATCCCCCAAAACTGCTCTTCCTCTTGGGTCCCCATCTCTCATTCCCCAGGCTAGAGTGATTTTTTAAAACCCCAAATTTGATCGTGGATGCTGCCATTATTCCCAGACGTCCGCAGCTCTCCAGTGCTGGGAAAAGCCCGGACACCTTAGTTCAGCCTGCAAGAGTCACCAGGATCTCCCACTGGGCATCCGCCTGGTCTCCTGCCACATCCTGACCTCAGCCACACACTGGACTCCTGAATGACCCACTCTCCCCAGACATTCTCAGGACATCCCCGACGCATGCTCCTCCCGTGGGTGGCCCAAATGTTGGTGTGGTTGGGGGCATTGTTTTACTCCCCACCCGGACTATAAGTTCTCTGCTAGCATCTCATTTGTCTCCCTCCAGTCCTGCTTAGGACCAGACACGCAGAGTAAGAGGGGTCAGCATGATGGATGGATGGGTGAAGAGGGAGGAAGATGGCAGAAGAGGACAGGGCCTGGGGGTCTGTTGGATTTGGAGGAACAAGGTCTCCAGGTGGCTCCAGGGCCCAGGGCAGGGATGCAAGGGGGTTGGGGAAAAGTATGTGGCTGGGGGGTCAGGATAGCTGACTGCCGGAACTTTGGGGAGGGTAGTGGCCCTTCACCTTTGTGCTGTCAGGGCTCAAGTGGGTGTGGGAGTCCTTGAGCCTGGAGATGGCACTATGACACAGGCCTCCCGTGACCGCCATCAGTGTGTTGAAATTCTGCAGCTGGTGGAGCCTCTAGGAAGGAAGATCAACACAAAGGTGGTGGGTGTCACATGGCAAGCTGGGGGTTCAGAGGACAGCATCCCAGCTGAGAGTATCCCATCGAGTTGGGGCGTTAGGCATGTGTTGGTATGGGCCAATGCGGGCATCAGACAGGCGAGATGCGTCAGGCAGGGGTGGGCCACGACCACGTTATGTAGGCGTTACACAGAGGTCAGGCAGGTGAAAGACTAATGTGAGGTTAGAAAAAAGGGGAGTCAGGCAAGTATGGGGTGTTAGACAGGTCGAGGGACTAGACAGATGTTTGTCAGACAGGTATGGGGGACTCAGATGTCAGGGTGTCAGGACCCTGGGGAGCCTATTGCTCTGAGAGTCAGAGAGATGAGGGGAGACAAGAAGGCCTGGGCTCTGGGCCAATGGGGCCACAGTGATATGGAGGGGTCAGGTAGACATGAGACAGGTGTGGGGTCAGATGGGCATCAGGGGGAATTGCCTCGCCTTCCCTTTTTCGAATTTGAAGGGCACAGGTCGCTGGGGGCAGAAAGTGGAGCCAGGGAGGAGTGGAAGATACTCAGACCAAGGACACTCGCAGGCAGGCGAACGCGCCAGAACCGCAGGTCTCAGAGGCGGGGCAGGGGAAGCTGGGCCATGGGAGACCTCAGAGGAAGGGCGTAGCCTGCGAGGAAGTACGCGAAGGGGCGTGTCCACGTTGGGGAGAGGGGGCTTCCCTTTTCTTCAGAAGGGAGAGACTATGTCTGCAGGGGAGGGAATGACACATGGGGCGGGGCCAGGGAGAGAGCTGAAGAGGAGGGAGTGAGGAGGGATGTAGTCACTGTCCCAAAGGGACGGCCGGGCCTAGTGACTAGGGTAGAGGATGACGTAAGGGGGTGAGCATAAAAGAGACTCTTTCACTGCCTTGGGGATAGAATATTCGGGTATAAGGCTTGAGAGACCGAGCCAGGAGGGACGTCGTCAACTGCTACGTCTAGGACCAAGGGGTGAGGCCAGGGCGGGTTCTACGCGGTGATATCAAGGCCAAGAAACAAGGGTCGCCAAGTCCGGGTGAGAGAGTCAGGACTGGAGGGCGGAGCCAAAACTTGGTGACTGGTGACGTCACCGCCTAGGATGGACAGCTGGAGAAGGGGCAGTTGTGTTGGGTGAGCAGAGCACCCAGAAAGCGAGCAGGGAGGCGGGGAGGGCCTTACCTGAGCCACGTGGATGAACTTGTCGAGCACCTGTGCGCGCTGTGCGGGCCCGGGACGGCTCAGCACCATGACTTGCACCCAGCGGGACACGCTGTTGCTGAGACCTACGGATCCCTCTAGGGCTGGGCAGCCCCGCACTGAGCCCTGCAAAACGTAGTCCCGCAGGTCCTGGGGCTGCGGGTGAGGTGGGCGTCAGGGAGCGCCGTGGCACTCAGGCCTTGCGGGCCTCTCACAAGCCCATCGCCCCAGCAGTCACGACCTGCGATGTCCTAGCCCGGCTAGCTTCACAGTGAGAAGCCAGATCCCATTGGGGTGATCATGTCATTAAGTATATAAATGCCTAATCACTATGTTGTACACCTGAAACTAATATAATTTCACATGTCAACTATAACTGAAAAATAAATTTTAAAAAAGTATAAAACAGAACAAAACAACAGATTCTCATCTTGTCTTGAAATGATGATGGCAATAGTTAATACACGTGTAGGTTGAAACATATGAAATTACCATCGGGATAGGTAAAATATGGCAAACTATGGCAATTTCAAATGGTTCTACCAGATAGCATTTACTCTGGACCAGTCACTGATCCTATTTTCAGCACTTACATGGGCCAGGCATTGTGACAAGCATTTTAAAATGGACACATTAATTTAATTCTTTCAACCTTCCAGTGAAGTATTACGACCTCTATTTTATAAACAAGAAAACTGATTCCCAGAGAGGTTAAGAAACTAGTTCAAAGTCACACAGGTAAGAAATGGCCGATGGATTTGAACCCAGTGCTCAGCCAGCTTAACTCATTTTCCTGGACCTTCTAGCACCCAAGTGGGAGTGTTTGAGATCCCTGCTGGAAGCCCTTGCTGGGGTCCTCTCAGTCCTGCCTGGCACCAGCCAAACCCCGCTCCACCACAAACCCTCCCTGGCTCCTCCTCCCCCCTGGAGGGAAGAGGCTCCTCACCGTTATAGTCTGGAAGGACCGAAACTCCAGGTAAGTGAGGTGCTGAGCCAACTCCTCTGTCTCCAGGTGGTCGAAAAGCAAGGACACTTTGCACTTTTTGCCCACGCTGGGGCTGTTCATGGAGGGCGGGGGGCCAGGGCCACCAGGACTCAGGCTGGGGGCAAAAAGGGGCAGGGTATTGGGAGGGCTCAGGGTGGAGGATGTTGGGGTGTAGAAGGAGATGGCAGAGGGGGGGGAGGGAGGGGGGGGGCTGACTCACAGGTTGGAGTTATCTCCCAGGCCTCCTCTGGGCCAGTTGCCCCTCCTGCTCTGGTGGCCCAGCGACTTACAACCCTTTCAACTGGGGGCTTCTGGTGCACTGTCTCAGGTGTTTGGTCATCCAGTACCTGAGCGTGGTTTATAGATGGTGGGATGAGGCTGGGGGTGGGGGTGAGGGTGGGCAAGTTCTCTAAAAGGGGCCTCTTGGGCTGAAGAATCTCTGCTGGGCTGGGGGACCTCTAGAAGGTCAGGGTTCAGAGAGGCATCAGGCTAGAGGGATCTCTGGGATATGGATAGAGGGCTTCTTAACATAGGCTGATGGATCAATGGGAGGTAGACTGGGGGATCTCTTGGAAGTGGAACTGCTAGGTAGCAGGATTGTGGAGGGTCTCAGGAACTAAGCTGGGAGCCTCTGGGGGTGAGATTATGGGAAAACAGCATAAGGGGGTCTAGAAGCTAGGCTGGGGTATGTGGGAAGTTTGGAGATCAGAGCTGGAGGTGTCTGGGTCCCAGCTGGGAGAGGGTCTGTATGATCTGGTAAGGGGTCTCTAAGAGGTGAAGATTCTAAGGAGCAGAACTGGGAAGGTCTTAGGAACAAAACCAGTGTCTCAAAGTGGGAAACAGGCCTGGGTGGGTCTGTGGGGAACTGGGCTGGGAGTCTCTGGGAGGTGTTTTAGGGGGGTAGCAGGGTGAGGGTCATGAGTCATGGGAATGGGGGTTTTGGCTCAGCCCTACCTGACCAGGTGACAGATCTGCAGCCGCCTCAGCTCCTGCGTGTTCTCTTTGGCCTCCCGGTACTTGAGTTCTGGTTAAGGCTCTGATATCCAGCACCCCAAACCTGCCTGCTCACCTTGTACCCATCTGTCAGACTCTCACGTCTCTGCCCTCTGCCCTCCCATCACTGCTCATGACCTTGGGAGGATATAAGGTCAGAAGACGGGCAGCAAGGTGGGCAGAAGGCAGCACCCAGCTGTGCATGGCCAGTACCATGTTGAGAATGTGGTCCCCGCGGCGCAGGCTGCCGGCCGAGTCTGGGGGCGGGAGAAGTGAGCTCTGTTAGAATGACTCCTGGACGATGATGGACTGCAGTCTCCAGAGCTGTTTGGACCACCTAATTCAAACCCTAGACTACTCTTGACTCCCTGCATGAACTTGGGCAAGCAACTTGGCCTCCTTGTGCCTCAGTTCCCTGGTATGTACTGTGTATGGACCAGCACGGCTCCTGGCAAGTCATACTGAAGGTGGAAATATCGTCAAACGTCCTCCCCCTCCGCATCTCAGGAAAGATAAGCACAGGTGGCTCTCTTATTCCTAATGTAGTGATTGAAATTCATTTCACATACCCTATTTTATATCCCTCAGAACTGAGGCCTAAAGAGAAGCTTGACCCAATCTTAGGATTGGGGAGGCTGGCCGGGGAGGGGGACGCTCACCAAAGGACTGGATGCATTTCTCCAGCAGCTCATCTTCGCTGCAGCCACCCTCGTTCAGCATGTCCATGGAAGCCATGATCTTGCTGATTTCCCGGGGACTGGGGCACGTCTTGTGGCGGCGGGCCTGTCGGGGCCGGCCCCGCCCTCCTGTCTTCCCGGAACATTCCTGGTGGGACTTCCTGTGGGCACACCCCCCCCAACCCAGGGAATCATGTGAGCCCCTTCATTCAGGCAGAGCCCCTGAATCCTTCTTGACCCCAAAGCCCCAAGGCATGATGGGAGAAACTTCCTAAAGGCAAAGCCCCAAGGTCACTCCTGACCTCCTATGGACTCACAGGAGAAAACTCCAGGAGTTTCTCCTACAGGTAAACTCCAAGGGTTACTCCTGTCTCCTTAAGGGGTTTGGTCAAAGATCCTCAAGACTACTCTGAATCCCCCCAGAGAAACATGGGACATGGGAGATAACCCCAAGACTGCTAAGGACCCTCTAGGGAATCGCAAGAACTTTCTTCTTCAGGCATTGGCCCCAAATTCCTCTTGATGGCACAGTCCCAAGGCATTATGGGAGAGACTTCCTGTTGGCAGACCCCTGGGATTATTCCTGATTGTGCAAGGAATCATGGGAGAAGACCCCAGAATTATTCGTGCCTTTCCCAGGGAGAGTCATGGGAAATTCTGCCTTCAGGGAGACTCCTCAGAATTCCCCTTTGTTCTCTAACCCCTTCCCACGCCTTTTCCCCAGAGCCCTCAAGAGAGCAGTCGACCCCTAAGATGCCATCTTTCCCTCTTCCCCCACCTTGACCCCCTCCATCAAGCCAGCCCCTTGGCAGGACCTGAATCTTATCTGCCCACCTGAGCCCCTACATTTGGAACTCGAGAGAAGATACGGGTACCAAGTGTCTTCACCAGGGCTCTTCAGAGCTGGGCAGGGTCCCTGGGGCTGAGGCAGCTTCAAGGAAAGTTTAAAAATAACCCTCACTCAGCCTTGTGCCTCCCTGAGGCTCATGTTCCAGTTGGGGAAAGAGGGTAATGGAGAAACAGGGATGGCGCAGGAAGGAGGGAGAAGAATCCAGGCGAAAGGGCCTCGGTTTCCATAGCCAGACAAAATGGGGTTAGAGCAATGTATGCTGGCTGCGTGACTGCGTTAGTCATTTAATTTCTCTGGGCCTCGGTTTCCTCATATGAAGAATTCCTGGACCTTCCCCAGGAATCTATTATGAACGTTCAATGCCTTGCTCTTCAAAAATGCTAAGAGACTTAGTTTGCTTAGTTTGCTTAGGCTGTTAAGCGGCCAGGGATGGGAAAGCTGAACTTGAGACGCAAAGGGAGAAAATTGTGGCTCAGACTAAAGCCGGGCTTGAAGCATGGAGGTGAAATGGGAGACCCTCAGAACAAGGGCACTGCCATGTCCCTGGCGAACCCAAAGGGATCGGTATTGAACGTTGCCGAGTAAAAGCTGGCATTTGCTGAGCACCTGTCTAGATCAGCGGCTCTCAAAGAAAGCACGGTCCCCAACCGATACCAACAGCAGCACCTGGGAGCCTGACATAAATACAAGTTCTCAGGCCTCACCCCAGACCTAAAGAATCAGAAACTCTGGAGATGAACCCAGCAATCTGAGTTTTACAAGCCCTCCAGGTGGCTCTAATGTGTGCTGAAGCCCGAGAACCACTGGTCAAGACTGTCCCACTGAGAACGTAAGTGCCCCTCCAAGGAGGGGCTATGATTATTCTATTGATAAGAAACTAAGGCACGGAGCAGTTAAGTGACTTACCTAAGGTCATGCAGCCAGAAAATGAGGCAGCCAGGTCTCTACCATTAAACTGCTGGATATTATGGGGAGGGGACCCCTTTGTCCATCAGAGACATGCTGGAGGAAACTGGAGGACCTGCCGGGGCTAGGGACCCAGCCACCATCACCCCTGTGAGGACAGGAGGGCCCACTCGCCTAGGTGATAGAAGCCCCTTTTAGAACCTGCAGGCATAGCCAGCCGATAGGCCCTTACCTGCAAATTCTCTGCCCCTTGTAATGTCTGGAGCAGCGAGAAGTGGTTTAAGAGGCAGGAGAGCTGCCTTGTCCTGCGTCACGCTCCCCTCCCCAGGGGCAGGGCCCTGCAGGAGCCTGGAGTTTCCAGTCCAGGGGGCAGCGAGCACTGTGATGGGGAATCAGGAAGACCCCAGGGAGGACAGAGCACCCAGCCTAGGGAGCTAAGATGGGGGTAGGGCAGGGGGAAAGGGATTCAGAGCAGCTCCAATTCCAGAGAGAGCTAGGACAAACATCGGCATTCATACAAATAGCCCCAGCCCTGGCTGGCTCTGGACTCCCTGAAGCATCTTTCCACCTGGTACCCCCTGCTCCTGCCTTTGCTCCCAGAGGAGCCCCACACCCTACTTCCTTTTAGTGCCACCCAACCTTCCCACGCAGCCTGAGGCCAGGGGGTTAGGGTGCTTCAGGCTCTTTAGGGAGAGTCCTCTCACCTCTTGCTGTCTTTCCTGTTCATGCTTCCTGGGGGTGGGGGCGTGAAGGGGGTCTTAGGAGAGTCTGGCTCAGCTCCTCCCCCCCTCACCAATGCTCCAACTTCTTAGCCCCTTGGGAGCTGGGGCCTCCTCGGTGCTTGGGAAGGAAAGAGGAACTGCCCCTCCCCACCCAGCCCCAGGCCAGGGGGAAGGAAGAGGCTGGGGAGAGACCAAAGGTCCCCCCTCCCCCCACATGGGTATCCCTTCAGGCTGAGGTTTCCAGTGCTGCCGGCCCCCCCCAATCGCCAGGGCGGGCTCTTTATCTCCCCCATCTTTCTGTCTCTAGACCCGTGATTCTTTGCTCTGTCAGTTTCATACTTCAATAAAAGTGTTGTGTTTTTTTTTAAAGTATGCCTAATATGACACATTTATGTAAAAACACACTCAAAAGAAAAGTCTGTATTTCTACAGGGACGTATTCATGTACACACACGCAAAGGTTTGAATGGAAAGTTACAAGACATAGTATTTTGTATATTTCTTCTTGTTTCTTTTATTCTTAGTTTAGTCTTAAAAATACCATTTGTACCCCAGAAAACATTTTCACTTTATTACTTTCATTGTAACGAACCTTTATGTAGTGCTTACTGGATACCACACGCTTCTAAGGGGTTTTAAAATATTAACTCATTTAATCCTCACACAATCTTAAAGATTGTTACCTTGTTATGGAAACATCAGAGCTGGAGATAAACCATCTGGGAGCCCCTTCCCCAACCCACGGTTCTTCTTATGCAGGGGCGACCAATATCAGATGTACTTGGGTTTCATCTGATCTGTTGGTTGTGTGTTTGTTCAGTTTCCTCGAATATGTGCTTTTTGTTTGTTTGTTTCTGTTTTTTTCTCATACCTATATGTGTCATACTTGACATATTTTTTAACTGACGTACAAGAAAGAGCACAAATCTTAAGTGTTTAGGTTGGTGAATTGTGACAAAATGCATATCCATGTGACAGTCACACAAATCAAGAAAGAGAACATCCCCAGCCCTTACCGACCCCTTGAGCCCCTCCCCATGGCTACGTCTCAAAACATAACCACCAGCCTGATTTCTAGCAGAGTAGTTCTGCCTGGTTTTGAATGGACTAATTTATGTTATATAAATTAGTATATAAATTGACTAATTTATCATTTCTGGCTTCTTCATTCAGCATCTTGTCTTTGTGATTCTTCCATGGAATTATATTTGGCTGTAGTTCATACCTTTGTGTTGCTGTATAATCTTCCTTTGTGTGACTATTCCATGACTTACCAATAGATTTTTCCTGCGATGGGCATTTGAGTTGTGTCCAGTTTGGAACTGTTGTGAATATCGCTGCTGTGAACATTCTGGCTCCTGTCTTTTGATGAACAAAGTGTGCAGTTCTGTAGGGTAGATACCTAGGAGAGGAATAAATAGGTCACAGTAATTAACGTGATTCTGCCAAACTGATACATCAGTTAAAAAATATGATTCTGTCAATTCAACCAAAGCTCTCTTCAAGGTGTGTTTTCGCTCTTTTCTTTTTTTCACTAAATGAAGTCGCCATGGATTTTTTTCACACTAGAACATTTAGACAAGCGTGGAGCCCATTCTCTTTAGCTTTACCGTGACGTGACATATCATATCGTTTCAGAGCTTCTCTCTGCATCTATTCTTCTTCCTGCTTCTTCTTCCTTCTCTCTCCCCAGTCTCAAGCTGTGCTCTCCATGACGTGCTGTCTGTCTGTCTGTCTGTCTCCAGCCTGTCTCTTCAGCACCTGCATCTCACGTAACAAGGTAATGGTCCTGGCTCAGCCAAGCTTGTGGTGTGAGAGCGTCTCCAGGTTCCTGGGGAAGGTGGTGGGCGGGGAGCCTCAGGGAGGGAGGGGCTTGGAAAAGGCTCTGGCACCCGTATATTCTCTTGAGGCCCAAAGGTATGGTTAATACCAACAATAACACCGACAACCACAAAGGAAAAGATTTCTGAGGCAAACCACAAAAACTCATATGGCAGAAAAAGGATGCACTTGATAACATGCAAATAAGGATTTCTCTTAACGAGGACACCTTGGGACAAATATCAGATGATAGAGCGGGGATAGGTATTTACAACGTCTAAAATCAATGAGACATTAATACCTAGAACGTAAGCGAACGGCTGCAAATCAGCAAGAAGTGTGTGCTGATCAGCCCTGCAGACAGGCCAGGAGCACACCTGCAGAACAAAGGAAGATGCCTGCTGGGATTGCTAACAACTCATTTCCCCACACCATGAAGGGAAAACGGGAAAAAGAGAGTCTTTAAGTGGTGCCCTACACAAAATAAAATTATTCATTCCCTATGGCTAAAACCATGGGGAACCTATGGATTCAAGCCTGGGGACTGCCAGCAGACCTTTCCCGCTACTAACTTTACCTTTACTGCTACATACTCTTATCCTTCCTCACTGTATGTCCACATCAAAGGAAATGGGTAAATAAAATCTTTAAACTGTAACTCACAGGAACTAAAGAATGATATACAAACTGAAACCTCCCCCCCACCAACACTTGGGGTCTTTTTTTCCTTGTCTTGGCTTTTCGTCTTTGCTTTCTCTAGTCTTTGCTTTTCCCTTCTTTAATAAACTTTCCTTTTGGCACATGTTTGAATTCTTCCTACACTCTCTGCCAAGAACCTGCTTCTCTCTCGGTGCTGGGCTTGGTATCCCCCCAACTTGCAGGAATTTGCCCTGTCCTGCATCAGTTGGGGATGTGAGACCTAGGTACCCTCACACAGTTAGTGGGCAGCCATTCCTCGGAGGCCATTTGGCACTATTTAGTCAAATTAAGTGTGGCACGGAGCTGCCACCCAGCAATTACCTCCTGGGTGTGCATACCGAGACAGTCTCCCTCAATTCATACTAGTAAGGAGACATATACTAGTATGTTCACTGCAACATTAGTTTTGGGAGCTGGGGGCAGTCTGGGTATCCATCCCCAGAGGAGTGAGTAGATAAACAGAAAGGTACAGTCACCAGGGAGCCCTGCAAAGCCCCCCAGCCACAGCCTAGGAGTCCACAGAGCAACATGGCTAGGTCTTAAAACACATAATATTGACTGACAAAAAAAAGAAACACTATTAATATCTTATGATATAATGCACAAAGACAGAATAATTTTATATTATATATAAACTTAAAAACTTAATATTTAATATACGTGTGTGTGTTATATAATGTACAATAGATAGACATATAACTGTGTTGTACTATATAATTATATTGGCCTAAATATGTAATTATGCATTATATAATTCAATAATATGCTACAAACTTATATGCTACGTTACAATTGTATCAATATATCAATATTTACGTAACACATAGCAACTTATTATACATTTAACATTTTATATATAATTTTATTAAACTGCAAGATTTTGTTTTGTATAACTCAATAGATACCATTATGTGTTAATAATAATTTTAATAGATCTATGTATCAGTCGCTTACCATGTAGTAGGCTCTAATTGGTTTCCTCATGGAATCTTCCCCGGGACCCCAGAAGGTGGGAACTATTCCAAATTAGCTCAGTTGACAGATGAGGAAACTGAGGCCCGGAGACATGAAGCTGCCAGCCTGGCAGGAGGCCCAAGTATATGTGGCTTCCTGCGTTGGGCCTCCAGGCCCCACAGCTGTCTTTTTTAGGGAACTGCAGAGGCCCTCCGCCAGGGCTCCTAGGAAAAAGCTGGTTATCCCTGTTAGAGCTCCCCTATTTACAAAGCCCAGGATGCTCATCCGCACAAAGGGATGGCCCAGCTAGTAGCCCTCGGTGGCTCAGGTGGCCCCTGAAGAGAAGGAGGGTTAGAACTCTAAGGGCAGGGCCTGGCTGTGGGGAAGTGCGTTTTTGTTATAATTAGGAGATTTTATGCAAATAATGAGACAGTAAAGCAGAATGTTTAAGAACCGTGTGCCAGGGTTTGACTCCCCTGCTTAGCCTCTGCGTGATCTGGGGCAAGTCACTCCATCCCTCTGCGCTCAGCTTTCCTCATCTGTAAGAGTATTGTCATCACAAGATCATTGTGAGAACTACGTCATTTATTCTGGTCATGTCCTTAAAACTATACTTGGTAAGGACCACACATTTTTATTTTCTCCTCGAAACCATGTGAATTGTTTAGCAGGATTGTTGTGAGAACTAAATGAGATGCAGTAAAAAGATCTTAGCTCGGGGCCTGAAATACAAGAGGCATGCAAAAGACATCTGCTACGGCTATTATTCATGCCTCACAGTTTCGATGATGATGATGGTGGTGATGATGAAGAAGATGATGATGATAACAACACCTCCATAACATTTACTATGCACTGGTATTGTTTTAAGTGCTGTAAATAAATGATATCATTTAATCCTTGCAACAGTCCTGTGAGATACGTACTATAAACATCCTCTTTATCAGTTGGGGAATCTGAGGCAAGGAGAGGCGAAATGAATTCTCCAAGATCACACAAAGGAGTGACAAGACCGGGACTCGGATATGGACTGTCTGGCTGAGAGTCCTTGTTTTTAATCACTATGTACGCTGCTTTTTAAAGTCCGGAGACTTGGTGCACATCCTGGCTCTGTTGTATGACATCAAGCAGGGGCTCCCCGCTCAGCGCTTCAGTTCGCAATCTGTGAAATGGGAGAATGATGGCCTCTTTACAGTGGAGGTGGAGAGAGGACAGCTAGCTACCTTCTAGACGCTCCTCCTTTGCCCCGCCCGGCCCAACGCACGCTTCAGGGACAGGTTTGGGGACTGTGGGCGGGGCTCTGGCAAAGGGCGTGGCCTGAGTCGTCCTGGCCCAATGGGGACGGAGGGGATGGGCACCTCCTCCCGGCTCTGTCCAGCACGCGAGTCCTCCTCGCAGTTCCATCTGCCTCGCGGGTGCCTCTGACGTCCCCTGAGGTCTCCGACCCCAGCCCGCCCCCAGCCCGCCCGCCCAGTCTGAGTCCTTCCTATTCTTCGACCTCAGCCCCGGCCCCTCGGGCCTCGACATCATGGGAGACGGAGGAGAGGGTGAGGACGAGGTCCAGTTCCTGAGGACGGTGCGTACCTGTGTTAGGGGTCTCTGGGGCTATCTTTCGGGTTCCTCTGAACGTCTCTCTGTCTCCGATGTATCTGTCCTGATCGCTGGTAGTCTCTGAGACTCGGGGTCTCTTCCTCTCCCTTTGGGTAACTGTCACTCTGTCTTTCTCTGTTGAATTATCCCCCGCCCTGCCACACCTTTCTCACTACAGAGAATTAGCAGGATTTGGGACTGCAGAATGGGTAAAGAGATCTTCCGCCACCATCTCTTCTGACGTTAGCGATTTGTCCCGGAGACGGGGGCGGGGGGCGGCGATGAGGCAGCACCCCCTCCCACCACCCTGGAGGCAGGCACTTGGGAAAGTGGTTCTAATTCCTGAGCTTAATTTAGCCGCCCCCTCCCCCCGACTAGCGTTAATTTTCTCCTTGCTCCAGACTCTGACCTATTTAAATTCTTGGGAAGACCCAACTCCTTTGAACTCCTAGCCCTTGAGGGTCTCCTGGGGGTCCCTCAGGTTCTGGGTCTCCTTTCTTTCCCCCTTTGGTTTTGGGGGGTCGATGTGGCTGTCAACGGTCTGTGGATGGTGTCTCTCTCTCAGTCTCCGTGGGCTGTCTCTGTCTCTCTGTCTCTGTCTTTGTCTGTTTCTTGGCTTCAGCCCCTCGCATTTCACTCTGCCTCTCTAGCTCTGTCTCTCCCTGCATCTCTGATCCCCCGCTGGGGGCAGGGATGGGAATTGGAACAACAGGTGTCTCTCCCAGAATAGCCTGCTTTTCTGGGGCCTGGGCAGGGGAGGGGGAGAGGGGGGGAGGGACTGCCCATCTCGGAATCCTTCCCACTTTTCCCTCCCAGCGGCTCAGCTGGATGTGGGGTCTGAGTATGGGAGATGTTCTTTCTTTTGGGCCAGGTCTGCTGACCCTGCACTAGCCCCTCCCCTCCCCCTCTGGGCCCTGAGAAATGCTGACACAGCATTCTGGCCCCAGAATAGGGCCCCGGTGAACAGGTCTGGTTTCCTGTGAGGGAGGAACAAACAGCTGGGCTGGTAATGAAGGATAGGGACAGCTGGACATTTAGCCATGGGAGAAGGCCTGGTTTCACCCTAGACTCTTGCTTCAGCTCCAGCCCTTTAGCAGACACCATGGGTTAGGCTCACTCCTCCTCCTGGCCCTAATAAGACATGGCCATGGCCATCAGCCCCTGAGCCACTCTACATCAGGACCTGTGCCTAGGGCCTTGGCCTTCTGAGGCGTCTAATTATATCCTTGTTGCCCTATCTTCTGAGGTAAGGCCCTATCTTTATCTCCCTGGGAGATCTGAGGAAAACCAAGGCCTGAGTGGTAGAGTCATTCGCCCAAGGTCAAGGCCAGGAAGTGTCATCTCTGGATGCCCCTGGGGCTCAGCCCTCCTGCTTTCACAAGAGGAAAACTGAGCTCAGACTTGCCAAGGTAGCCAGTGTTAAGTTCTAGAGGCCCGGCACTGGCATCTCTTGGCTGCAGGATCACTGTGTTTCCTTGAACTTTATTGAGGCGTGTATGGTGGTTTTCTCAAACTTTTTGGACTTCACCCCAGCAGTAAGAAATATACTTTATATTGCAACTCAGTACATGCACATACATACATTATAAAAATTAACTTTACTGAAGGAAAATTGATGTGTAGTAACTGCACTCATTTTAGGTGTTACAGTTCAATGAGTTTTGACAAACTGTACACAGTCATGTACCTATCATCATAATCAAGACGAAACGCTTCCTGTACCCCAGAAAGTTCTCTCTTGCTCTTTGCAGTGATCGCCCTGCCCATCTGCTTTATGTCACTGCAGATTCCATTACTCATTCTAGTGTTTGTAGACCGTGCACGCTCATTTGTCTTGCTTCTTTGGCTCAGCATAACACCTTTGACGTTCATCCACGTAGCATGTATCAAAAGTTCAACTCCTTTCGGTGCCAGGGAGTATTCCATTGTGTGAATGTGGCACAATTTATTTATCAGTTCACCTGTGGATGAACATCAGGTTGCCTCCAATTCACGCTACTATGGATGAATTACGTGCATTTACACACACATGCAGACACACGCACTCACACACGCACACGCACGCACACACACCTATTTTTCACCGAAACAAGTTTCAAAAAATGTAGATAGCCAGCTCTTGGAACACAAGGGGCATGTTGCATTTTCTGTTCTTGCTCTACTTATTTTCCTTTTTAACTGTAGTGTCTATAGCCCCCAAATTGATTTCATTTCCCTTTGATGGGTGGCAACCTCTAGCCCACTCTGCCTGGGTTTCTCAAAGCATGCCGCATGTCAGAACCTCCTGAGGACTGGTTAACGGTCCAGATTCCCTGCTCGCCTCAGCGCCACTGCATCAGGCTTCTGGTGTTGGGGTGGGGCAGGGGGACTGGGGCAGCAAGGTCTGATGCAGGAAAAGGTCAGAGAATCACTGGTGTAGTGATCAGGCCCCCTGTCTCCGGCGTATACCCTGGCTTTGCCATTTGCCTGCTTCCTAACTTGGGGCAAGTGATTTTTCCTTTTTTCTCTAGCCTGAATTCTCTAATCTGAAAAACAGGGACCGTGCTCACTGCAGCAACACATAGACTAAAACTGAACAATGAGGAGAAAAAAATATGTACCATGAGGGTTTGAGGGGTCCACGCAGAATCTCTCCGAGCTCATCTCCTCCCAGTCTCGCCCTCACTCCTGCCGCCACCGCCATCCTGACCCCTTTGCTGCTTCTCAGCACCCTTTGCCCCTCCAGCTACGGGACTTCGCACATGCCGTCCCCTCTCCCTGGAATGTTCTTCCTCAGAGACCATCAGGCCTGAATCCTTCTCATTATTTGGATAAGGTTTACGGTTTAGGATAGAGTGTTAGGCTCAGCTCAAATGTCACCTCTTTGGAGAAGCTAACACTTCACCCCCCACACACACGCTGATGTCATCCCTACCCCAAAAGCCTCTCTCTTACTCACCCTGGGTAATTTTTTTCCATTACACTTATCACTGACCTTAAAATTATGAAGCTATTCACCTGTTTGTTGCATCTCCCCCACAGATGTCAGCTCCATGAGGACAAGGATTCTGTCTGCTTTATTCGCTGCTCTGTATCTATTGCTTAGATCAGTTCCTGGTAATAGTAGATGCTCAATAGGTGCCTATCAAATGAATGTAAAGTCCTGAGCATAAGGCCTAGCAGACAGTAGTGCTTAATAAGTGCAAGCTATGTGATTCCTATGAATACACACGCGTCAGGATGTCACAGTTGAGGGTTACAGAATAGAGCTGTTGCGGGGCCTCCTGCCAACAGGTCGACTCTCTGTCCTTCCTCTTAGGCTGGATAGACAGACTGAGGGCTGCCAGTGGGGATCGAAGCTGGAGACTGGAACGTTTGTGTGATATGCTGGAAGGGCTAGAGGCTGTGTGACCTCGGGTGGGACGCCTAAGCTCCTTGAAACTGTTTCTTCCGCTGTAAAATGGAATAACCACTGCCTTCCTCAGCAGTTAAGGGCTGTGGTCTCCATCATTTTTGACTGACACCTTTATCAGTGAAAACACTGAGCACTCCTCATGTACACTTATGCTAGTGATAAATGTAGATGTGGGCTACTATAGTAATATATTAAGAGGTGGTCTAGTGTTCTAAGAGTGTGACACATAGAACCACAGAGTTGGGATCAAATACCAGCTATGCCGTATGCCAGCTGTGTGACTTCAGGCAAGTTACTTTCCCTCTCTGGGCCTCGGTTTCCACAGGTTCACATAATAAGATTTACCTCAGCAGATTGTTGTGGATTAAATGAGTAATGCATGTGAAGTTCTTGGAATGGGACATTCCAAGACATAGAAGATGCTTCTATTGTACTTAAATTTTAATTTGTAATCTTGAAATTATTTCAGACTTAGAGAAAAGTCGCAAGGTTAGTCCGGAGAATTCCCGTACAGCCTTCAGTCATTTTCCCCAGATGTTAAGATCTGGCACATCTGCTTTCTTCTCTTCTCCTCTCTTCTCTTCTCTCTCTCTCCATTTCCATATTTTTTTCCTGACTAAGTTGTGGACCTCATATCCTTAATCTTTAAATATTTCAGTGTCTATTTCCTATAAAACAGGCCAGTCTCTTACAAAGCACAGTAGTTATCAAAATCAAGGGATTTAGTATCACAATGATACCACTGTCTAATTTACAGCCCTTATTCAGCTTTGACCAGTGGCTACATGGCCATAATTTGTGGCATTTCTCCTCCATCCAGGATCCAGTCCAGCCTCTGGCATCTCATTCACGTCTCGTTAGAAAGAGCCCCTTAAATGATAACTATTTTTAAGATGATACACAAAAGACAAATTAGAGAAGGCCGAGCTTAGAAGCCATTGAACCGATACTTTCCACCCTCTGATGGTTCACCTCGTGGACCCCATCCAGGAAGCCTCTGGAGCCAGCTGGGTTCAAATCCCAGCTCCTCCCCTCATCAGCGCTATAGTCTTGGACAAGCCATGTCCTCTCTTTGAGCCTCAGTTTCCCTATTTTAAAATGGAGATGACACGGACCCCTATCTCATGGAGATGGTAGAAGCACAGGCCCCTACTTGAACAATTCTCTTTCATGAGAAGGGTGGGGTGAGTGGCCATAATATGCAATGTCTGTAAGATGCGGGCAGGTGCCAGCCAGCCCTGACTCCTGGTCCCATCCCCAGGACGACGACGTGGTCCTGCAATGCAGCGCCACCGTGCTCAAGGAACAGCTCAAACTCTGCCTGGCAGCCGAGGGCTTTGGCAACCGCCTCTGCTTCCTGGAGCCCACCAGCAATGCCCAGGTCTGCTCCGGAGGGAGGCCGGGGCTGGGGAACGAGGGGCTCTGAAGGGGCACAGAGTATGGAGTTCAAAGAACAGGGCTCTAGGGGTCTGAAAAGGGGGTGCTTACAGGAGAGAAAACAGGGAGGGAGCTAAGAGGGAAAGGGGGCTGGAGGTCTGAGGTGGCAAGGGGGACTGAGGACGAGCAAGGATAACGAAAGTGGGTCCTGAGATGCGGTGTCGGAGAGGGGGCAGAGGCCTGGACCAAGGAACAGAGGTTGAGGGATCCAGTGAGCAGAGGCCTGATCTGGGATGGATTGGAGGCTGAAAGGAGAGGTGAGTATTCGGGGCTCAGGGTGAAGGACTCAGGGTCTGAGGGAGGACCTTGGGGGAATGGGGCAGGGTTGGGAGAAAGAGTAACGTGGAGTCTGTTGGGGAAGCCTCTGCAGGGGCAGAGAGTCTTGGGGTGCCAAGGGGAGGGTGGAGACTGAGGAGGGCCGAAGGTGCCTCCTGCGATTCCGGGAAGCAGCGTTCACATGTCCGAGGCAGGCGAACCGGGGCCGCACCGGGTGATGGCGGAAGTGGGCTCTGGGCTGGAGAGACGGATACTGCAGGAAGCCGAGACGCCCGGAGCCGTCACGGGCACAACTGCGTCCGATGACGGATGTTATTTAATGAGTTCAAGATTAGGTGGGGTCTGGGGCACCTGAGTTGGAGGGTAGTGTGGAAGCTTTTGTGAGGTTTGGGTGAGGTTCAGTTGTGAGGGAGGAGGCACAGCAGAGGTGTTTTCTGTGGCATTGGTGAGGATTCAGGGTGTCTGAAGCGGGTGGCAGAGGGCAGGGCTTCTTGGGGGGTTGGGCTTGGGTCTAGATGTCTAAGGGGAGCAGGTATTTAGACTAGGGGCAGGGGGTGCACCGGGTCTCCAGGCTTTCAGGCTCCCCACTCACATCTCCTCCCCCAGAATGTGCCCCCCGATCTGGCCATCTGCTGCTTCGTCTTGGAGCAGTCTCTGTCCGTCCGAGCCCTGCAGGAGATGCTGGCCAACACTGTGGAGGCCGGCGTGGAGGTGAGGCTCCCGCCCCAGGACAGATGGGTGGCAGGGATGGGTGGGAGGGCCTGGGGTCATTTACTATCTGCTCTTCTTCCTCCTCTCTCTGCCCCGCCCCCCACAGGCCCTCAATTTGGATAAGTGGGTAGGTCTGGCCTGGGGTGTCACCTGTCTTTCCCACCTCTCCTGACCTCGGGCCTGTCTCTCGGGCCCACATCCTGCACACAGCGGGTGGGGATCTCCCCGACCCTTGTTGTCAGGGGCTGCGGAGACCAGAACAGGCCAGGAAGGAAGAAAGGAAGGGAAGGGGTTGGGGCTTCTGAGCCCCTGGCTCCCCTGTCTGCTCCTTCCTCCTCTTTCTCATCCTTTTCCCCCGCTGATTCCAGCTCTCTCTGCATGGGGCCTCTCCCTTCACCTCTCCCATCCCTAGTGTGGGTCCCCTCCAGTCCAGGAGTGGGTCTGCCATGTGATCACGTGGCTCCATCACATGGCACCCTCAGAGCATGGGCATGTGAGAGCTGGGATGGGAGGCCTGGTGCCAACGGGTGACAGGGTGTCATGCCCCCAAGAGGACTGAGTCTCCCTGTGCTCAAGGTGCATGGCAGCACCGAGTAGGTCCCTATGGGTGATGTTCAAATCTTTAACAATGGGTAGGACTGCACCAGTGCACACCAGCCGCAGCCCTGCCATGTTGTGACAGGTCAGAGCACAGGGGGCCGAGGTCCATAGAGCATGAGATACTGGGGCTTGCCTGAGTGTCCCCATTACCAAGAACAGGTGTCCAGCCACCCCGAGTGACTTTGGGGCCTGGTTAACAAGGTGAAGGCGGCAGAGAGGAGAAATGGGCTTTGAGAGATGTAGACATCCCCATCCACAGGCTTCTCAGGGACAGAGTCCCTGCTTCCACGGGTGGGGACCTGAGGCAGAGGGTCTGCTGAGGGTCTGAGCTGAAGTTTTCTTGCGTCCAGGCCTGAGCATGGTATTTCATGGGGAACATATTCCCACTTGGGATAGGCCATATGTGTCAAGGGGGCCTATTCTCACTCTGTGCCCTCTCTTCCTGCCCCCCACAGTCGTCCCAGGGTGGGGGACACAGGACGCTCCTGTATGGCCATGCCATCCTGCTCCGGCACGCACACAGCGGCATGGTGAGTGCGTCAGCGAGGGGGAGCGGGGGCAGGGAGTGCCGCGTCTGCCAGGAGGAGGCTGACCGTCCTCTACTCTACGGCCCTAGTACCTGAGCTGCCTCACCACCTCCCGCTCCATGACTGACAAACTGGCCTTCGATGTGGGACTGCAGGAGGATGCAACAGGTGCAGGGGCTGGAGGCAGCAGGGTGTGATGGGACAGGGCAGGCAGGGACCTAGGGCGCAGAAGGCCTGCAGAACTACGAGGGTGGGCACGGGAATGTCCTGGGGGTAGCAGTGGGGGCTTTGGGGC
>NW_024341893.1:1608436-1618259 GCF_902729225.1 Pteropus medius | reverse complement strand
CCTGCAGAACTACGAGGGTGGGCACGGGAATGTCCTGGGGGTAGCAGTGGGGGCTTTGGGGCAGTCTGGAGCTTGGATGGGGAGACTTGAGTAGTAATGGGGACTTTGGAGAAGTCTGGGGTGTGGATGGAGAGACTTGGGAAAGCATGGAGAACCCTAGGCAGAGGGTTCAAGGGCAGGAGTGGGGAACAGTGAGACAGAGAGTTGGTGGCAATAGGAGAATTTGGGGCAGAAGGCTTGGGAGGCTCAAGGCTGGGAATGGCTTGGGGAAGAGCATTGTGGGCAGCCATCATCCTGACAGCCCTGCATCCCACACACACACCCCCGCCCCCCCGCCCAGGAGAGGCCTGTTGGTGGACAATGCACCCAGCCTCCAAACAGAGGTCTGAAGGAGAAAAGGTCCGCGTCGGGGATGACCTCATTCTCGTTAGTGTCTCCTCTGAGCGCTACCTGGTGAGCAATCCCACCTCGTCACAACTGCTACTTCCCCCTGGGGCTGGAGGCACACGGGGTCAGCCCCAGCTCCTCACTAGTTAGCCTGGTTTCTGGCCTCTCCGTTTTCCAGTTTCCTGACCTTTGACATCCAATTCCTGGTTTCTGATGCCCCATTTCCCGACTCCATCCCTCTTTCCTGACCTGTAACCTCTGATTTTCCGTCTCCCATCTGCTGGTGTCCTGGCTTCCACCCCTCGGTGTTTGGCCTCTGCCTCTGGAACTATTGTCCCCACCACCTTCACCTCTGGCTGCCATCTCCTGGCTGCCCCCAGCACCTGTCAACGGCCAGCGGGGAGCTCCAGGTTGACGCCTCCTTCATGCAGACACTGTGGAACATGAACCCCATCTCCTCTGGCTGCGAAGAGGGTGAGAGCCGCAGACCTCGGGCCCCCAAACAGATCTCCCACATTGCTCCTCAGCTGCATCCAAATTGAGTCCTGTAACCTCAGACCCCAAACTATGATCCTCACACTTAGATCTCCAGCTGAACCCAAATCCAGAACTCAGTATCAGACTCCCAAACTCAGACCCCAAAATATTGGTCCCCAAAACTCACATGCCAAACTCAGGTCCTGGAGGCCAGATCCCTAAACTCAGATCTAAGCTTAGAACATCAAATTTAGAGTTATCCCTGACCCCAAACCTCCGTCAGATGACAAGCACAGATAGTGACCTCAGCCCTCAAACCCAGACCCCCAAATTCAAACCCAGATCCCTAAACCGAGACCTCCTAATTCAGACTCCAAACTTCAGCCAACCCACCTCAGTCCTCCAACTTTAACCTCAGATCTCCAAAGTCATCTCCCAGATTCAGATCCCCATGCCGGGGGCCCCAAAACTTTGACTTCAACTCTCACACCCCAAACCCCAAAACCTTAAGCCAGATCTGAGCTGAGACTCAGCGCAGATCACAAAATTCAGGCCTGAATCTCAGATCCACCAACTTCCAACTGCAAAGTTTGGATCTCTCCAAACTCAAGGCCCCAAAGCTCAGATATCAGCCTCAGACCTCTAAAATCACACTCAAAATTCAGACCCCAACTTCAGAGCCAACCATTATACCTCTAAACCCAGATCTCCAAGTTAAGCCCTGGAACTCAGACTCCAGTATCAGGGAATATGAAACTCAAACCTCTAACGCCAGCCTCAAAAATCCAAACTCAGACTCACAAATCCCCCAACCTCAGCTTTGCACACCCAGACCCCAAACCTCAGACCCAAAATTTCATACTCCAACTTCAGGCCTCAAACTTAGCCCAAATCTCAGATTTCTAGCTGCAGATCCTAACCCAGCCCCCAGCCCCCAGCCCCCACAGGAGAAAAGCAGGTTCCTGGACCCACCTCAGCTCCCAGGCCTGGCTGGGGCTCTAGCTTTCCCTTGCTCTTCTCCAGGTTACGTGACTGGAGGCCATGTCCTCCGCCTCTTTCACGGACACATGGATGAGTGTCTGACTATCTCCTCCGCTGACAGTGATGACCAGCGCAGGTCCGCGTGGAGGACAAGAGGGCCTGGGGCCTTAGGGTGGGGGAGGGGTGGTGAGGGAGGGCAAAGGCCTGCTGGGAAGCTGGGGTCCTATGAGTGGGGTTAGGGATCATATTCTGGAGGACTGGAGCCTGAACCCCTGACCTCACTCTCTCCCATGTCCCCAGACTCGTCCATTACGAGGGGGGAGCTGTGTGCACCCACGCTCGCTCCCTCTGGAGACTGGAGCCTCTGAGAATCAGGTGAGGGCAGGGGGGCTGGACTCGGGGAGGGATTAGGCACTGAAGAGGGGCTGGGAGGGGAGGAAGAAAGAGACTGGAGGATTTTGAGGGAAAATCTGGGGAGCTCAAAAAAGCAATGAGGTCCTCAGGGTCCTAGAATCCTGGAGGAAAAGGAGGTCTTGGAGGATGGTGGGGGGCTTCTGAGGGGGAGATGGTGGGGTCCCGAGAGTAGCCAGAAAATCTGCGGAGAGTAGAGGGGGAGAAAATGACAGGTCTGGGGAAACTGGAGCCATCTGGGGAGCCCGAAGGAAGCTGTGAGGGCCCAAGAAGACTGGGGGTCCTGAGGGAGGACCGGGCTCCTAAGAAAGATTTGAGGTCCTGAAGAAGGATTGGGGCTGGGAAGAGGGCTGGGGCTTGAGGAGGTTTAGACCAAGACTGTGGTGTCTGTGGGAGGATCGGAGGGTCCTCTGACCCCCTTCCCCTCTCCCTCCGCAGCTGGAGTGGGAGCCACCTGCGCTGGGGCCAGCCGCTTCGCATCCGGCATGTCACCACAGGGCGGTACCTGGCGCTCACCGAGGACCAGGGCCTGGTGGTGGTTGACGCCAGCAAGGCCCACACTAAGGCCACCTCCTTCTGTTTCCGCATCTCCAAGGTTGGTGGGGTCAGGGCGCCCTCCCTCCAATGGAGCACCAAATCCCACCCCAGGCCTCACTCTGCAGTCCGTGGGATCCCCCATCAAATGCACAGGCAGAGGAGGCTGACCTCTGCCCCCTACCCCTGCAGGAAAAGCTGGATATGGCCCCCAAGCGGGATGTAGAAGGCATGGGCCCCCCCGAGATCAAGTATGGAGAGTCACTGTGCTTCGTGCAGCATGTAGCCTCAGGCCTGTGGCTCACCTATGCTGCCCCGGACCCCAAGGCCCTGCGGCTCGGCGTGCTCAAGAGGAAGGTGGGCTCCTAGTAGGGGGAGGGGTGGGCAGGAGAAGGAAGGAGGGTGGTCAGACTTGAGGCTTTAGAAGTCTGAGAACAGGACTGACAGAAAGACACAGGCTGAGAGAGAAACCGATCTGTTCCTTGCCCTCCCAGTGCACTGAAAAGTGGGAAAGCTACTTTTGACAGAGGGAAGAGCATGTGCAAAGGCCCTGAGGTTGAAATGAGGTTGGTCTGTTGTCATAATAGAAAGAAGGTCCAGTTTGGCTGGAGCAGAGTTAGCGAGGGGCTAGTGGAGGGGCGAGATGAGGACAGATACGGTACAGGAGCAGACCACGCAGGGCCTCGTGGGCCATGGGGAGGGTCCTGGCTTTTACTTTGCATGAAGTTGGAGTCACAAGAGAGTTTTGAGCATTCCAAGGAGTTAACCTGACTCAGGTTCACAGGGTTCCTTCGCTGCTTGTGGGGGTGGGGAGTAAAAGCTGGAGTAGAAACACTAGGGAGGAGATTGCTGAATGGGTACAGGGTAATGGATAGAACTGGGGGCGGGGGGCTGCGGAATGGGGAAAAATGGCAGATTCTGTTTGTATTTTGAGGATTGAGCCAATAGGGTTTTCTGACAGGTTGCATATCCGGGTGAGAGAGAGATGGATTGAGGATGGTGCCATGATTTTTGCCCTGAGCAACTGAAAGATTGGAAACACCATTAACCAAGTTGGGGACAGTCAAGTGTCAGCACAGGAAGACAGGGATCTGAAGTTTTACCTTCAATGTCTAGTACAGAGCCACTCAACGACTTGCCGAGTGAATGAGTGGGAAGACTAGGGAGGCACTTATTTGGAAAACAAAACAAAACAAAACAAAACAAAACAAAACAAAACAAAACAAAAGAGGCTTGTGGTTGGAAACATGAATGGGGATATTTACAGCCACAGGACTGGACGTGCCCTTGGGGAGCTCAGCTCAGAGGAAAGCCGGCACTGTGATGGCCTTGGCTCACAGAGGGGCGGTTGGGCAGTCTATCTGGGACATGTTAACTTTGGGTTGCCATTAGAGCGCGGTGGTGGGCAAACGTTAAGCCAGTTAGTAGATATGAGTAGAGAGGATCCCGCCTAGACACCGACAGGATAAGCGAGAGAAAAGGAGAAAGAGATGGAGAGAGGGAGAGAGGGAGGGAGGTAGACAGATAGAGAGAGAGACTCAGAGAAAAAGAGACAAAAGTGTGGGATAGAGATGAGAGACAAGGATAGAGACAGCGAGACAAAGATGGACAGACAGAAACAAAGGGAGACAGAGACGTAGACAGAGACGAAGGGAAAAAGACAGCATGAGAGAGACCAGTGAAGAGGGATAGAAAGAGGGGGGACTGGCAGAGAGGAGGAAGGAGGCAGCTTCAGGGCCAGAGTCTGGGGGTCATGGTCCTGGGTGGCTGGGCCCCCTCCTGACTTCTGCGTCCCCCCACTGCCAGGCCATGCTGCACCAGGAAGGCCACATGGATGATGCGCTGTCCCTGACCCGCTGCCAGCAGGAGGAGTCCCAGGCTGCCCGCATGATCCACAGCACTGCCGGCCTGTACAACCAGTTCATCAAGTGAGCGACCTGCCCACACTGCCCGCGGGGCCGGGCCACACTTTGAATCTCATGCTCCTGGTGTTCAGGCACCTGACCCCATTTATCTCTACCTATGACAGCCACACTCCTAACATGACCACTAACCTCTAAACTCCCGACCTCTATATACTTGACCCCTAATCTGACCTTGACAACCATGACTTTGACCTCACACTCCTGAGCACTACCCTCACTTTCACATTCCCGACATCCAGACCCTTGACCCCGGCTCTTCCCATCCTTGACTCCTGCTTCCAAGAACCCCCTGTGCCTACACAGGCGTGAGTCCTAGTTCCGGCTCTGCTCTTGGCCACAATGTGACCTGAGGCCAATGCCCTTCTCTCTCTGCGTCTCAGTCTCTCTGTTAAATAGATGTGTCTGTGGCAGAACCGCGGGACAGGGGGTGGTACTTGAGAGAGCGCCTCACGGACAGTCAGCGCTGCAGGGCCTTGGCTGACAAGTGCGCGGTTCCCGCAGAGGCCTGGACAGCTTCAGCGGGAAGCCACGGGGCTCAGGGCCGCCGGCTGGCACAGCGCTGCCCATCGAGGGCGTCATCCTGAGCCTGCAAGACCTCATCGGCTACTTCGAGCCGCCCTCCGAGGAGCTGCAGCACGAGGAGAAGCAGAGCAAACTGCGCAGCTTGCGCAACCGCCAGAGCCTCTTCCAGGAGGAGGTTAGGGAGGGGCGGGTCCGTGAGCGACCGGGGCGCAAGCCTGGGAGGGCTGGGCTGGTGATGGGGAAGGGCGGGGCCAGAGGACGATAGCAGAGGTCTTGATGGGTTTGGCGGGTGGAGGGGCACGTATGAAGGATCAGGCTGTGCCAAACTGAAGGGCGAGGGTCTTGATGATTACGCGAGGAGGCGGGCCTGGAGGGTAAAGAAAGCGCTTGCGGGGCGGAGCCTCTAGGGCAGGTACAGCGGAAGAAAAGGGGCCTGTGACAGGTGGGGTCTGAGTGCGAGGGGCTGAAGAGTTGGAGGACGGGGCTAGACAAAGGTCGGGGGTCTGATGTTTCCACTGGGTGATGGGGGCACATGTTCATTCAAAGGCTTCCAACTTGGTCTCCCTCCTCTCCGAGGGCTCCCAGTCTGATGGGGGAGGCAGACCCAGAAATGATAATAGTAACAATAACGACACTTACTTACAGAGTGGAGTTAGTTAATGCAAATTGCTTAAAACAGAGCCGGCGCATAGTAGATGCTCTGTTAGTGGTTATTATTACCTTGAATTTAGCCCTTATTATGTTTTAAGAGCTCTATCTACATGACATCCTCTGATAGCCCCATAGGGGATTTTAATTTCCATACTACAGATGGGTCGCTGAAGCTCAGAGAGGTTACAAAAACCTCTTTTGCTCAATAAATATGCAAGGAGATATGGCTGTCAACAAAACAGACAAAATCCCTGTCCTTATGGAGTTGACGTGGGGAGGATAGATGCCAATAAGAAAATTATTTTTTTAAAAAAAGAAAGTTACATGGTGTCGTAGATGATGATAAGTGCTAAGGAGAAAAAGTAAAGCGGGGCAACAGAAAGGAGGGCTGCGGATGCTGCGATTTAAAACAGAGAGGTCAATGCACATCTGAAACAAATGCAATATCGTATGTTAGCTACATTTTAATAAAATTTTTTAAAAGAAAAGCTAAACTAAACTAAAATAAAATAGAGAGGTCAAGAAGGGTAACCTGAATGAAGGGAGGGCGCCATGTGGAGGAAGGATAGAGAAGAGAGAGAGGGGTGAGCAAGTGCTCAGGCCCTTGGTGGGGTGTGCTTGGCGTGCTCCAGAATAGCAAAGAGGCTGCTGGCGCAACTGGAACAGAGTAAGCTGGGCAGAGTGGGAGAGGATGAGGGCGGAGAGGTGACAAGGGCCAGGCCATGGTGAGGACTTTGGCTTTGGGAGCCACAGGAGGGTTAGGCTTCTAAAGTCACAACTGGTTAGTGGCAGAGCCAGTCTGTGTGACTCCAACTTGGTTGTGCTCTGAACCGGGATGCATTGCCTCTCTTCATAGTGATATGGGCCCCAAGGTATAGATACAATTGTCACAGCAGCACTGTTTGTAACAGCCTACAACTAGAAACAGTGCAAATGTCCACCATCACTAGAATGGACCCACAAATGTGGCATATCCAGACAATGGGTATGAATACACTCAGCGGTGAAGATGAACAAACTACAGCCACATGCAACAATGTTCTTGACTCTTAAACCGTAATATTGATCAAAAGAATCCATGTACAAACGAATACTTACTTTATATCCCAAGTTCAAATACTGGCAAAAGTCCATTAGATGGTTTACTGATGCATACATAGATGGTAAAAATAGAAAAGCAAGGAAAGGATTTCCATAAAAGTCAGGATGATGGTTTATCCCTAGCAGAGAGAGTTGTGTAATCAGAATGGCATCCAGGCAACTCCTGGGTGGCTGGCAATGTTCTCTTTCTTGGCCTGGGTCATGGTTACACAGGTGTTCTTGACATTGGTTTGTTAAACCATACATATTTGATCTTTATCATTTGCAGATTCTGTATTTGCAAATTTGCCTGCTTGCTAAAATTTATTTGTAATACCCAGATGAATACTAGCAGCACATTTGTGGCCATGTGCAGAGTGGCAAAAAATTTGAGTCATCTGGCATGCATGTTGCTGGCTGAGGTTGAACCAGGAGACATTCTGCCTTCTTGTTTTAGCTCCCATGTCATAAACAAGTGTCCTTTTCACTGTAAGTCTAGTGCCATGTTTTTTGCATTTTGGGGCTTTTCGTTGACTTTGCTGTTTAAAATGGCCCCTGAGTGTAAAAAAAAAAAGAGAGAGAGAGAATAAATAAATAAGTAAATAAATAAGTGAATAAATAAATAAATAAAATGGCCCCTAAGTGTACTGCTGAATTGCTATTGGGTTCTAAGCACAAGAAGCTGTGATGTGCCTTATTGACAAAATGCCTGTGAGATAGGCTTTATTCAAATATGAGTTAGAGAGTGCTGTTGGCTGAGAATTTAATGTTAGTGAATCAAAAATATATATTAGATCACTGTCTTTAAACGGAAACACACATAAACCAAGAGTGTGTGTGGACTGATGAAAATGTTGTGACAGATACTCAGAGGCGCCAACTGCCTGCGTTTCCTCTGAGAGCCGCGGTTGTGTATTCACTAATTCAGTACTCACGGCGACTTCACAGAACCCAGATACCACGAGTAACAACGATGGACTGTATATGTTTTATGTGCTTTGCTGTCTGTCTGTTATAATTCACAATTTAAAAAAAAAAGACAAAAGGTTAAAATGTATAAAAACAAGTGAAAGCGAAAAAACCTCTCTGCTGGTTGGTCTGGAGAGTGACATGGGCCGACTGGGACCAGGAGTGGGGTGCTTGGAGGTGGAAAAGATGGAAAGAAAACTATGGGAAAGAGAAGCACAAATTCAGTCCTGATATTAATAAAGCTGTATTCTGTTGGGGACAGAGGCACAGAAGACAAGGACCGATGCTAAGGAGGAGAGGAGGGTGATTGGAGTGAAGGGGGACATGGAGCTAATAGCGCTGGTTTAGATCTGGAACTCACAGTCACTAGTCGTTGAAGAAATACGAAGTAGTAAATCCAAGAAAGGCAAGGAAGGGAGGGCCTGGGACCCCTGAGGTGACCCCTTTGTTTTCCCCACCTCAGGGGATGCTCTCCCTGGTCCTGAATTGCATCGACCGCCTAAATGTCTACACCACAGCTGCCCACTTTGCTGAGTTTGCCGGGGAGGAGGCAGCCGAGTCCTGGAAAGAGATTGTGAACCTGCTCTATGAACTCCTGGGTAAGGGGCCCTGGTCCTGAGCCCCCTAGAGCTCCCCAGGTCCCCAGTCTCATCGGGTCTGACCCCTCTTTACATCCTCAGCTTCTCTGATCCGTGGCAATCGTACCAACTGTGCCCTCTTCTCCACCAATTTGGATTGGTTGGTCAGCAAGCTGGATAGGCTGGAGGCCTCATCTGGTAGGAGAACCCAGGGGAAGGGACAGGGACTTGGAGGATGGAGGGGCTGCATCTCACCTCTCACTCCGATACCTGTGCAGGGATCCTAGAAGTGCTATACTGTGTCCTGATTGAGAGTCCTGAGGTCCTGAACATCATCCAAGAGAACCACATCAAGTCAATCATCTCACTCCTGGACAAACATGGGAGGAACCACAAGGTCAGCCCCTCTATCTATCATCCTCTGAACTCTGAACCCTGACTCTCACAGTCCCAGAACTCCCCACGCCCCTCCCCCATCTCAACTCTTACCTGGACTTCTCTTCCATGCGCTCCCATCGCAACACAATGGTCTTCAACTTATGGTTCTTAAATGGGTTCTGGGCCACAGATGTGCTTCATTAGATCTCTGAAATATATCTTTTAAATTTCCTATAATTTTCCAGTTGTATTCCCTTTAGATTGGGTGCATATGTGCTCTCCGCCTTGCCACAGGTTCTACCAGTTCCCACTGCATTATTTCTAACCACTTCACAGATTTACATGATCTATCTAGCCCCTGAAGACACAAGTTTGCAACCCCTGCCGATCTCAAATCTCATCCGGATGCCTGTGCTCTTTGACCTGACATTTTCACTCGTCCCCAGACCTCTGACCTCTTACCTCTTATTCCAGTCTCTCCCTTCTTATACTGCCGATGCTTTACCTTAACTCGCATGGCCCCAGACTCTCCCCTGACCTTTCTCTTTGATGCTTGACCTTCGAGATCCCTGACCTCCCACTTTATTCACCTCCTCTCAGTCAAAATCCCCATCTCCTGTCCTGACTCTTTTAGCTTCCCACCTAGGGACTCCCCTAGACCCCTGCCCTGGTGCCCTTGCATCTTAACCTCTGACCTTCACCTCCAGGTGCTGGATGTGCTGTGTTCCCTGTGTGTGTGTAATGGCGTGGCCGTGCGCTCCAACCAAGATCTCATTACTGAGAACTTACTGCCTGGCCGTGAGCTTCTGCTCCAGACAAACCTCATCAACTATGTCACCAGGTCTGGCCCCTAAACCCTGACCCCAGACTGATCTCACCGCAACTCAGAGACTCCACGCTCGGGTGGATGTCCCTTCCTCCATCTCTCAC